>NC_133407.1:55647142-55953214 GCF_049350105.2 Macaca mulatta
TTCCAATGTGTAAGTACTTGTAGAAGTTCTAAAATGGATTATTTTGTTCCAACTAAAATCTCTTGGGAAGACTTACACACTTCAGTGACTCTCAGGACTGACAGAGCCTAGCAAATAATCTGGAGACATTTGATACACTATATATCCATCAAATATTGGAAACCAAACACAAAAATAACAACTATCTATTAAGCACCTATAATATACCAAACACTCTGTTAGGAGATATATATATATGTATGTGTGTGTGTGTGTGTGTATATATATTTGGAGAGAGAGAGAGTCTCATTTAATCAAGGAAAGCTTTGAAAGCCTTTTATAAAAATGGGGACTTCGTGACTCTGAGGGCTTAAATAACTTCCTGAGGTCACTCAGTGGATTAGTGGAAGGCTGAAGATTAATAAAATGCTCAGATTTTACTCTCTCAACCTCCTCTTTGTAGATTCACATGATAATGAAATTAGCTCTAATGATTCCAGTATTTCAGTCATGTTTGGAGGTAAACTTTACACCATTTCTTGTTTTTTTCTGGTCACAAGATACTATGAATTATTAGTGTCTCCTCCAAATTCTTATGTTGAAGCCCTAATTCCCAATGTGGTGGTGTTAGAAGATGGGCCCTTGTGAGGTAATTAGTTTTAGATGAGGTCATGAGTTTGGAGATTCTATGATTGGATTAACACCACTATAAGGGGAGGATGAGACTTGATCTCTCTCTCTTCCCCATGTGAGGATACAGCAAGAAGATGGACAAGAAGAAAACCAAGTTTTGGTTGGCCATCTAAAAAACAAAAAGAGGGCTCTGTCACCAGGAATTGAATAGCAGCAGTTTGTTATGGACTTCCTAGCCTTCAGAACTGTGAGAAATAAATTTGTGTTGTTTAAGCCACTCAGTCCATGGTATTTTTGCTGTGGCAACTGAGCTGATTAGAACACAAGGCTAAAGCTAAAACTCACAAATGTGACAGTAATGAATCAGGCCATTCTCTGACAGCTTCCATATTATAGGCTGCTTTTATGAACACTTCCTGTATTTGAAAATTTGATCTGTAGTGGTTAAAGAATGTCATATGTGGGGTCTAGCTCTGACTTCATCACTAACCACCTGTCTGACCTGTGGTAATTAACCTTCTCTCAATTCCTCTTCAGTCACCTCTAAACTGGTAATAATAATAATAGGATCTACTTCATAGGATTGATAGACAATATTAAATGAGATAAAGTGCCTGATGCCTACTGTATGCTCAATTTATGTTCAGCAACTAGAATTATAAAAAGCTGGTTTCTATCAGCAAAGCCAGTATTTCTAAAAATAAGATTCCAAGAGCTTTACAAAGCTGTTCACTTGATTTTTAAAATTGATTACAAATATTTGTTGCCTAGCAACAGAGAAATCTATAAAGAGTTTATATGGACAAAGGGCATCAAAAGACAATTTTCAAAAGGCAATATAATAAAAAATGTAAAAATTTAAACCTAATTAATCAAATAAATGTACAATGTGAGATGCCATTTATTATTTATTAAGTTGATCACTCCCAAAAAGATACCACTCAATGATTAAAAGATTGCAGTAAAGAAAGTAATTTTATACATTGCTGAAAAGGACATTAAGGATAATAGATAATATTTTCTTAAAAAAGTATAAAATTTTTTAAAATATTAACTCTACATCTGAGAACCCCCACTAAGGAAATAATCAAAAAATGAAAAATCACCATAGATACAGATTTTCATTATAGTATTATGTAACTGAGTGAAAACTGAGAACAATCTAACTACCCAACAAGAAAATTGTTAGCAATAATCATGGTACCATCTTTTCTTGGCATATTATGTACTAATTAAAATTAAGGTTATGAGGATAATGTGGCATCATGTTAAAGATTAGGAAAAAAAAAGAGAAAAGTGTGATATAAATTGTGTATAGAGTAGTTAAGGTTAAATGAGAAAGAGATGACCAGGAAAAAATGATTGCTAGAAAATTCAATATGTTAATAATTGTGTTAGGGTTATGGAATACGAAATCATTATTCTTTTGAAAAATTATAATTTCAATATAAATTATATATTTAAAAAACTAATTTCATTAAAATAGTATAAGTGATTGTGGTAAGAGTTGACTATTTTCAATTCTACATAATATTGGCAATTTTTAGAACAATTTAAAATTTCTGACTTTAGAATGTAATTTATAAATTAAGATAGTTTTTATATGAATAAGATCAAGAAAAAACAAGAACCAAATAGTAAAATTCATCCTAACAGACATTTATGCTTATTATTTTTAGAAGTATTTTCAGTCAAATAAATACTTTCTCAATATGAGTCAAATATATGATATAGGACTAATTATATTCATTCAATAGGTTAAAATTTACTCTGATTAATATCTTTAATTTCATATGTACATGGACATTGATAATTTGTTTTCTCAAAGTTTTGGCATAATCTCTTATCTTTTGGGAGTTTCTTTAGAAGGATCAGTCACAATACGAATATTGCTATATTCTTGCTAAAAAAACTTTTTAAAAAAATGTAGGGAAAGGTACACAGTCAATCATTACGGCAAGTAACCAGAGAAGGCTTTGATAAATAGACAGAGCTTCTTCATAGTAACAGAAGCAGCTCTGAGACCATGACAACAGAGAAAACAATCTACCCAGTGAAATTTAACATTCACTAAGGGTTATACGCAAGTGCAAGATACAGTGGACAGAAGAAAAGATGAACAAGACACAGGTTTTGGTGTCAACCTGAATTACAAACAGAGACTCTAAAAAGAAATTATGTTCAGCCGGGCACAGTGGCTCACGCCTGTAATCCCAGCACTTTGGGAGGCCAAGGTGGGTGGATCACATGAGGTCAGGAGTTCGAGGTCAGCCTGGCCAACATGATGAAATCCCATCTCTACTAAAAATACAAAAAATTAGCTGGGTGTGGGGGTGCGCACCTGTAGTCTCAGCTACTCAGGAGGCTGAAGCAGGGGAATCGCTTGAACCCGGGAGGCAGAGGTTGCTGTGAGCTGAGATTGTGCCACTGCACTCCAGCCTGGTGACAGAGCGAGACTCCATCTCAAATAAAAAAAAAAATTAGCCAGGCGTGGTGGCATACACCTGTAGTCCCAGCTACTCAGGAGGTTGGGACAGGAGAATCGCTTGAACCTGGGAGGTAGAGGTTGCAGTGAGCCGAGATTGTGCCACTGCACTCCAGCCTGGGCAACAGAGACTCTGTCTCTAAATAAATAAATATTTTGTTTATTTGAAAATAGAGTGTTGCAATGGGAATATACATGCTGCAACAAACTTTGTGCTTATTCAAGGAAGTAAAGGAAAACAAATCTTTCTAAAGGAAAAAATGTAGAGGAGTACATAATTGTTTTGAAATAATTACCCTTGGCTACAAAGATCAATAACAAGGGTGATACCAGTCCAAGGTTGGACAGGCAGTTGCTGAACAGATGTTCTTGGAGAAGTATACACACACACACACACACACACACACACACACATACTTACATATATATATGTAAAGGGAATCTTTTTCTTTATCAGGTATACAGGGAGAACCCTCCCTTCATGGACTTCCGTGACTCAATTTGTCAGGAATTTCTTAACATTAGTGACTCCATTTTAATTCTGAAAATTTTCATTCTGGCAACAAGTATGTATTTTAATAAGGAAGAGAATACATATGAAAACAACAATAAATACACACAAGTCACTAAAATATATTTCTTTCAGTTATGCTGGGCTGAAATTCTATAAAAGTGTTTTTTGCCAAGTAATTTTAGAAAATGTAAAGCAAAAGCTATTTTTATCATTTTACATTTATTCCTAAATACATACATAATATTTGTGCTCATTATAATACATTTGGTAAAAGGGGGAGATGATGAACAAAATTCCCCATAGACCCTGGCAGTGAACAAAATAGAATAAGAACACTATATCTATCTTTCCCATTGACTACAACCAAACACCCTGGACAAAGTACCCAAAATAAACAAACAAGCAACTACTCTGAAGATTAATAAATGAATTGGTAAAGACCAAACTTGATAAACAATCTTTATTGGGTGAGCTTCCCAATTAATTATCTCCTCTTTTATCTTTGTGATTTGATCCAAGGGCAGCTCCAGCTTCTGGGCAATTGGTTCAGGCAGCAAATTTCAGAAATAATCTTTCCATCCTGCGGAACAGGAAAGGAGCTACTCTCTGCTTTAACGGCAGCCCGAACTGTGCATAACTGTGCAGCAGCAAAAGTGGCTAAAATGCCAAAAAACAAAACAAAGAACATCTTTCAAGATGGGGAACTAGGAAAAGAGAGCCCTGGGAGTCAGATAATACGGGAAAACGTGCAGAAAGGAGATAACTGAAAATAGGGATGCCTTAATTCTGTGTGTGAACTGACAAAAGTTCAGCTCAGCCTTGAGCTGTTCATATGTGGGATAGACAAAAAGCAGCATAGCAATGGCTTTTAAAACTCAATTGACTTTGGAATGCTCCCCGTGAAAGCTAAGACAGAACTTCCAGTTTGAACCTAACTAGGTTAATTGCCTGCTGAAACAGCCGCAACAATAGCAGAAAAGCCAGCATTCTCCAGTGTATTGTCATAGGTCTCAGAGTCTCATAACATACTATCAAAATGTCCAGGATATATTCCAAAGAAGTAGGACACCCTGAGAAACTGTCAAGTGAAAAACCATCAACAGATCAATAGATGGAATCCCTGAGATAAACCAGATGTCAGAGAATAATTATGTAATAGTTCGGTCGTTTTGAGTTTATTGAGACTTGTTCACAGCCCAGCCTATGATCTATGTTGGTGACTGTTCCAAGTGTACTGCAGAAAAGTGTTTTTTTGTAATTGTTGGTTTAGAGTTTTAAGTTCCCACGGGCTGTCATTTTTCTGGATTATAGATCCCACTTTCTTCTTTCTTTGCATGTCTAGTAATATTTGAATAGTGAACATTGCAAATAATATATTGTAGCAACTCTGGATTCTCTTGTGTTCTTCTGGGTATTTTTCTTTTTAATAGTTGGTTAATTTTTCTGGATTCAAACTGTATCCTCACTCTTTCCTGTGTAATGCAGCAGCTGATAACTGCTTATTGCTCACAGCATCCAGCTGCTGTTTTTCTTATCCTTGTCCACTGAGGGTCTCTGCTGTGACTGCATGGCAGTCAGCTGAACACTCAGACAAAATGTGTCTTCACATTTTTAAGCTCACACATACATGGTTAAATTTCCAGATGTTCTAGCTTCAGGCTCTTTTCTGTACTATTTCAAACTAGTAAATTTTTAGGTTTTCCTTGCTAGATTGAAATATGAGTTGGGAAATACACCTAGTTAACAACAATAGCAAAAAAGCAGCAAATTCACAATCTTACCTGGTGAATCTGTCTTTCAAGACTATAGGACTCTTTGGTCTGTATTTGCCAGACACACAGGGCTCTGCTTTGCACATTTGTAATTTACTGGCCAGTTGGAGATTTCCGCAGAACTTAACATGCAGATTTTGGTTCTCACCCCTTCTGTAGTTCTCCTGCTTACAAGATTTCTCTTTCAAATACTCAGCTGCTCCCCTGGTACTGAGTTATTTCCCCTGCATCTTTCACCTGGTTAGGCTGGCTTTTTCTCTTTGTTATAGGTGTTCTTAAGGAGAATATCTGGTCATTTCCTACCTTTGGAAACACAGTTTTATAAGAGTAAAATTTCCTCTGGCTCTTGTTTATATTTGAATTCTTTCTACTACTTCTAAACAGTTCTTTAAAAAAATATATTATGTTTAAATGTTGCAACTTTTATTTGTGAGGTTTATGACATCACTTTGTTACCACTATCAGAATTCCACCCAACACCCTCCCAGGTTTTCGATCTGCACTCCCTTCATGGGCAAGTTTTCATAGCTGGTTTTGTTTTTGCCTGCTGTAATGGTGTTGAAGCTTTAACTGTAAATAATCATTTTAAAAGAATTCACTGTCAAATCTTGGAAAGGCCATCTCACTAGAAGTCAGTAGATCTGCATTTTAGTTTTATTTAACTTGAGCAAGTTGCTTGACTGCCTTGTATCATTGCTTTCTCCTCTAAAACTTCAGGAATTAGATGAGATATTCAATGACTTATCTAATAAAGTTTCTTTTTCCCATGACTAAGTCAGTAAACAAGACCTCTACTAATTTATAGGCGTAGTGATTGTCTAAGCTAAGTTTTCCTTCTGTTTCCACTTTCCCAGAAGAGAAACTACTGGTCAACTGAGATGTTCTCAGGAGTTGAATGAAGCATTTTATCTATCTGTTGGTTTCTACATCCTGTTTTCAATTAAATGCCAAAACGGTCATCAGGCACATTACTCTTAAGGATATTTTGCAATGTGCTCTAGTTTCCCAACCAGAGTTTCTCATTTTTCTTTCCTCAATTTGCTGTCAGTTTTCTCCCTTTTTTAGTATATCTGCTATCACTCAACTCTAATTTCCAATTCTTTCTCAGGATTTTAATATCAGGTTGCATTTTTTCTTTTTTTCTTTCTTTTTTTTTTTTTTTTTTTGAGAGGGAGTCTCGCTCTGTCGCCCAGGCTGGAGTGCAGTGGCGCGATCTCGGCTCACTGCAAGCTCCGCCTCCCGGGTTCACGCCATTCTCCTGCCTCAGCCTCCCGAGTAGCTGGGACTACAGGCGCCCACAACCGCGCCCGGCTAATTTTTTGTATTTTTAGTAGAGACGGGGTTTCACCGTGGTCTCGATCTCCTGACCTCGTGATCCGCCCGCCTCGGCCTCCCAAAGTGCTGGGATTACAGGCGTGAGCCACCGCGCCCGGCCAGGTTGCATTTTTTCTAAATAAAAGAAAAACGATGATTGGCTATCTTGGCCCAGAGTATTTTTACTCTCTCCCCAGTTTAAAAGATGGATGCTGAGCTGTATTTTCTCTGCTGAATGACAAAGTAAACAAAATAAGAAACACGTCAAGAAAGTGTCAGGTGTTAGCAAGAGGCAGAGAATAACAAGTTGAACAAAGTATAGGAAGAATTCTACCAGAAATGAACACGTCACAAAATATGAATAATAGTTTTTGTCGTCTTTCTTTTTACATCATATATGTGGAAAAAGTAATATTTATCTTATTAAGTCTAGTATGCTTATTTACTATAGCTGTTATATTTTCATTCAATTTTTTATTTATCAAAAATTACTACCATCTGCCATGGAGCACTGAATAAAACAAAGTGTTTCTCACACATTGTTGCCCCCCCAAGACACAGGAAGATGAAAAGGGCTACTTACAGTTGACAGTGATCATGGGATTCAGAAGTTAGGTAAGGCTTCTGGACAAGAGAGCAGAAGTAAGTAATTCAGTGATAAACTTCTTTTTAAGATGACAATATGAGGGATGAAATAGGAAAGGGAAGATGAGAGACTATCAAATGATTTGTTTTTGTTATTCTTCCACTGAATTAACCAAATTGTTTCTAATTAAATTTATTAAAATCCTATTACACTTCAAAAGAAATACCTGCTCATTTTCACAATTCAAACAAGAGTTAAGTTTGAAATTACCTTTCATAGTTATATTAAAAAAACATTGATTGATGTTGCATTATCAGGGAATGAACACCATAATACATTTTCCTTTTATTGATTAAATGCACAGTGAGAATATGTTAAAATGTATTAACCTAATTAATATAAAATTGATGTATCAAATATTAAATTTGATACAATATTTAATATTTTCTAAATGAAAGAAAAATGATGATTGGCTATCTTGACCCAGAGAATTTTTAATCTCTGCACAATTTAAAAGATGGATGTTGAGCTATATTTTCTCTGCTGAAAGACAAAGTAAACAAAATAAGAAACATGTCATGAAAGTGTCAGTTGTTAGCAGTATTAATATCAAATATTAAAACTTATTGGCTCGAATTTATTTGTAGTACACAATGAGATTAATATGTGTAAATTTTAGAAATATACAATTGCATTTTCTGTGAATTTTATGATCAATTTATGAAAGAATTGAGAATATTTATTTAGGAATCTTCCTACATATCTTAAAGCAAATGATGTCTTCCAAAATAGTTTATTGAAAATTTTATTAAAAATTGATTTTCTGCTAGCATTTGTTCTGTAATACTTTGATTTCGGAGATGCTGAGTTTCTGAAGCTGGATTTCAAAATTTAAAAAACTAAGTCTCTCATGTTAGTTAGATTATATAGATACGCCTTGAATCATGGATTGTATATGTGATTAAGGAAATTTGATTTAATATGAAATATGAGAATACTATACTTTTTAAGGGCTGTGTTGCATATTTGCTAATTTGTGAGAATTAGGACAGAGATAAGTGGAATGTAAGACTATCTTTCAAAATCCCTTATTATCCAATCCTTTTATTCTGGTGATGGGGATGCAAAGGAGAGATGAGAATTTCTTGGTAGTAAGAAAAGGTAGAAAGTTGGGAAAAGAGAAGTATATTTTTAGTAAGAAAATTAGGCTTTCTTTTTTATAACAGATGATTTATGTGTAGTCGACATTTACATAAATGTTCATATTTTGGTAAAGTAAACTTTTGTGTTTCTAAATTATCTTTACTATTATCAATAATATGTAATAAGCTAAGATATCTTGATGTTGGTTATACGGACATTAAACAGATATGATGACTAGGTTGCTACAATTTGAAGCTGTTATGCATCTAGATTTATACGAAAATGTAAATATTACTTATCATAGTAAAATGCTTAACAGAAATTGCTTTTTAAAGAATGTATGCTTTCTCCAGAGAATAATTTTGGCCTTGAAAAAACATATATATATGCTTTACTTATCTTTCAATGTTTACATCCCAATATCTTCTGAACAGAAATAAAAATTCTTGCTGTCAAAGATGGCAGACCAGGAACATTCATTTGTCTCCTATGCCTGTTAAGACCTCACTTAAAAAGAAAGATAAGGTGTGTGACTAAGAATAAACTCATAATGGAAAAAAAAGAATTGTGGAGGTTAAGGTAAGGGAGGATACCATCGTGAAAGGGAAATTTCACTAAATTTCTGCAAAACAGGAAGAGAATGAGAAATCACAGTTGAACAGAATGAGAAATCACAGTTGAACACAGAGAAATCACAAACTAAACAAACAGAAACCTGAGGTAGCTTCTGTTCGTAGTGAGCTGTTACCAAAATTTACTCCCATAAAATAAACTCTAGACAAATCTCTAAGGAAACTGAGCAGAGTTTTAGAGTAGAGCTAACCTGTATGCAGGTTTTACTTTGTCATTTGGCATTGCATTAAGCAGGAAATCCAGTGCCACACCAGTTCTGTTTGCTGACCACATCCACTTGCCTTGCTGCAGTCAGAATTTCCATTCCATGGAGGTCCGTGTAAGAAAACAGTTTTATATACATAAACCCACACCATGTACCAAAATTTTTAAAAGCGTAGCTCTTTGACAAACGTATTCTATGTTTATTGGACTGGTTTATGCAAATGTAGAGGTCAATTTTAGTAATGTGTATCTTCCTAGAAAATTAATGTTTTCATTCATGCTTTAAAATATGTTTAGATGGAGTTTAATCAAATAGTCAATTTTGATTATTTAAATTTTGTTTGTATCTGTAGTTATTTCTCCATCTTTTAAAAATTCAATTTTTTTATTTGTAATTTTTGTGGGTACATAGAAAATTGATATGGTTTGGAGTTGTGTCCGCACCCTAATCTCATGTCGAATTGTAATCCCCATTGTTGGAGGAGGAGCCTGGTGGGAGATTATTGGATCATGGGGGTGGATTTCTCCCTTGCTGTTCTTGTAATAGTGAGTTCTCTTGAGATCTGGTTGTTTAAAAGTGTGTAGCACCTCCTCCTTTATTCTCTTTCTCCTGCTCCCACCATGTAAGACTTGCCTGCCCTCTTTGCCTTCCTCTATAAGTTTCTTGAGGCCCCTCCACCTAGCCATGCTTCCTGTACAGCCTGTGGAATTGTGTCAGCTGAACCTCTTTTCTTTACAAACTACCCAGTTTCTGGTAGTTCTTTTATTTATTAATTTTGTTTTAGATGGAGTCTCCCTCTATATCCCAGGCTGCAGTGCAGTGGTACAATCTCAGCTCACTGAAACTTCTGCCTCCTAGGTTCAAGTGATTATTCTACCCTCAGCCTCCTGAGTAGCTGGGATTACAGGTGCACACCAACACATCTGACTGATTTTTGTATTTTAGTAGAGACAGGGTTTCACCATGTTGGCTAGGCTGGTCTTGAACTCCTGACCTTAAGTGATCCATCCACCTCGACCTCCCAAAGTGCTGGGATTGCAGGCATGAGCCACCGCTCCCAGCCTCAGGTAGTTCTTTATAGCAATTCAAGAATAGACTAGTACAGAATACTTGTCCTGGGAAGTGGGGCATTCCTATCAAGATAACTGAAAATGTGGAAGCCGCTTTGAAACTGGGTAATGAGAACAGGTTGGAACAGTTTGGAGGGTTCAGAAGAAGAGAGAAAGATGAGGGAAAGTTTGGAATTTACTAGAGACTTATTAAATTTTTGAAACCAAAATGCTGACAGTGATATGGACAGTGAAGTTCAGGCAGGGGAGGTCTCAGATGGAGATGAGGAGCTTATTGGGAACTGAAGTAAAGGTCACTCTTGCTGTGCTTTAGCAAGGAAACTGGTGGTGTTATGCCCTTGCTCTAGGGATCTGTGGAACTGTGAATTTGAGAGTGATGAGTTAGGGTATCTGTCAGAAGAAATTTCTAAGCAGTAAGGATTCAATATTTGGCCTGGCTAATTTTAAAGACATACAGTCATACATGTGTGCAAAGAGATTATCTGAAATAGGAGCTTATATTTAAAAGGGAAACAGAGCATAAAAGTTTAGAAAATTTGCAGCCTGACCATGTGGTAGAAAAGAAGAACCCACTTTCCCGGGAGGAATTCAAGCTGGCTGTAGAAAATTGCACAAGTAAAGAGGAGCCAAATGTTAATAGCAACACAATGGGGAACATGCTTTGAAGGTATTTTGGAGACCATCACAGTAGCCCCTCCTATCACAGGTCTGGAGGACTAGGAGGGAAGAATGGTTTTGTGGACTGGGCATAGGGCCCTGCTGCCCTGCACAACCTCAGGACACTGCTCCCTGCTTCCCAGGCACTCCAGCTCCAGCCATGACTAAAAGGGCCCCATATATGTCGAAGGCCACTGCTCCAGAGGTTGCATGCTGTAAGCCTTGGTGGCTTCCACGTGTTGTTAAGCCTCTGGGTACACAGAGGGCAAGAGTTTAGGCCTGAGAGACTCTGCCCAGATTTCAGAGGAAATACGGAATTGTGTGGATGTTCAGGCAGAATTCTGCTGCAGGGGTGGACCTCTCATGGAGAACTTCTATTAGGGCAGTACAGAGGGGAAATGTGGGGTTGGAGCCCCCACATAAAGTCTCCACTGGGTCATTGCCTAGTGGAGTGGTGAGAAGAGGGCCACCATCCTCCAGACCCCAGAATGGTAGATCCACTGACAGATTTCACCATGCACCTGGAAAAGCCACAGGCACATAATGCCAGCCTGTGAAAGCAGCTGAGGGGTCTGTACCCTACAGAGCCACAGGGTTGGAGATACCCACGGCCTTGGGAGCTTACCCCTTGCATCACTGTGGCCTGGTTATGAAACATGGAGTCGAAGTCAGTTGTTTCAGGCAATTTCTTTTTTTGGAATGGGAGTATTTAGCCAATCCTTGTACCGCCGTTGCATCTTGGAAGTAACTGACTGGTTTTGATTTTACAGGCTTATAGGCAGAAAGGATTTGTCTGGTCTCAGACGAGACTTTGGACTGTGAACTTTTGAGTTAATGCTGGAATGGGTTAAGACTTTTGGGAATTGTAGGTAAAGCATGATTGTGTTTTGAAATGTGAGAAGGACATGAGATTTGGGAGGGGCTAGGGACAGAATGACATGATTTGGATTTGTGTTCCTGCCCAAATCTCATGTCAAATTGTAATCCCCAATGTTGGATGAGGGGCCTGGTGGCAAGTGATTGGATCATGGAGGTGAATTTCCCCCTTGCTGTTCTCATGATAGTGAGTGAGTTCTTACAAGATCTGGTTTTTTAAAAGTGTGTAGCACCTGCTCCCTTGCTCTCTTTCTCCTGATCCCACCATTTTAGATGCGCCTGCTTTCTCTTCACCTTCTCCAACAATTGTAAGTTTCCTGAGGCTTCCCTAGCCATGCTTCCTGTACAGCCTGTGGAACTGTGAGTCAATTAAACCTCTTTTCTTACAAATTACCGAGTATTAGGTAGTTCTTTATAGCAATGTGAGAATGGACTAATATGTAGGTGTAGATATTTATGAGGTGCATAAGACATTTTGATACATGCATAAAATGCACAATAATCACATCAGGATAAATTGGGTATCCATCATCTAGAGCATTTATTTATTCTTTGTATTACAAACAATTCAATTATCATACTATTTTCACTGTAACCCATAGGTTTTGTTATGTTTTGTTTCCATTTCAACTTGTTTCAATAAATTTTTCAACTTTCTTCTTAATTTCTTCATTGACTCACTGGTCATTCAGGAATATATAGTTTAATTTCCAGGTGTTTGTATGATTTCCAAATTTCCTCTCCTTATAATTTCTAGTTTTACTACATTGTGGTCAGATAAGATACTTCATATAATTTAAATTTTTTTGAATTTTTTTAAGAATTGCTTCCTGGCCTAACATGTGGTCTATCTTTGGGGATCGACATACTGGGGAAAAGATTGTGTATCCTGCAGTCATTGGATACAGCAGTCTGTAAATATCTATTAGGTTCTTTGTTCTATAGTGCAGGTTAACTTCAATGTTTCTTTGTTGATTTTCTGTCTGGGAGATCTGTCCAATGCTGAAAGTGAGGTGCTGAAGTGTCTCTCTCTCTTTAGCTTTGATAATATTTGCTTTATATATCTGGGTACTCCAGCATTGGGTGCATTTGTATTTACAATAGTTATATCCTCTTGATGAATTGACCCCTTTATCATTGTATAATGACCTTTTATGTCTCTTCATAGTTTTGGTCTTAAAATCTATTTTGTCTGATATAAGTATAGCTACTCCTGCTCTTTTTAGTTTCTCACTGGCATAGAATATATTTTTTCAGCCATTTTATTTTTGGTCTATGTGTTTCTTTTTAGGCAAAGTGTGTTTCTTGTAGGCAAAAGATCCTTGGGTGTTGTTTTTATATCCATTCAGCCACTCTATGTCTTTTGATTGAAGAGTTTAGTCCATTTACATTTAATATTATTATTAATAAGTAAGGGTGTAATTCTACAATTTTGTTATTTGTTTTCTGGTTGCTTTTGTGGTCTTCTCTTCCTTCTTTCTTTCCTTCCTATATTCCTTTTAGTGAAGGTGATTTTCTTAGGTGATATGCTTTAATTTTTTGCTATTTATTCTTTGTTTATCTGTTCTATGTTTTTGATTTAAGGTTGCCATGAGGCTTACAAATAATATAATCCATTACTTTAAACTGGTGATAATATAACACTGATTACATAAACAGGTGAGCAAACAGAAAACTAATAAAAACTCTACACCTTAACTTAATTCCCCTGCTTTTTACCTTTTTGCTGTTTCTATTTATATCTTATTATACTGTCTATATCTTTAAAAGTTCTTGTAGTTATTATTTTTGATCAGTTCCTTTTTTAGTCTTTTTACTCAAGATATGAGTAGTTTACACCCTACAGTTACAATGTTATAATAGTCTGTGTTTTTCTGTGTACTATTACCAATGGGTTTTGTACATTCAGATGATTTCTTATTGCTCATTAATTCCATTTTCTTTCAGATCAAAGAACTTCCTTTAACATTTCTTGGAGGACAGGTCTGATGATGAAATCCCTCAGCTTTTGTTTTTCTGGAAAAGTATTTATCCTTCATGTTTTAAGGATATTTTCACTGGATATAATATTCTAGGATAAGGTGTGGTTTTTGTTTTGTTTTGTTTTTTCTTCAGAACTTTAAGTATATCATGCCACTATCTTCTGTCCTCTAAGCTTTCAAGTGAAAAGTCTGCTGCCAGAAGCATTGGAACTCCATTTTATGTTTTTTGGGTTTTTTTAGATGGCATTTCACTCTGTTGCCCAGGCTGAAGTGCAATGGCACAATCTCAGCTCACTGCAACCTCTGCCTCCTGGGTTCAAGCAATTCTCCTGACTCAGCCTCCCAAGTAGGACTACAGGCGTGCACCACTACACCCAGCTAATTTTTGTATTTTTAGTACAGTTGGGTTTTCACCATATTAGCCAGATAGATCTCGATCTTGGCCTCCCAAAATGCTGGGATTACAGTCGTGAGCCATCATTCCCAGCCTATTTATTTCTTTTCTCTTGCTGCTTTTAGGATCCTTTCTTTATCCTTGAACTTTAAGAGCTTGATTATTAACTTTCTTGAAGTAGTTTTATTTGGATTAAATCTGCCTGGTGTTGTATAATCTTCTTGTACTTGAATATTGATCTCTTTCTCTAGTTTGGGAAGTTCTCTTTTTTTATCCTTTTGAATAAACATTCTACTCCAATCTCTTTTTCTCCTATTTGAGGCTAATAACTCTTAGATTTGCCCTTTTGGGTTATTTTCTAGATCTCAGAGGCATGCTTCATTCTTTTTTATTTCTTTTTATTTTCTGTCTTCTGGCTGTGTATTTTCAAATAGCTTGCCTTCAAGCTTACTAATACTTTCTTCTGCTTAATCCATTCTGCTTTTAAGGACTTTGCTGCATTCATCGGTATGCCAATTGCATTTTTCAGCTCCAGAATTTCTTCATGATTCTTTGTAATTATTTCATTCACTTTGTCAAATTTACATGATAGGATTCTGAATTTCTTCTCTGTGCTATTTTGAATTTCACCGAGCTTCCTCAAAACAGCTATTTAATTCTCTGTTTGCAAGGTAACATAAGTCTGTCTCTCTAGGATTGGTCCCCTGGAACTTATTTAGTTTGTTTGGTGATATCATGCTTTCTTGTATTGTCTTGGTGCTTGTGATGTTCATCAATGTCTGGGAATTGATTTTTTTAGTATTTTAGGACTTGTTCTGTGGCTTAACATATGGTCTATCTTTGAGAATAATCCATGTGCTGAGGAAAAGAATGTGCACTCTGAAGCTCTTGGATAAAATATTCTGTAAATATCTATTAGACCCATTTGGTCTGTAGTGCAGATTAAGTCTGTTGTTTCTTTGTTGAGTTTCTGTCTGAAAGATCTGTCCAGTGCTAAAAGTAGTGTGCTGAAGTTTCCAGCTATTACTATATTGGGGCCTATCTCTCTCTTTAGCTCTAATAATATTGCCTTTATATATGTGGGTACTCCGGTTTGGGGTACATATATATTTAAAATTGTCATATCCTCTTCCTAAATTGACCCCTTTATCGTTTTATATAGTGACCTTCTTTGTCTCTGATAGTTTTGGTCTTGAAACCTATTTTGTCTGGTATAAGTAGAGTAACTCCAGCTCTTTTTTGGTTTCCATTGGAATCAAATATCTTTTTTCATCCCTTTATTTTCAGTCTATGTGTATCTTTATAGATGAAATGTGTTTCTTATAGGCAACAGATCAATGAGTCTTATATTTTGTTCATTCAACCAGTATATGTCTTTTTCTTGGAGAGTTTAGTCCATTTACATTCAATGTTATTGATAAGTAAAAACTTACTTCTACCATTTTGTTATTTACTTTCTGGTTGTTTTGTGGTCTTCTCTTCCTTCTTTCTTTCATTCCTGTCTTCCTCTAGTGAAGATGGTTTTCTCTGTTGATATGATTTAATTTCTTGCTTTTTATTTTTTGTGTCTCCATTCTGTTTTCTGGTTTAGGGTTACCATGAGACTTGCAAATACTATCTTATAACTCATTATCTTAATCTGATTACAACTTAACACTATTTGCACACACAAAAACACAAGCAAAAAGGAAACTAATAAAACCTTGCTTTAACTTTGTCTCTCTGCTTTTTACATTTTTGTTGTTTCTATTAATATTCACATCTTATTTTACTATGTCTTGAAAAGTTGTTGTAGTTATTACTTTTGATTGGTTCATCATTTATTCTTTCTACTTAGGATACAAGTAGCTTATACAACGCAGTTAAGTGTTATCATACTTTGTGTTTTCCTGTGTACTCACTATTACCAGTAAGTTTTGTACCTTTAGGTGATTATTTATTGCTCATGAACATCCTTTTCTTTCTGCGTGAAGTATTCCCTGTAGCATTTCTTGTAGGACAGATCTGGAATTGATAAAATCCCTCAGCTTTTATTTTTCTGGGAAAGTCTTTACTTCTGCTCCATGCTTGAAGTATAGTTTCACTGGATATACTCTCCTAGGGTAAATATTTCTTTTTCTTCAGCATTTTAAATATGTCATGCCACTTTCTTCTGGCCTGTAAGGTTTCCTCTTAAAACTCTACTGCCAGATGCATTGGAGCTCCATTATATGTTATTTCTTTTTTCTTCCTGCTTTTCGAATCCTTTCTGAATCCCTGACCTTTGGGAATTTGATTATTAAATACATTGAGGCTGTCTTCTTTGAGCTAAAACTGCTTGGTGTTCTATAACCTTCTCGTACTTGAATATCTTTCTCTACATTTGGGAAGTTCTCTGTTACTATCCCTTTAAATAAACTTTCTACCTCTTTCTCTTTCTCTTCCTCTTTAAGGCCAATAACTCTTAGATTTGCCTTTTGAGGCTATTTTTTAGATCTTGTAGGCTTCCTTCTGACTGTGTATTTTCATATAGCCTGTCTTTAAGTTCACTAATTCTTTCTTCTGCTTGATCCATTCTGCTGTTAAAGGACTCTGTCTTCAGTGTGCCAATTGCATTTTTCAACTCCATAATTTTTGCATGACTCTTTTTAATTATTTCAATCTCTTTGTTAAATGTATCTGATGGAATTCTAAATTCCATCTCTGTGTTATCTTGAGTTTATTTGCATTTCCTCAACATAGCTATTTTGAATTCTCTATCTGAAAGGTCACATATATCTGTTTATCTGGTATTGTTCCCTGGTGCCTTATTCAGATAATTTGGTGAGGTCATGTTTTCCTGGATGGTGTTGATACTAACAGATGTTCTTTGGTGTCTGAGCATTGAAGAGTTAGGTATTTATTATAGTCTTCACTGTCTGGGCTAATTTGTAACTGTCCTTCTTGGGAAGACTTTCCAGATATTTAAAAGGACGTGGGTGTTGCGATCTAAGCTGTTTCTGCTTTAGGGGGGATCCCAAGCCCAATAACACTGCAGTTCTTGCAGACTCATAGAAGCATGGTCTTGATGGCCTTGCACAAGGTCTGGGAGAGTTCTCTGGATTACCAGGTAAAGAATTTTGCTCTCTTCTCTTACTTTCTCCCAAATACAGAGTCTCTCTCTCTGTTTTGAAGCACCTAAAGCTGTAGGTGGAGTGACACAAGCACCCCTGTGTCCACCACTATGACTTCTATGGGTCAGACCTGAAGCCAGGACAGCACTAGGTCTCACCGAAGGCCTGCTTTAACCACTTTAACGACTCCCTGAATACTACCTATTTTTAGGCCCTAAAATCAGCAGGTAGCAAAGCCAGCCAGATCTGTGTTTTTTCCCTTCAGGGTGGCAAGGTCCCCCAGGCCCTGGGTGGGTCCAGAAGTGCCATCCAGGAGTCAGGGACTATAGTCAAAAACCTTAGAATTCTACCTGATATTCTATTACATAAATGGCCGAGCTGGCACTCAAACCACAAGATGCCATAATTCCCACTCTTCCTTCCCCTTTCTGAAGGCAGAGGATCCTCACCTCCATAGCTAATGCCACGCCTGGCCATGAGGAATACTGCCAGATTACCACCAATGTTCCTTTAAGGTCAAGGTCTCTTAAGTCAGCTTGTGGTGAATGCTGCCTGGCCTCGTTCTCACTCTTTAGAACAGTGGGCTCCCTCTTGTCCAGGACAGGTCCAGAAATGCTGTCCAAGAGTCAAGTCCTGGAATTGGGGACCCCAAGATCCTGCTTGGTGCTCTACTCCCTTGTGGCAGTGTTGGTACCTAAGGTGCAAGAAAAAGTCCCCTTTACTTTGCCCTGTGCTTTTCTCAAGCAGAAGGAGTTTTGCCCCATAGCCAGCACAGCTGGTTATGTGCTGAGTCTTGCCTGAAGTCAGCAAGTCTCATAGGCCCACCAAGGCCCCTGATGGGCACCTCTCTATTGCTGCTGGTTATTCAGGACCCAAGGGCCCTTCATTTAGCAGAATACTGGCAGGACTGAGTCCTTTCCTTCAAGGCAGTGGGTTCCCTTCTGGTGCAGGGTGTGCCTGGATATGTCATGTGGGAATTAGAGCCTGGAATGGGGGCCTCATGACTCTAATCAGTGCCTTATTCTGCTATGGCTGGGCTGGTATCAAAGATGCAAGACAAAGTCCTTCCCACTCTTCCCTCTCCTCTCTTTAAGCAGAAGGAAGGGGTCTTTTTTGAAACCATAAGCTGTGCAGCCTGGGGTTAAGAGGGGAATGATGCCAGCACTCCCTAGGCTGCCCCAACTGATGTCTCAGTATGTCACATGCCCCTCCAGTCCACTACCTCTGTGCCTAGTTCAGTCCTAGGACTTGCCTACAAGTTGCAGTCCTAATGGACTAAACTGCCTTTCATGTTTACCCAGGGACCCAAGGCACTGTGGCCCTTGGTGGTGAGGTTTGCAGGCACTCAAGTTCAGACCACTGGGCTAGGTGATTCCCCTCTGACTAGGGTTGGCTAAAATGTTGCCTTTGTGGGCGAGTGTCAGCTGGGGTTGGTGTAGTTTTCCTTTCTTGTCTAAGAGAACAGCCTGAGCTCAGTGCCTTCTGATTGCTGTGTTTTTTTTCTCCCCAGTTCCAAGAAATGCTCTCCACACCATGCTGCTGCTGTGGGAGGTGGGAGGACGGGCATCATTGGTGATTCAGGACTTAAAAAAGAAATCTTTTCAGTGCGTGTTTCAGCAATATGAAGTTAAAGCCAGGTACTGTGAGTGCTCATTTGATTTTTGATTCTTATAGAGGTGTTTTTTTCTGTGCAGAGAGTTGTTAACTTAGTGTCCTTGCAGGGAGGATGATCAGAGGAAGTTTCTGAGGATGATCAGAGGCATGTTCTGCCATCTTGCTCTGCCTCCTAATTATTATTAATCTTAATAGCTGTATCTAACATTTATAGCAATGTATCAGTTTCATGTACAAGGCACTATTATATGCTCAAGGAATACACTAACTCATCTCATCATTACCAGTTTGCAGGTCAGAAGCAAGAAAACTGAGATTTAAGAGGTTATAGGCATCATGTTAAGTCATACAGCTTACTAGACTCTAAATTAGAACATGTAGACTCTAACCTAGGTCTCTCACTCCAGAGTTAATGCTCTGACATCAGAGCCACACACTGTGATGAATATGTGTGAGGGAAAGAGCATAGGAACTGGAGTCAGTTGATTTACATTCTAGTCCCATCTCTGCCACAGTAAGACCTGGTTCAGATCAATCAAGCTCTATGGCACTAAGTTAGAGTTGTACTAAGTGAGTTAAAAACTCTACTAAATAAGCAGCAATATTATGTGATCCTTGATTTGCTATTTCAGGAATAAGGATAGATTTATGCACTTCAAATACTCCTCATGGTCAGTCGCATCATCTGCGATATGGCCAGCTTTAAGTAAGGGCACATTCCAGAGTCATGGAAAAGAAAAGCTACCTGCCCACATTACATTGACATCATTAAAACTATACTGTCACCAAGTACTCTAACAGTAACCTAAGATTCCATGCAGGCCTAAAACCAATGCTAAATTCTCAGAAGCCATAGGGATCAGCTGATGTCAGAACAGCCTACATCCATGTGATAACTGCAGTGGACATAATAAGCTTCAGGTTTAATCAATACAATAATATTGGGTTTGACTAATCCACTATTGGACCAACAATAGTCAGGTGTTAAGTAAGTACAATTTTGAATACAAAAACTACTTCAGTTTCTTAAGTAAATGCAAAAGAAAACAACCTTTTCAAAAGAAAGTAAAGATGAAAAAATAGATTTATATATATATATATATATATATATATAAATGATGATATGGCAGAGTTCACAGTATAGCATTGAAGAAATAATAACTAGGGCTAAGAAAGAATAGTTCTCAGTATCTAATTGGCTAAAATTAAAAGGCAATCTCTTCAGGATGATGGGAGAAAAATTAACCCCCCCAAATTTTTTATCTTTTTGTCACTCAAGGCACAAGTTTAGAACATATGAAATCTCACTGGTCAAGGTTGGATTCTGTGCCCACCTCTTGCTCGAGGGAGATGGCATCTTGTTTCATAGGCCAACTAAGAGAACTGTCATGGTTCCACAAAAGCTGAGCTAATGTTACAGAAGAAGAGTGGATGCTGCAGGAAATTATGACAGAGAACAGATAACTTCTATACTTACTACATTTTCCCCTCCATTGTACTCCAGAGAGTAATTTCACTAGACTTAGTGTAATACCATACGTTAGAGTATTACCATATTTAATTTGGCTACATGTATCTGAAAACTCAAACAACAGTGCCTTAAGTATAAAGTTTATTTCTCTCTCACATAAAAGAGGTAGGCGTATAGGGCCATTCAACAATTAGCTGGCTTCCCTCTTCAAAGTCACCTTCAAGACGGCTTCTGAAACTTCATTCATGAAATCTGATTTTCAGGCAATAGGAAGGAGGAAGGGGGAAGGCAAAAGGCAAAAGAACATACCTCTCAAATGCGTCAAATTCTAATAAGCAGTCTTCCCAGAAGTCCCCCACACTTAAAATTACATCCCAATAGTCCAGAACTTTGTCACCTAGCTGCAAGCAGGGCTGGCTTTGATCTAGTCTGTTACAAGAGTGTATTACAGCCCCATTATGATTTGGGTTCTATTACTAAGGAAGGAAAGAGTGAATGCTGTCTCTTCATCTTAGAAATTACTCTTCTAATCTTCATAGTACAGGATTAATTCAGGGTCATTATAACAATCTGAGAGTTTTAAACAACTCAATTTTTAGCAATCAATGAAGTCATTATGTCTAAGATTTAAAGTCGTTCCCCCCTTCTTGCCAATCATTTGTATTTTTTTCTTAATTGGCTGCTATTTTCAATCAAGTACAATTGCTTTAAAGTGAAGTTAGAGTCACATTCCACTGATTGGAGTTGTCTTCTAATGATTAATGAGCCAGTCTTAAATTCACACTGAGCTTATTTGGAACATGATAGCATCGTTCAGTAATGAACTTTTGAGAGATTATTTATTTCCCGTTGCCGTATTTCTAATCAAGTGCTCATATACATAATGAATGCTTCAAGAGAAATCAGTTTTTGTCTTGTTTACAAGAAGAGTCATTTAAATGGCAAACCATAAGCATGTTAAGATAGATTATCTAGTCAAACCTGAAAGTGAATTAAAATATTTTAAGAATTCATAAACCAGTGAAATATAATTATCTTTAAAATTCTTATAAAATCACATTAACCCAGAAATGTAAGACCTTGGAATTCATTTAGTTCAACCTTCAAACTAATGTCATGAATATAACAACCAGCAGGTGGTTCTCTAACATCTTGTGGACACCTTTGGAAGCTGAAAACTTATTACTTCTTGTCAGTCCCTTCCAGATGGCACCAATTGTTAGAACATTTCTTTATTAAGCAAAGCTACAAAATATACTTTCCCTATCATCATCTTTAATTTTTTGTCTTCTACCATGCCAGATGCCAGATATGTATGTGCTAGGTATTTATTTAGCAAAATAAGTTGCCATCAATACTGACAGCCATATTACAACAAATTTTCATTTTGGGAAAGGATAGTAAAAGTGGTGAAAAAGATTACCAAAGAGCTAAATAAGTTAGGAAAGGAGGATTAAGGATGACAGAATTGGTAGGGGGGAGGGGCTGGGACGCCTACTGTGATAGGCAAAATTTGACAGATACCTGAGGAAAGTGAGGGTCCTATCTAGGCAGATATTTAACTCTCTGCCCACACTTTGGGCAGACAAAACAGAAAGTGAAGAGGCCCTGGAGGAGGAGGTGAGTTTGGTTGGGTGTGTTTAAGGAGTATCAAGAAGCCTAGAGTTAGCAGAGCAGAGTGAGTGAAGAGAATATGGTAGGTGATTAAGACAGACAGTGAGGTGGGCTGTGAAGGGGACATGAAGTCTTTGGAAGGCTTTGAACAAAGGAGTGACATGATATTTCTTAGATTTAAAAGAATAATTCTGTCTTATGTGTGAAAAATAGATTATAAGGCAAGGGGGAAGTAGAGAGACCATTTAGGCTGCTAAGTGGAGATGGTGGCTTATGCCAAGGTCTAACAATGTATAAATGGTCTGATTCTAGCTGTATTTTGAAAGAAGGGCCTATAAGATGCCTAATGGATTGAGCGTGCACAAAAGAACTAAATATAGTTCTTTTATATAGTGAATCAGATTATTTTAACTTGAGCACCTGGAAGAATGACTGTATCACTTACTGAAGTAGGGAATCTTGGGGAACAGGCACATTTATGCAGGAAAAAAATAAATACTTGATTTGTATTTTATTATGCCATTTAGGCATACAAATGAGGACACTGAGTAGGCAAATAGATATATAAATTAAAATTCATCTGAACACCATTAGTCCGATGTCTTTTAAAGTTGTTTGATTTATAGGATATCATCTATATTGTTTCCTCTTTACTGCTTTGAGAGGGTTGAGCTTGATGATGACAAAAATTTTTTTCAGGTTATATTTCAATATTAATGATATAATCCCAATAGTACACTGGAAGATTTTTCTTTGAGTTTGTAAATTAAGTGGATATTATAGTGTACCCCACCACCTTCAGGATGAAGTCACTTAGTTACCGAGGGTATTGAATGATTAGAGCTCACAGTTGCATCTTATTTGGAGAATTGGTCTTCCTTCTAAATGGTGCCTTGTATATCCCTTCCTCTGGGTGTAGTTTACATCCAATGACTGGCCAGTGTGGGAAGGATAATAAGACTTGGACCCTTTGCCTTGACTTAAGAATACTCTTTTACAAGTACCTCACAGTTTTATTCTTCTGCTTAATTCTTTTCCTTTATTCCTTAGAGGTGTTCCTGAGAAAACTCCCTAATAGACCTCTGACACTCAAGTTTCCATCTCAGAACCTGTTGTTCAGGGAGCTCAACTTAAGCCAAAAATATTCTACGAAAGTGAATATTCACAAATAAAATGTTATAAGTTACAAATGTAATAGGAATACTAGTGATTAATTGAATTTGGTATTACTTGCATTATTTATTGTAGCTATCCAAGAACACTGGTTAGAGTATTCAGTGAGACTACATCCTGTTTAGAATTATTTTACCTAATGTACATTGATCCAGGCAGAATCAGTCTCATGACAAATATAGATTTCATTTGCCTTGTATTCTGTTTAAAGCTTAATTTTTGATTCATCCATAGACTATCATGCTTAAGGACATCTTATCAAAATTTATATTGAACAAAACAGAAAAAAATTAACCAAATAACACTTCAATGGCAAACCTACCTCAAAACAACATGCTAGATTCATTATTTTTATAATGTAAAAATTTTACAAAAGACACCAAGATCAAACTCTCAAAGCTTTTGTTCAGAATATCATCTATCAGTCAAATAATTCCTTTATGAACATGTTGCTTTTCATTCCAAAAAGTTGACATTTCTATGGTTAAGATTATCCTCTCATTTAAAAATCTCTCCCCCAACTTCCTGTGTCTTTCAGTATTATTTTTTAAAATACGAATAAATGGTTTTTTGATGGATTCAGTTTGTTTACTGGACTACTTACAAACCAGCAAACTTTAAGAGAGAGAATGTTTCTTCTTTTTTAATTCTTAAAACATTTAAACCTGCTGATTGAATTTTCTTAACTTTTGTTATATGTTTACTAATATTGATTTAAATTGTTTTAGAAACATGAGAAGAAAAACATGATCAATAAATAAGATATACCTGAAAACCCATTACTTAATTGCTTTCAAAAACCAATATCTTTGAGTACAGAAACATCTGTTTATCAGCTGCCTAGAAGTTGTTGACCCTCATTTATTTTGTTCTGTTAGAATTTTAACCTTCAATTTATTTCATTTTGTTGATAAAGTAAAACTATATCTTAAAAGAGAAACTAGGCAATGTTATTTTATTTAGATTATTTTGAAGTGAAGTACTCTATTTTCAAATTATATTTCATGAAAAGAAAATGAAAGATTGTTTTTCTAATCTTAGTTTTAATGACTGAGGTGATCTTTTGTGTATTGGAGATAAATTTCACATTTAAACTGTCTGGCTGAAAGTCCATTATAGAGGGTTTTTTAGTTTTTCTTTGCAAAAAAATCCAAATAAAAAAATATGACATGGATTAAAAATAATTTAGCAGATCTATGATATTGTGCATCTCTTAAATGGTCTTACAAGTGATTACATAAGCTAGGTTCTTTTTTGTTTTGTTTCGTTTTGTTTTATTCAAATTGTAAAATAGGAAAAGTTTATTAGTTTCTTTATTCTAATCTTTTCAGTGACCTACAATGGTTCTATATAGGCCCTCAAAAACCAGTTAGCAAGTGGGAGCTGAATTCGGGGTTTTCTTTTTTTTTTTTTTTTTTTGTAAAGTAGTCTCACTCTGTTCCCAGGCTGGAGTGCAGTGGCGCGATCTCGGCTCACTGCAACCTCTGCCTCCCGGGTTCAAGCGATGTTCCTGCCTCAGCTTCCCAAGTAGCTGGGCCTACAGGCACATGCCACCACGCCCAGCTAATTTTTGTATTTTTAGTAGAGACAGGGTTTCACCGTGTTGGCCAGGATGGTCTCGATCTCTTGACCTCGTGATCCACCCGCTTCAGCCTCCCAAAGTGCTGGGATTACAGGGGTGAGCCACTGCGCTCAACCTGAATTCAGTTTTCACTTGTGTGTTTCCAAACGAGAGAATTGAAAACACAACAGATGGGCATATTTCAGCATAATGGCAGGAAGAACCTTCAAACAATTACAATAGTACAAAATTCAAATGAGCAGTGAATTACCATTCCTTGCTATGCTTAGCTATCATTGGTCAGAAACCCTTATAACGAGAACTCAAGCATTAGGCAATAAAGCTGATGTCTCATTCTAATTCTATGATTCTCTAATTTCAATGGATGGTTGTGACGGCTTGTTTGAATATATCCCACCTCCAATTAAATTAGAAATGTTTAAAATTTAAATTGGAAAATTTTAATATTGAAGAAACAAAACCAAGTTGCTGAATTTTATTCCTCCCAGTGTTACAAAATCTACTCACAGCTGGTCTCTATTGATGGCTTGAATTGCCCTTTGATTTACTGGTTGCCATAGGAGGATCCACCTTAGCGTTGCTCTGAGAATTAAGCCCTACTAGGCTTTCTCCACAGTGACTCTTCTGGTTGCCCCTATGGCCATTTGTAGTAGGCAAAATAATGGCCCCTTAAAGATGTCCGTGTCTTAATCTGTGGAGGCTGTGAATATGTTGCTTGACATGGCAAAAAAGGGACTTTTGAGATATGATTAATGTTAACTGACTTGAGATAGGGAGATTATCTGGGTGGGTCCAATGTAATTATGCAAGTCCTTAAAACCTGAGAATATTTTCCAACTGCTGTCAGAGATGTGAGAATAAAATAAGGGTTAGACAGATATAATATTGTCATCTTTGAAGCTGGTATGTGGTGAGGGGTAGGGATGGGCATGAGCCAAAGAATGTGGGCAGTTCTACAAGTTAGAAAAAGCAAGGAAATGGATTCTCCCCTAGAGCCTCCAGCAAAGAAAGCGGCTCTGCTGACGTCTTCATTTGAGCTCAGTGAGACCTGTGTCTAACTTCTGACCTACAGAACTATTTGATCTGTTTGATTACAAATTTGTGGGGTTTGTTGTTGTTGTTGTTGTTTTGTTTTGTTTTTTTGGTGGTAATTTGTGAAGGAGGCAATGGGAAACTAAAAAACATCCGTAAATCCACGTGGCTTTACTTCTTCCAAAAGAGACTGTGAGAACAGCTGCCAGTATGCACGATCCTCAGAGCATGCAACAGCCCTCTCCTGCAGAAACTATGCAGTTGGATTGCATCATTGTCCTTCGGTTGGGTAGATTTGGGTATCTCCACACAACTATAATGGCGTATATAACCAGAAGATTTGTAATAGTGTTCTGAATGGTGACTCTGGGGAACATCTAGATCCAAGAGTGTTCTTTGAATCATCAACTTAAATATATGATCTTCAAAATTGTTTTGATCTAGTATATGTAGTATTGTTATTACATTTTAATTTTTTAAATCTTTTTATTGATCAAGGCTCAGAACGAATACTAGTGATCTGTTGCTGAAAAGCCAGATGTGACAGTAGTGGTGTGTGGATCTGTTTCAGCCAAAAGGACCTTAGGCACATTTACAAAGTAAAATAAATTTACTTTTGATGCCTTCTCACTTCTCTTCTGTGTCCATTACCTTTGGACTACCTTACAGCCCAACATGGGGCCTGCCATTGCGTAAAGTTGACATTACTCTAAAATTATTCCATTTCTCACTCACTTTCTTCCTTTCCTTAAGATTAAAATTATTACCTCAAAGTGTTTATCTTTAGCAGATAGAAAACCATCAGATTAAAGTAATTCATGTTAGCAGGTGAAGGTCTTAACCAGTGCAGTGGAAGGCTAGGTGAACTAAGTAAAACTGTAATCAGTGGGCTGAGCAGGAACTCATTTTTAAAGGAGAGGACTTTTAAAGGGATGTGTTCATTACAGGCCTTTAGCTCCACTATGCAATCATCAAGTATGCTTTGAATGTCTACTGGTGTTTATGATGGGGAACTGAAGGTTAAGTTCAAAGACCTTGGGGATAAACAATGCTGACTGAGTTCAGGCTCTACCATTTAGGGCTGTGACCATAGCTGTGATCAAGTTTCTATTTCCTCATCTGAGAAATAAGGATAACGACCATGCTAAACTCTTAGGTTTACTGTGAAGTTGAAGTGAAAGTACACATCACACACCTAACACAGTGCCTGGTGTAGAGTAAGGACTCGGCAACATGACCAATTAGTTATTCTCTGTCTCATGCTCAGGATAAGACGTTGTGTAAAGGCACAGGAAAACAAGATGACACAACCCTGAACCCCACAGAGCTTTCTCCCACCCTTCAGACTGTTTCCTGCCTGTGAACAGGCATCAGAAAAGCAACAGCTCTCACTTTTATAAAGTAGTTAATTCATACAAATCTGGAATTTTCAAACAAATTTTGATCAACAACAACAAAGCCCGTTACTTAAATCCTTGTGTATACATGATTTTTTAATGTACTGCTTTAGAATTCTTGTAGTTCAGGCTAGGCATAGTAGCTTAAACCTGTAATCCCAACATTTTGGGAGGCCGAGGTGGGAGGATAGCTTGAGGCTGGAAGTTTGAGACCAGACTGCTCAATATAGTGAGACCCTGTCCCTACAAAAAATATATATATATTTTTATATATATCAAAATATTATATTTATATACATTAAACATATATTTGTATATTTATATATTAAATATATACTATATATTTTTATATAATTTTTATAATTATATATAATATTTATAATTTATATTTTAAAATATTTTTTCAGAAAACAAACAAACCAAACAAGAATTCCCACAGTTTAATGAGGAAGAAATGCAAAGGAGAAAATCCATAATTAAATCATAGAATTATTTTCCCCTTATTGTACACAATGAATAACTAACTGAAGAAAAGATTTTATTTAAAAACATGTCATGGTAGAGTGAAAAAAAGGGATATATATTTTAGAATATATGTCTACAGGTTCCTCTGGAATTCCAACTTTGCTCAGGATACTTTTGTTACTGCCATAAAATAGAAAAGTACCAGCCTGGCAAACACAGTGAAACCCCGTCTCTACTAAAAATACAAAAAAATTAGCCGGGCGTGGTGGAAGGCGCCTGTAATCCCAGCTACTCGGGAGGCCAAGGCAGGAGAATCGCTTTAACCCTCGACGCAGAGGTTGCAGTGAGCCAGGATCACGCTATGCACTCCAACCTGGGTGACAGAGCTAGACTCAGTCTCAAATAATAATAATAATAATAATAATAATAAAAATAAAAAGGCAGTCCTGAGTGAAGGTGACGACATCAAGACTGATTTGGTGAAGGTTGTTAGGTGACAATAATTATTAATGGCTCCATTTTGTGGACTAGAAAAACTAAACCAAACAAAAACCAAGAAAAACCCTCAATTTTAATTTTAGAATTCAAAAAAGATGAACCATAGCATGAACTGTTAGACAAGGCAAATTCATTCAAAAGGGGCCTTCTCGGTATTTCAGAAAAGAGGAATTGAGATTGTTTTCAAAAGTTAAATTTAAGAAAAAGCCTGATGATAATAAAAGCTGGTTTTCTTCTTAAGAGATGCCATTCAGAATTGATTACCTTCTTTCACACGATACAACATTAGATATGATTGACAAGCATGCCAAAGGCTTCATTCTTCTAGCTGATTATCAACTTTTCTTCCTGGAAGCCAATTTCAATGAGCTGTTATATTTTGAAGCGCTGTCACAGATTTATTGGAAGGAACTAGAAATGTGAGTTCCTTATGTCTGCAATTCCAGTAGGAATTCCATGTCTGAGTATTTTAAGAAGTTTAACAATATAATTTTAAAGAAATTTTTAGAAGTGTAGGGAGAAATGGAGCAGAGTTACCACAATTAATTATTTATAGGAAAGCTGCAGAACATCAGAACAGTGCTTCCTATAGTCAATCATATTTAACTGCCTGTTATTGTGAGTTGATATATGTTGTTGCAAATAGTGAACTGAATACTTGACTAGCACATAAAAGTCAAATGTAATAGAATTGTTAATACTTTTTTCAGCAGAGATTGAGTAAGTACTCCTTGTAGCATAAAAGGATAAATCTAACTCTTAGAATACCTATTTTCTGCCGAAGGGAAGGTGTGAACATTTATACATTTAAAGTTAATCAGGCTGGGTGCAGTGGCTCACGCTTCTAATTCTAGCACTTTGGGAGGCTGAGGTGCGTGGATTGCTTGAGCCCAGGGGTTCAAGACCAAGCTGGGCAACATGGTGATATCCTGTCTCTACAAAAAATACAAAAAAATTAGCTGGGTGTGGTGGTGTGCACTGTAGCCCCAGCTACTCCAGAGGCTGGGTTGAGAGGATCACTTGAGCCTGGGAGGGCAAGGTTGAAGTGAGCTGTGACCGCCCCACTGTGCCCCAGACTGGGCAACAGAGCAAGACCCAGTCTTAAAAAATTAATAAAGAATAAAGTTAATTAATCCTTCATGGGACAAATGAGTCTATAAGAATATCACAAACTAAGGATGTCTAATCTGGATGGAATGTTGTTATCTTTCTAGGAGTAACACTTGAAAATTACTTAGGATGGTGTCTGACACATGGTAGATGCTCAATAAATGTTAACTGTATCATCATTTAGAAATGGTATTAGGGGTCAGGCACGTTGGCTCACGTCTATAATCACAGCATTTTGGGAGACTGAGGCCCTTGAGTTCAAGAGTTTGAGACAAGACTGGCCAACATGGAGAAACCCTGTCTATACCAAAAATACAAAAATTTAGCTGGGTGTGGTGATGGGTGCCTGTAATCCCAGCTACTTGGGTGACTGAGGCACAGAATTGCTTGAACCCAGAGGTGGAGATTGCAGTGAGCCGAGATCACGCCACTGCACTCCAGCCTGAGCAACAGAGCGAGACTCCATCTCAAAATAAAAAGAAAAAAAAAAAGAAAAGAAATAGTATTTGGTTGTGAGTTAGAAAGATCTAAAAATAAGTGGCTTAAAAATGCATTTTTTGTTCATGTACCATGGAGTCCAGAAGTAGGCTGTTCAAGTGTGGTAGTATCTTGACTACTTTGACTACATTATATTATCAAACTCTCAGAACACTTCTGTTTTCTTCTTTGCCATCTGCTTAGAAGTTTACATCCTCAGAACCACCTCATGCTCACAAGATGGCTGCCTGGAGTCTATTTATCATATACAGGTGCAAAGAAGGAAGAGAAAAGAAAGGGTGGTTGCTGCAAAGGGATGAATGCCAGCTGGAGACACACACACACACACACACACACACACACACATGTTTCTAGAGCCCTACCCAACAACTTTTGCCCAAGTATCACTAACCTAAACTCAGTCACATGCCTTCCCTTTTCTTTAAGTCAGATGGAAATATTGTATTTTAGCTGAATGCATTGCTAAACATAATGAAATCAAATTTCTGTTGTTAAAAAACAAGGGAAAATTATACATCGGTGTTATGTGGGAAAATTACAGAAAAGAAAGACATATGGGAAAATTGGATTTGGGGAGGGAACTAGCAATCTTTCCCATTGTTATTATTGAGATTATGTTTATTTGGAAGTTGACAAATAAACTAATCCTTTTTCAGGGGTTTGCTTCTCTGTGTGGCTAAAATATTTTCCTTTCAGCAATGTGCTGGAGGAGCCAGCTTATACCTACTTGCAGGAACCAACTGAGAAATTATCAAGAATTTTGTAAGTCAGTAATGAAACATAGCCATTATTTTAAAAATAAATACTATAAATATGGAATTAAATAAATTATATTAGAAGCACATGATAGTAAATGCTTAGAACAGCTCACTTCCTAATTTTTTACTACGATTTACTGTTTTCTGTGCTGTTGAGGTGATGTACATCTATTGTATCTGTATGGTGAAAATATTATGTGATAGAAACCTATATAACAGTGTCTACTGTACCTCTCTTCCCAACTCTGAATTCAGTGACATCACTTTAGTAACTTAAAACTGGCCATATAGGGAATATTTACATCATAGAAGTTGACAAACACTAAAATGAGGGCCCGTTTCCCTGAAGAATAGGTTCTAAAAATCTACCAGCGTACTTCTGCCTTCTAATATTTACAAATACATTTTAATAGTTTGCTGTATTAATGGTGGCCAATATAGAGATCAGAGTATAGATAAATTTAACATTTCACTAACAGAACCACATACAGAAGGGTAACCAGTGAGTACATGAAGAGGGAAGGAACTGTTTTTCTTCTATTCATGTCTTGCTCTCATGGGACCAGCAACACCACCAGACAGATATTTCAGCTCCAAGCTAGAGAAATGAATCTTTTGTGACTAACTCCTTGGGGAAATGGGAAAGGAGAGGAACTGCTACATGTTTCCCCCTAAGGACTAATAAATTTGTTTATGTCTCTTTGAGCTTGAAGCACTCATCAGAAAAGGAAAAGGTACTTTAAAAAAAACCCACAATTCGCCCTCATCGCCTCTTTCATTGCTGCTCTTTGAAGCATAAATAAATGAGGCATTTGGGGGAAATAAATGTAATATTAAGCAGAAAGTAAATGAGACAATATAGTGAGAATCATTTAAAAGAGTGATTTATAGCTCCTCTTCTGTATCTAGTATTTAAATTGAGCATATTAAATTAAAATTAATGTTATTTTTTCACCTGGAGTACTTTCTTTTTGTTATCTACAATTTTGTGTAAACCTTCTGCCCCACTCTCTGGAGTTTAAGATGGTGCCAGAGAGATTTATAGGAGAAAGTAGTTTAACAACATACTGCTTTGGTGAGGCTATGGGGAAGAAAGAGCTCTTCATTGCTGAGGGAAGCGTGAATCAGTATGACCTCTGAAGAAAAATTTGGCAACATTTATCAAAACTGTAAATGCATATAGCCTTCGACCCAGTAATTCTACTTTTGGAAATATACTCTCCAGAAATACTTGTATATATACAAAATGATATAGGCTCAATTTTATTCTTTGTAATATTTTTGCATAATAGCTAACGGGTTAGAATAATTGTAAAATCCATCAATAGGAGTGGCTAAGTAAACTAAGATTTATTTTTACAGTGGAGTGTTACATGGCTGTAAAAAATAATAATAATCCTAGAAACTATACAGTGAAAAAAAAAACCCAAGAGTTAGAACAGTATGTATAATACACCTTTTGTGAAAAATAAGAGAAAATAAAAATCTGTATTTATATCCTCTTGAATATGCATTACTCTGAAAAGATCTGTAGAATCTAAGAATAGAGATTTCTATGTAGAAAAAGAGGTTCTGGCTAGATGAGGGACAAGGTTGGAAGGAAAGGAGCATTTTTTTTTATTTTAACTTTTATAACTATTCGTTTTTGGAGCCATGTGAATGTATTATGTACTTAAAAATACCTTAAAGCTTAAATAAATAGCTTGCAATACTTAAAGAGAAACTTCCCCTCCATCAACAGAGACGCTGTTTAGTGTGATTTAATAAGGAGTTCTAGCTGTGAGATGGCTCACTCACTCAAAGATATAAGAGAGCAGAGTTTAGTCATGCGCAGATTTAAAGGAATCAACATAAGAGAGTGAGGCACTGAGGGATTAGCAAGAGCAGAATGCCAGAAGCACCACTAGTCCAGAAGGAAAAAGGAATGAAGCACCTCATGGAGGTGCTGCAGAGACAACCTCTCTGAACAGAATGCAGCTACTGCCAGGAACAGTGAGGCAGTAAGGAGCAGAAAAAATCAATATCCCAACCTTTCTGTCCTCTCACCCCTGATCTCCAGCTAGTGGCACACAGAAGCCAGAGGGCAAGGAAGCCTGGAGTGTACTGTGGATAGTGGTCATCTTCCTGGGGGACAAAGGAAGACAGAGAATACGGAGAACGGATCTGGGCAACAAATGAAAAATAACCAGTGCAGGATATTAGGATGGCAGTTTGCATCCTGGATGTCTGTGTATGTCCGTACATACAGGTATGTGCTATACCAATTGGCTAAAGATGGCACCTATATATTGGGACCAATGTTTACTTCTTCACAGTAGGCTAGGACAATTCGCTCACATTCTGCCACTGCCAGCATCAAACTCAAATGTTTACACATTTGATTGCTTTAAAGCGATTGCCGAGGTAAGTATATTTTTTAGCCATTTAAACAGCCTACTTTGTATACCCCATGACACTCCACCAAATATCTACCAGTCAAAGATGAAATAAACCCTGGAGTTACAAAAGATGCCAAATCCCTGCTCCGTCTTGCAACTCTCTGATCCAGAGATTCTCCTCCTTGCTGCTGAATGACATCACCCTGACATGTAAGCCTCCTCTCTGATTCCCCTCTAGTTGAGGGTTCTCTTGTCCCCTTGACCTCCACCTCGCTGGGTAGTGGCCCCATCCAGTTGTTTCTGGCAAATCTGCTGCCACCAAACACTTCCCCTCCCTTACAACCTGTCAAAGTATTAATACAACTCAATAAAGGTCCTTATATACTACTGCCACCTAGTGGTCATGTTTTTTTTCCTTGATCAGTCGTCAAATCCTCTATCTTATAACTACTCAATTCAATTGATGTAAGTGAGTAGCTGGTATTCAGATAGCTTTTCATAAATTATTCCATTTCATTCTTAAGCCTGTAGATTAAGTTCTATTATTCCTACTCAAAAGCTAACTGGCTTATCCAAAGTCTGAAGGCCAAATCCAAACCCTTCTTCCATACCATATATAAGACTCATTCAATCCCCCGAACTCTCTCATTTTCCCTATCCCTCCATTGTTGTCTAGTGCACAATATTTATTATAGTTTGCAATATAATATTGGAAAGGGGGGCATTAGAGTGCTATTCTCAGAAGTTCATCTGATGGCCAGACGTTAGCAGATTCATGAAAAAAAAGCAACCTAAAGACTTTCTGGATCTTCTGTTTTTAGTAAAGTTATATAACTAACTTTTTGAAAAATCTCCCACTCTAAAAGTTTTTACGTATGTTGGGTAAAATATGATAACCTTATTTTTAATTCATAAGATGTAGAAGGACATCCCCGCGGAATGAGAAACAAAGTAGGCTATCATACCACCTGACATCATGTCTGATGAGTATATCTTCAAATCTCTATGTCCCAACGCCTTGGCATTTTGCAGCTCCACATAGGACAGGAAATTAGGTCTTAGTACACTCAAAAACAGAGATTTTGAACAGGGGATCCATATACATCTGAGAGTCATAAAAGGCCACATTCTCAAAGAATAATAGACTTGTAAAATCTGCTCCCCAGCAAAGAGGAACAATAAGAAAATCAATCACTCTTGGTGTAGCCTCTGGGTTAAAAGTAATCTTGGGGGTCGGGATTCATCTTTCACTTATTGTAATGTCTAATAAACCCCAAACCAGACAATTAACTTTATGTGGTTCTAGACTGATAGTAACACAGAACACCTGGTAGAAACAAAAGCAAATACTCTCTAAAGAGATGCCCAATCATCAGAGACCTCATTGAATTCCCACTGATGAAGCTAGTCATTTAAGTAAATTCACAATCTAAAATTACGAAGCATAGAAGGCATAAGGCCACAATGAGAAAGAGCCAGTAAAACCAAGAAAAATCCAAATTTGACCTTCAAGGGCTTTGGCTATTCAAATTATTGAATGAAGAATGACAAGCACACAAACATATACCCACAATTATTGAATAAAAAATAATATAATGTGGTTTTAAGATTCTCAGAATGTTTGCTAAACATAGCATTGCATTTCTTGATTTGTTACAGAATGGATAAGGAGATTCCATGATTTAGTCTTCTGTTGACTAATTGGAATTTTCTTTTTTAAACACATAAGGGGGGGGGTGAAAATGGAAAGTGTTTGTAAAACAAATGAAAGTCCTCTTTGAAACTAAAAGTATAATAGTAACCCTTAGAAAAAATTTTAGTAATTTGAGAAATAGCATCCTTAAATGTGGTCTCATGACTTAGCGAGCATTATTTTCTCTGTCTGTAAAATGAAAATTTTAGGTCAGTCTATGGGTGAGAGACAAATGCTTTTTCTCCTCTCTTATGCTTCCTTTTGCAGGCTTGAAAAAGAAGGTTCTACTATTTTAGAGAACTCTGCTATATTTCATAGTGGTAAGCTGATAAGTTTCTAAGTAAAAACATAAACCTAGATCTATCATGTTAATATGGAATCATTTCCCAGGTACATTGTTAAGTGAAAAAAACTGAAGATACGGAGCAGTGTCTAAATGTCTTATTTGTGTAAAAAATATACATATTATACTTATTTATATGTGAATAGACTACTTTTACAGGAATATGCAAAAAAAGATATTTGCTTGAGGGAAGATGCTAGTGAATTTGGAGATCTGGAAAGGAGTAAAACTGGCCATTTTAAACCTCACTTAATTGTTATTTCAATTTTAGAAACTAAGTTAATAGAAAATAGACAAATTCTCTCACTAACTAGCAGAAAGCTTCTTTAGTTAATGATTATGCATTATTTGCCATACATTTAGGCAATGCAATATCTAACATGTATACTGTATTAAACAGCTTGACTATGTTTGCTTAGGTCTAACTCCTGGCCCACAATTTTTTAGCTTTATGAAGTTGGTCAAGTTACTTGGCCTGTCACTGCCTCAGTTTTGTCTTCTATTTAATGGCGAAAATAATAAAATTGATTTAAAAATTAAATAAGCTAATCCATATAAAATGCGTTACACAGTACCTGACACATGGAAAAATCTTAATGAACGTTAAGTCTAATCGTTATTTCAAACTTGCTGATAATTTTCCAGTTCCTAGATTTCAAACACATGCATGTACTTGAAATCTCAAAAATGGTCACTAATTAAAGTGGACAGAAAATTTTAATACATTATAGGACACTATTATTTGATAATTCTTACAGATTCACTTTCAAAACTTCTTTGGTCAGGCATATTTTGAAGATGACAGAACCAGACCGAAATATCAGAATAAGATCAATATTGTTGTCTTACATAAATGTTTGTTCCTCAGGCTATATACCCTCTGATGTGCACCTGCACAGAAACATTACATTTCACAGTTTGCCAAATATTTCATGAGTATTAGGAAGTGCATCCTGTAAGCAAGAAAATTAAATATGCACTTGGTTTATGAAATCATATTGTTATTCCATTTGAAATAACAAGTGAATGAAATCCTTCGGTAATACCAGTTGAGAGAAAGCTTGGCTTCCAGATAATTCTAATTTATTATTTTACAAGGACAAATATGATTAATTATCAAACAGACAAAAATACCAGCCTTCACTGATGACCATAATTTCTCCCCAAAGGTCTGATTTACATTTGAAGCCAAATTGTAACAGAATGTTCAGTTTATAAAGTATTTCTTCTGAGCCCAGGGAGTTGGGTGATTTTTAGCCACATGACAACCCTCTTCTTGGTGGAGAACGTACTTTGACTTTCCTTGACTGTTAAACAGAGCTAGCAATCTATGGATCAAATTTTATTCCAGGGTTTTTGTTGTTGTTGTTTTACCATTTAGCTTTAGTTAAAACTTATTTTTTGCACATGGTAATGACATTTACTTTGCTTCAGGTGAGTCATGCTGATAAGCTCAGATATTTCCTATTATTACTTGAATATCTAGATAAATGTTTTAATAAACTACATGTTTCTTAAATACCTCTCTAGTAGTTTACTATTGCTGCCTCACAAATTTCCATAAACACAGTGGCTGAAAACAACGCAAATTTATTATCTCACAGTTTTCTTGCTATAGGAACCAAGGTATGGGATAACTGGAGCTTTTGCTCAGGGTTTCACCAGGTTAAAATCAAGGTTTGTGTTGGGCCTGCAATCTCATCTGAGATCCAGGGAAACTGTCTTCCAAGCTCACTGGTTGTTGGCAGAATTCATTTGCTTACGGTTGTAGGACTGAGGCCCTCAGCTCCCAAAGGCCGACCGTTACCAGCCGTGAGGCTTTCTGCACAAGATGGTGGTTTGATTCTTCCAGGCCATCAGGGGAGCATCTGCTACTGCCTGGAATCTCTCTCTCTGGTCTGTTACAGCCAAGTTTTATGTAACTTAATCTAAACAAAGGACTGGCTACCCTGTATATTCATAGATGCCACCCACACTCAAAGGGTGGGTGTGGATTATACAGGGTTGTACAAGGAGAGTGTGAAATTCAGGGGCCATCTTCAAATCCTGCCTGCCACACTGACTATTTACTGGTTATTAACAGGGAGAGAGGAAAAGAGGAATGGATTTGACTTGAACTGTGACTGCACTGAAGCAAAATATCAATCTAAATTATGGTATGCCCAGCTGTTGTCGCCCCCAAGTTTTCTTACAAAAATGTGGTCTTTCAATGGTGGTAAAACACAGTTTTAAAACTGGATTTGCAAAATCATAATTGAGGGGTGCCATGAATATACATGGGAGAGAAAATAAGGCTTATGGATTCTAGAATTATGCTTTTTTTTTTTTTTAGGAGGATAACATATGTTGTTGTATTAGGTCATTCTTGCATTGTTGTAAAGAAACACCTGAGACTGGGTAATTTACAAGAAAAGAGGTTTAATTGGTTCATGATTCTGCAGGGTATACAAGTAGCATAGCACCAGCATTTGCTTGGGGTGGTGGCAAGTGTCTCACATGGAGAGAGAGGGAGCAAGACAGAGACTGGGGGCAGGAAGTGCCATGCACTTAACCAGATCTCATGAAAACTCACTCACCATTGCAAGGACAGCACCAAGCCATGAGGGATCCACCCCCATGACCCAAACACCTCCCACCAGGCCCCACCTCCAACACCAGGGATCGCATTTCAACATGAGATCTGGACAGGGACAAATATCCAAATTATATCAGTTGTCTGCATAAATTATTTCATCAGGATGCAGATTAACAAATTATAACTGTGGGCGAGCCATAATAAGATTCACCAGTTTTAGTGCCCATTATATGAGGTGCTCTACACAGATTATTTCCTCCATTCTTTGCTATATAAAAAGATTGAAGCTCAATTAATATTAATAATGAATACATTCTAAAAAGTTAATAAATGCCAATTTCTTGCTCAATATCCATAGCTAGTAAGTCTCAAAGCTAGGGTTTCAAATCTAGTTCCATTTGAGTTGAAGTCTATTCCCTAAGTACTACACTGTTATTCAAAGTAGGAGATCCAGAAATGTCCATGCAGCTTATCCACAAACGTTTATTGAGGGCATAGTATTTGCCAGGCACTGTTCTAACCTCAAGAGATATAATGTGGAATAGATATACACGAGCTCTACCTTCCAGAATAAGGGTTCAAGTTTCTGCTAGTGTCTGAGCTATAAAATTTTCTTGTATCAAATGACAAGTATACCTGTATTATTAATACTACTAATTAGTAATATTAGGAATACTGTTCTTTATTGAATATAATCAATTTGCTTGGATTTCTGATATAGCCACAATAAATTTAAATAAAAATTTTTTCTAACTATAATAGAATACTATGACATTTTTATTTGCTGTTACTATAATAAAGCGAGTAAGAAACCCTGTGTGTGTGCGTGCGTGTACTCATGCTTTGGTTTCATTTATTGAAAAATTAGCATTAACCATCACAGAATTGAAAACTAGTAAACATTGAATTATAACTTGGATTGTTCTTACATAATGCGTGTCTTTGGGTTCGAACAAGGTTATCCATATGCCGGAACATGTACTCTGGACATGAACAAAGAGGGGTACTCACTAAATATACAAATAAATAAATAAATAAGAGTGAGATTGATAGAGAGTGAGACATTGAGATGATTTAGCTTTAAAACATCCAAAATTATGAAAGCAGAAAATCTGGAAATAAATCCAATCTTAATTATCTGTGCACATGCAAGTTGTATAGTCACATGCTGCATAATGAAGTTTTGGTCAATAATGTACCACATGTATGACGGGTCCAAATATTGTAATACTGTATTTTTACTATACTTTTTCTATGTTTAGATATGTTAAGATACACAAATACTATTAAGTTATGAATGGCTACATTATTCAATACAATAATGTGGTACAGGTTTGTTCCCTAGGAGCAACAGGCTATACCATGATGACTAGGTGTGTAGGAGGCTACACTATCTAGGTTTGTGTAAGCCTACTGTATGATGTTCACACAACGACAAAATTGTCTAAAGATACATTTCTCAGAACCTATCCCAGTCATTAACTAATGCATGACTGTAACTATTTTTATTTTGAGTTATATGAAAGGAGAAAATCAAACATAACATAATGTTTTCAGTGATTTGGGTCTTCTAAAAACCTTAATCCACTTGATTTTATTTTGAATCAGCTATTTAACATCTTTGTTTTACTACAAAAAATCTTTGAAATGAACTGAAGCACACATCATTTCAATGGTACGTAAATAACATGTTAAACAACTTCTATGAATTACAGAGAGACAACTATTGCCACCTAATGTTGGCAATGCAAACTGCAGTAGCTTCTTTAATAAACATCTGCAACTTTTACAGCACATCAGACTAAAAAAAAAAGGTATCAATTTAATATGCAAATTACACTGAAATAAAATAATGGCAATGATAAATATGGAAACATGCATTAATATTAGAAAAAAATAAGAATTAGAAAATAATCTGAAATGAATAAGAATTAGAAATTCTTAATAATATTAGAAATACACTATTACATAAGATATTATATAATGATAGGACTTTTTAAAAACTTTATGCCTTGTGTTAATACCTGACATTAATAGCAGTCTGATAAACTTTTTCATCATGCTATTTCTGTTATTATAAAAGCATAATATAACATGAGAAAAATTATTTTTTATGACTTCATCTAGGTTTTTTAATTATGCTGGAAAAATTACTAAATATGCAGGGATAATTTCTTTGAGTTTGCCATGAAATAAAATCTAAATATTTGATAGTGTCTTTGTAATCATTTTGTGTTCAGGTGTTTAAATATTTCATAACTCTCATTTTTTGCTTAAGAAGTGTATTTTAAATGTTTAGTTAAAACATATATATGTATGTTTGTGTATATATAATAATGTTTATTATATGATTTAAGATGAATTACTGTAATGTCAAAGTCAGATTAGTCAGTCAGTACAATGACCTAATGGGGATGTGATAATTCCTGAAGAGTCAGCAGAGATAGTGTCCTATCTAATGAGATTTATAGGTTGCTCAGATTACTGCATTGTCATATTGCCCACAATTCCACTGCATATGAATTTCAAGTCATTATTCCTCCAGTTAAAGTGAGTTTCTCTTTAAGTAGACTATGTCATGTCTTCCATCATGTGTTTGTGTTTGTTGCGCCTTGTTGACATCAGTGCTCTTTGGAAGGGGCACATGGGACAGAGGATGCTGATGAATGATCAGTGGGGAAAGCTAGTCCTGACCATGAGGTACGGCAGGATAGGGCAAGAGGGGATGTGCCTAGTGTGAGGCCTCTTTCACTCTGGCACTGAATTTCTAAGGGAACTCAATGAAAGAGGAAATTTTGAGGGCAATATTGAAGGCCTAGAGAAACTGTTTACCTTCTAAGCTATGTTAGTGGTAAAAGTCTGGGATTTCGAGTCAGAAGACCTCTATGAATTGGTTCTATAACCCTTACTAAATCATCAATTAATTTTTCAAGCCTTGGTTTAGTATTTATTTATTTATAAAAGGATACAAAGATGCTTGTCTAAAACATGCACAATTGCTTGCTCATGTGACAGCTAAATCCTTCCCCTAAATTGCTACAAGCTACTGTATAATTAGACTATACATTGCTATAATGTGTCAGCTAATTATATCCCACTGGCTTTGGTGAAGCCATAGCTGGGAAATTTTATGGTGTGGAGAGAAAGATATTGATTTTTTAAGGCACAAACTTGCTCAAGAGAGGAAGATATTGCCATTTACCTCACATAAGTCAGCAGTGACTTTGGAGGACAAATTTTCTGACACATGAAAAACTGGAAAGGCACTCCATTCTCAGTTTTAAATCTTTAAACCAAGAACATATCTGTAAGAGAAACTGCTAGTATCTACCACATGCCCATGATCTCCTTTCTATTTCCTACCTGCTTTTAGTAGGGTGAGTCCATGTGACTAGTTTTCCAGTAAATGGACTATAGGAAGAAGTGACATGTTTTCTTTCAGATGAAGAAAATTAAGAACCAGTGTGGTTCCGACATTTTTCTCCCCCCTGCCACAGGGATTTTGTGTGTTCCAGGTGATATATTAAGGCCAATATAATATAATATAGCAAAATGTAGTTTAATACAGTATAATATAATGTCATTATATAATATACAAAATTAAAGATAGTCAATAATACATTATATATAATATGTTTTACAATACTACATATTTATATTAATTGCATATATTACATGTTATTTGCAGTTACACATAATTTAATATATAATCATGTTATGTAATAGCCAAATAAGAAGACTGACTGATTCACATTGAACCATGATTGTGACCTAAGAGAGGAATAAATCTTTATTGTAAGTCCCTAAGAATTTGGATTTTTTTTTTTTTTGACAGTCTTAATTACTCTGGCTAGTGTAATACTTTAGGGTCAGAACAAAAGATTTGGCAAATATTTCATAATCTCTCGTCTGTTCCCTGGTGAACAGAAGCCATATTAGAATGTGAGAAATAACATTTCATTACAGGAAGTTAACAGGCAGGAGAGATTTATCCTTGCTTAGAGAAAATGATATTCTAATGAGGCCAATTACCATAATGTAATTGGAGTATTTGTTCCGAAGTCATGAACTTTCCATGTCTTAATGATATCTGGGCTTAAAAACTCATTTTTTTATAGATACTAGTTTACAATTTTTTCATCCCTAGGTCCAAAGGAAAATATTTTGGCAAATATAAGAGTGGGCTGGTGGACTGGACATCCAGAATTATGTCAACTAGTTGGGGTTGGGTGTGGGGGCTACCCAAGAAAAGGAATACTGTCATGAAAACTTTGAATTCTCTGGCACATATAGTCAGAATCTTTTCCTTCTTTTCTGAGTTGGTTTCCTATCAAGTTAAACAGAATTTTTTTCTGCACTTATATTTTCTCTACCAGGCTCAGAATATCTATTTGAATCTAGATAGATTTTGATAATCTTTGATGGTTTTTATTCTATATACCAATGCTGTTAATTATGTTTGTGCACCTGAACAAAACAATTTCTCATTTCAAATAGAGGTACTTGTTTTTTGTGAGCAATTTTGCATGTGTGGGAAAGAAACGTGTTACACTGAAGAAAAATATTCCCATTATTGATACTTGGGTTACGGATGTTGGTGCCCAGAAGAGTGTAGGTCTCATATACATTTGTTGTGTAGGTGAATGTATGAATAAATGAATGGATGGATGGATAAAGGAGTGAATGAATAAATGCTGAATGGGAACACATGAAATCAATCAGGGAAATTTTCATGAATTCATTTTAAGGCACATAGTCGTAGACTACAATATATTTAATCATGCCTTGTATATTGAAATTATTAGGATAAATATAACTGACAAGATAGATTTTTATATGTAAATCTTATATTTTTCTATTCAATTTATTTTTATGTATTTAATTTGCTTTATGCTGTTGCAAAGGGAATATTACCTTCTATTTCATCCTCTAACTTGTTGCTACTTGTTTACAGGAAGACTTTTGTACTTTCTTAATTGATTTTATAGGCAACCAAACACAGGCATATCTCAGAGATGTTGTGGGTTTGGCTCTGGACCACTGCAATAAAATGAGTCACATGAATATTTTGGTTTCCCAGTGTACATTAAAGTATGTTTATAGTATACTGTAGCCTATCAAGTGTGCAATAGCGTTGTGTCTAAAACACAATGTATATAGCTTGATTTAAAAATACGTTATTGCTAAAAAAAAAAAAAACAAAACAAAACTAGCAATCATCTAAGCCTTCAGCAAGTCATCATCATCTTCTGCTGGTGAAAGTTTTTGTTCCATGTCGATGGCTGATGACTAATCAGGGTGGTGGTTACTGCAAGTTGAGGTTGCTGAGGCAACTTCTTTTTTTTTTTTTTTTTGAGATAGAGTCTGGCTCTGTTGCCCAGGCTGGAGGGCAGTGGCGCCATCTCGGCTCACTGCAAGCTCTGCCTCCCGGGTTCACACCATTCTCCTGCCTCAGCCTCCCCAGTAGCTGGGACTACAGGCACCTGCCACCATGCCTGGCTAATTTTTTGTGTTTTTAGTAGAGACAGGGTTTCAATGTGTTAGCCAGGGTGATCTTGATCTCCTGACCTTGTGATCCGCCTGCCTTGGCCTCCCAAAGTGCTGGGATTAGAGGCGTGAGTCACCGCACCCGGCCGGCAACTTCTTAAAATCAGACAATAAAGTTTGCCACATAGATTGACTCTTCCTTTCATGAAATATTTCTCTGTAGCATATGAGGCTGTTTGATAGCATTTTACCTACAGCAGAACTTCTTTCAAAATTTAAGTCAGTCCTCTTAAATACTGATGCTGCTTTATCAACTAAGTTTATGGAATATTCTAAATCCTATATTGTCATTTCAACAGTGTTCACAACATTTTCACCAAGAGTAGATTACATCTCAAGAAAACACTTTTTTTGCTCATCCATAAGAAACAACTCCTTATTAGTTAGTTCTACCATGAGAATGCAGCAATTCAGTCACATTTTCAGGCTCCACTTTAAGTTGTAGTTCTCTTTCTATTAATATTTTCACCACACCTGCAGTTACTTCCTCCATTAAAGGCTCGAACCCTTCAAAGTTATCCATAGGGGTTGAAATCAATTTCTTCCAAATTCCTGTTAATGTTGATGTTTTGATCTCCTTCCATGAACCACAAATGTTCTAAATGGCGGTTAGAATGGTGAATTCTTTCCAGAAGGTTTTTAAATAAATTTGCCCAGATCCATCAGAGGAATCACTATGTATGGCAGTGGTAGCTTCACAGATTGCATATTTTAAATAATAAGAACTGAAAGTTTAAATTGCTTCTTGATCCATGGGCTGCAGAATGGATGTTGCGTTAGCAGGCATGAAAACAGCATTAATCTCCTTGTGCATCTCTATCAGAGCTTTTGGGAGATTAGATGCTTTGCTATTGAGCAGTAGTCTTTTGAAAGGAATCTTTTTTTCTGAGTAGCAGGTCTCAATAGAGGGTTTAAAACATTCACTAAACCATACTGTAAGAAGATGTGCTGTCACCCAAATTTTGTTGTTCCATTTACAGCGCATAAGCAGAGTTGATTTAGCATAATTACTAAGGGTCCTAGGATTTGCAGAATAGTCAGTGAGCACTAGCCTTAACTTCAACTTACCAGCTGCATTTTCCCATAATGAGAGAGTCTGTCAGTCTATTTAATCTACAGTATAAAATCGGCTCTTTAGTGTAGTCACCTTCATAAATGATTTTAGTTTGATCTTCTGGAAAATTTGCTAGTTTCTTCATCAACACTTGCTGCTTCATCTTGCTCTCTTATGCTTTGAAGATGGCTTCTTTCCCCAAAAACCTCATGAGCTAACCTCTGCTAGCATCACTTTCTTCTGCAGTTTTCTTACCACTCACAGTCTTCATAGAATTCAAGAGAGTTACAGCCTTGTTCTGGATTAGATTTTGGGAATGCCATGGCTGGTTTAATCTTCTATCCAGACAACTCAAATTTTCTCCATATCATCAATAATACTGTTTTACTCTCTTATTATTTGTGTGCTACTGGAGTTGCACTTTTTCTTTTTTTTTTCTTTCTTTTTTTTTTTTTTTTTTTTTTGTGGCAGTCTCACTCTGTTGCCCAGGCTGGAGTGCAATGATGCGATCTCGGCTCACTGCAACCTCCAGCTCCCGGGTTCAAGTGATTCTCCTGCCTAAGCTTCCCGAGTTGCTGGGATTGCAGGTACCCGCCACCACACCCGGCTAATTTTTGTATTTTTAGTAGAGATGGATTTTCACCTTGTTGGACCAGGCTGGTCTCAAACTCCTGGCCTCAAATTATCCACCCACCTCGGCCTCTCAAAGTCCTGGGATTACAGCGTGAGCCACCACACCCAGCCTGAAGTTGCACTTTTAATTTCCTTCAAGAACTTTTAATTTTCTTTTCACAACTTGACTAATTGTTTGATACAAGGGTCTAACTTTTTGGCAGATCTCAGCTTTCAACACGCCTTCCTCACTAAACATTTCTAGTTTTTTATTTAAAGAGACAGATGTGTGCATCTTTCTTTCACTTGAACACTGACAGGCCATTGTAGGATTATTGCTTGGCCTAATTACAATACTGTTGTGTCTCAGGGAGTAGGAATGCCGAGGAGAGAAAGAGAGATGGGGGAATGGCCAAGTGGTGCAGCAGTCAGAACACACACAACATTTATCAGTTAATTTCACTCTCTTATGTGGGTGCAGTTTGTAGCATCCCAAAACAATTATAATAGTAATATCAAAGATCACAGATCACCATAACAGTTATAATAATGATGTAAAAATTTGAAACAATGTGAAAATTACAAAAAAAAAAGTGACACAGAAACAAAGTGAGAACATGCTGTTGAAAAAATTGTGCCAATAGACTTGCTTGATGCAGGATTGCCACTGACCTTCAATTTGCAAAAAATGCACTCTCTGCAAAATGCAACTAATGAAGTGCAATAAAATGAGGTACATCTGTAATTGAATATTTAAGCTATTTGTAATATTTTAAAATCTAAATTATTTTATCTTGAATTTTCAACTATATGATTAAGTGTACTATAAAAATGAAAAAAGTCTCAAATTTTCAATTTTTCTGCCTCTCATCTTTCAATTATATAATTGTGTTGGTTGATATCAATAGGGTAAAATTTGAACATAGCTGTGACAGTGTTTTTTTATTTTTTCTAAGACAGCAGAATGGAGGCTTTGTTACCATGCTTTGTCTACTTGGAAATACAAAATCATTTTAAAAGATTCACATTGTTACCTTTTTAAATTTTTTATTTAACTTTTATTTAAAGTTCAAGGGTACATGTGCAGACTTGTTAAATAGGTAAACTTGTGTCATGGTTTTGTTGTACAGATTATTTCATCACCCAGGTATTAAGCCTAGTGTCCATTAGTTATTTTTTTCTGGATCCTCTCCCTCCTCTCAAACTTCACCCTCTAATAGGCCCCAGTATCCGTTGTTCTCATGTATGTGTCCACGTGTTCTCATCATTTAGCTCCCACTTATAACTGAAAACATGCAGTATTTGGTTTTCTGTTCTTGCATTAGTTTGCTAAGGATAATTGCCTCCAGCCTCATCCATGTTTTTGCAAAGGACATGGTTTCATGGTCTATATGTACTACATTTGCTTTATCCAATTCACCATTGATGGACAATTAGGTTGATTTTCGATGTCTTTGCTATTGTGAATAGTGCTTCAATGAACATATGTGTTCATGTGTCTTTATAACAGAATAATTTATATTCCTTTGGGTATATACCTGGTAATTAGATCGCTGGGTTGAAGGTATTTCTATTTTTAGGCCTTTGAGGAATTACCACACTGTCTTCCACAATGGTTGAACTATTTTACACTCCACCAGCACTGTATAACTGTTCCTTTTTCTCTGCAACTTCACCAGCATTTGTTATTTTTTGACTTTTTTTTTTTTTAAGATGAGAATCGCTCAGTCGCCCAGGCTGGAGTGCAGTGGCAAGATCTCGGCTCACTGCAAGCTTCATCTCCTGGGTTCACGCCATTCTCCTGCCTCAGCCTCCTGAGTAGCTGGGACTCTACACCTGGCTAATTTTTTTTGTATTTTCAGTAGAGACGGGGTTTCACCGTGTTAGCCAGGATGGTCTCATTCTCCTGACCTCGTCATACGCCTGTCTCGGCCTTCCAAAGTGCTGGGATTACAGGTGTGAGCCATCGCGCCTGGCCTATTTTTTGACTTTTTAATAATTGCCATTCTGATTGGTGTGAGATGGCATCTCATTGTGGTTTTGATTTGCATTTCTCTAATGATCAGTGATGCTGAGCTTTCTTTCATATGATTGTTGGCCACATGTATGCCTTCTTTTGAAAAGTGTCTGTTCGCGTCATTTGCCGATTTTTAAATCAGGTTGATTTTTTTTCTTGTAAATTTGTTTAAGTTCCCTATAGATGCTGGATATTAGACCTTTGTCAGATGCATAGTTTGCAAAAATTTTCTCCCCTTCTATAGGTTGTCTGTTTAATTTGTCAATAGTTTTCCTTTGCTGTGCAGAAGCTCTTTAATTAGATCTCATTTGTCATTTTTTTGTTTGTTTGTTTTTGTTGCAGTTGCATGTCTTTGTCATGAAATCTTTGCCAGTTCTTATGTCCAGAATGTTATTGCCTAGGTTGTCTTCCAGGGTTTTTGTCCTTTTGGGTGTTACATTTGTCTTTAATCCACCTTGAGTTAATTTATGTATATGGTGTAAGGAAGGGGTCCTGTTTCAATCTTCCGCATATGGCTAGCCAGTTTTCCCAACACCATTTATTGAATAAGGAATCCTTCCTTCATTACTTGTTTTTATCAAGTTTATCAAAGATCAGATAGTTGTACGTGTGTGGCCTTATTTCTGGGTTCTCTATTCTGTCTCATTAGTGTGTGTTTCTGTTTTTGTACCAGTATCCTGCTGTTTTGGTTACTGTATCCCTGTAGTATAGTTTGAAGTTGGGTAGCATGAGTCCTCCAGCTTTGTTCTTTTTGCTTAGGATTGCCTTGGCTATTTTATGATCATTTTGGTTCCCTGTGAATTTTAAAATAGTTTTTTCTAGTTCTGTGAAGAATATCAATGGTAGTTTAATAGTAACAGCCTTGAATCTATAGGTTGCTTTAGACAGTATGGCCATTTTAATGATACTGATTCTTCCTAGCCATTAGCATGAAATGTTTTTCCATTTGTTTGTGTCATCTCTGATTTCTTTGAGCAGCATTTTGTAGTTCTCCTTGTAGAGATCTTTCACCTCTCTGGTTAGCTGTATTCCTAGGTATTTTATTCTTTTTGTGGCAGTTGTGAATGAAATTGTCTTTCTGGTTTGGCACTTGGCTTGGCTGTTGCTGGTTGGTAGGAATGCTAGTGATTTTTTTGTACATTGATTTTGTATTCTGAAACTTTGCTGAAGTTGTTTATCAGCTGGAAGAGCTTTTGGGCTGAGACTATGGAGTTTTCTAGATATAAGATCATGTCGGCTGCAAACAGAGATAGTTAACTTCCTCCCTTCCTATTTGGATGCCATTTATTTCCTTGTCTTGCCTCATTGGCGTGGCCAGAACTTCCAATACTGTGTTGAATAGGAGTGCTGAGAAAGGGCATTCTTGCCTAGTGCCAGTTTTCAAGGGGAATGGTTCTAACTTTTGCCCGTTCAGTATGATGGTGGCTGTGGGGTCGTTATAGATGGCTCTTGTTATTTTGAGATATGTTCCTTCAACACCTAGTTAATTGAAAGTTTTTAACACGAAGGAGTGTTGAATATGATCAAAAGCCTTTTCTGCATCTATTGAGATAATCATGTGGTTTTTGTCTTTAGTATGATTAATTACATTTATTGATTTGCATATGTTGAACCAACCTTGCATCCCAGGGGTAAAGCCTACTTGATTGTGGTGGATAAATTTTTTGATATGCTGCTGGATTCAGTTTGCAAGTATTTTGTTGAGAATTTTTGTACTGATGTTCACCAAAGATACTTGGCCTGAAGCTTTCTTTTTATGTTGTGTCTCTGCCAGATTTTGGTATGAGGATGATACTGGCCTCATAGAACGAGTAAGAGAGGAGTCCCTCTTCCTCAATTTTTTTGGAATAGTTTCAGCAGGAATGATACCAGCTCTTCTTTGTACATCTGGTAGAATTCAACTATGAATCCATCTGGTTCTAGGCCTTTTTTGGTCAGTAGGCTATTTACTACTGATCAGTTTCAGAGTTCATTATTGGTCTGCTCAGGGATTCAGCTTCTTCCTTGTTCAGTTTTGGGAGAATGCATGTGTCCAGGAATTTATCCATTTCTTCTAGCGTTTCTAGTTTATGTGCATAGAGGTGTTCATAATATTTCCTGATGGTTGTATTTTTATGGGGTGATTGGTAATATCTTTACTTGTCATTTCTGACTGTGTTTATTTGAATCTTCTCTCTGTTCTTCTTTATTAGTCTAGCTAGCAGTCTATGTAATTTACTATTTTTTCAAAGAAACAGCTCCTGGATTTGTTGATTTTTTTGCAAGATTTGAAATGTTTATTATATGTAAGATATATGTTTATGGATAAGGAAACCCCTAAAAACAAAGGAAAATGGAACTTTAAAAAAATTAGGTTTTACATCTTTACAACTCATTAATAAGATACCAAATTCAAGAGAGATTATAGTTACATTGTTAAATGTAATCTTCTGTGAATGAAAGCTAATAATGACTTAAACTGATGAGTTACAAATGCATTTATTTGTTGGTAATTAAAAAAAATACTTAAGAACTTAAGCATCTTGAGTAGTAGTTTAAGCTACACAGAGCAAAGAAAATTATTGTGTGTGTGTATATGTATTTATACACACAAGATATATATATATTTATTTATATATAAATTTATATAGATATTTAATTCTGGTGACATTTTCTTAAATTCCTGTTAAAAATATAATCAATATTAAAATCAGCAAGGCCAGGCACGGTGGCTCACGCCTGTAATCCCAGCACTTTGGGAGGTGGAGGCAGGTGGATCATGAGGTCAGGAGATCAAGACCATCCTGGCTAACACGGTGAAACCCCATCTCTACTAAAAAATACAAAAAAAAATTAGCTGGGCATGGTGGTGAGCGCCTGTAGTCCCAGCTACTCGGGAGGCTGAGGCAGGAGAATGGCATGAACCCAGAAGGCAGAGCATGCAGTGAGCCCAGATCGTGCCACTGCACTCCAGCCTGGGCGACAGAGCAAGACTCCATCTCAAAAAAAAAAAAAAAAAATTAAGTCAGCAAAATGCCTTTGACTGATACCTGGATTATTTTACCACTTAACCTGGTTACACAGTGATTGATAACTCTCATTGCAGCATCTTGTGGAAAATATTCAAACTACATTTAAAATGCTTTTTTAAAATGGAGAAATCTATTGTTCCATAAAAAATTGTATATGTAAAACTACAGGTTGACTATGGTAATAGTAACTTAACTATATCCAACTCTGAAGGTAGAAAAATCCCTGAACAGAAATATACAGCCTAGTTATAATATGGATTCATTGATCTTTTCAATCTCCTTCAGTTCAGCTCTGATTTTGGTTATTTCTTGTTTTCTGCTAGCTTTGGAGTTGATTTGTTCTTATTTCTCTAAATTTCTTTCAGTTGCAGTTTTACATTCTTAGTTTGAGATCTTTCTAACTTTTTAATGTGGGCATTATTGCTATGAATTTCCCTCTCAACACTTCCTTAACTGTGTCCCAGAGATTCTGGTATACTATATCTTTGTTCTCGTTAGTTTCAAAGAACTTCTTGACTTGTGCCTTAATTTCATTATTTGTCTGAAAGTCATTCGGGAGCAGGTTATTCAATTTCCATGTAATTGTATGGTTTTGAGTGAATTTCTTAGTCTTGATATCTAATTTCATTGTGCTGTGGCCCATGAGATTGTTTGTTATATTTCAGTTATTTTGTATTTTCTGAGGAGTGTTTTGCTTCTGATTACGTGATACACGTAAAACCATTCAAAAGATCAATGAATCCATGTTATAACTAGGCTGCGTATTTCTTTTCAGGGATGTATTTAAGGATATGTGCCTTGTGGCGATGGGAAAACATGTATATTCTATTGTTTTTGGGTAGCAAGTACTGTAGATGTCTGTCAGGTCTACTTGATCCAGTGCCGAGTTTAGGTACTGAGTATCTTTCCTAATTTTCTGTCTTGATAATCTGTCTAATATTGTCAGTGGGGTGCTAAAGTCTCCCACTTCCATTATTTGGGACTCCGAATCTCTTTGAAGGTCTCTAAGAACTTTCTTTATGAATTTGGGTGCTCCTGTGTTGGGTGAATATCTATTTAAGATAGATCATCTTGTTGAATTGAATCCTTTACCATTATGTAATGCCCTTTGCCTTATTTGATCTTTGTTGGTTTAAACTCTATTTTGTTTGAAACTAGGATTGCAACCTCGGGTTTTTTTCTATTACCCATTTGCTTGGTAGATTTTTCTCCATCCCTTTATTTTGAACCTATGTGGGTCACTGCATGTGAGATGAATCTCTCGAAGACAGCATACCAATGGGTCTTCATTATCCAACTTTCCACTCTGTGTCTTTTAGTTGGGGCATTTAACCCATTTACACTCAAGCTTAGTATTGATATATGTGAGTTTGATCCTGTCATCATGATGTTAGCAGGTTATTTTGCAGACTTGTATATGTGATTGCTTCATTGTGTACTGGTCTGTGAATTTCAGTGTGTTATGGTAGTGGCTGGTACATCTTTTCCTTCCACATTTAGTGCTTCTTTCAGAAGCTCTTGCAAGGCAGGTCAGGTGGTAGTGAATTCCCTTAGTATTTGCTTGTCTGAAAAGGATCTTATTTTTCCTTACTTATGAAGCTTAGTTTGGCCAGAAATGAAATTCTGGGTTGCAATTTCTTTTCCTTAAGAATTCTAAATATTGGCCTTCAATCTCTTCTGGCTGGTAGGGTTTCTGCTAAGTGGTTCACTTATTAGTCTGATGGGCTTCCCTTTGCAGGTAACCTGATCCTTCTCTCTAGCTGCTTTTAACAGTTTTTTTTTTTTTTTTTTTTCATTTCAATCTTGGAGAATCTGATGATTATGTGTCTTGGGGATGATCTTCTTGTGAAGCATCTTACTGAGGTTATCTGCATTTCCTGAATTTGAATGTTGGCCTCGCTAGGTAGGTTGTGGAAGTTCTCAGGGATGATATCCTGATATATGTTTTCCAAATTGGTTCCCTTCTCCCCATCTCTTTCAGGGACAACAATGAGTAATGGATTTTGTCTCTTTACATAATCCCATATTGCTTGGAGATTTTGTCCAGTCATTCTCATTGTTTTCTCTGTTCTTACCTGACTGTCTTGTTTCAGAAAGCCAAGCTTTAAGCTCTGAGATTCTTTCCTCTGCTTGATCTATTCTGCTATCAATAATTATGATTTCATTATGAAACTCTTGTGGTGTGTTTTTAAGCTCTTGTCAGGTCACTTATGTTCTTTCCAATATGGCCGTCTTGTCTCTCAGTTCCTGCATTATTTTATCATGATTTTTAGCTTTCTTGGATTGGGTATCAACATTGGGTACTCGTGCGTCTCAATGATCTTCATCCCTATCCTTATTCTGAATTCTATTTCTGTCATTTCAGCCATCTCAGCCCTGCTCAGAACCTTAGCTTGAGAGGTGATGCAGTCATTTGTAGGAAAGGAGGCACTGTGGCCTTTTGAATTGTCAGGGTGCTTGTACTAATTCTTTCTCATTTTCGTGGGCTTATCTGCCTTCAATCTTTGAGGTTGCTGACCTTAGGATTTTTATTCTTTTATCCTATTTAATGACCTTCAGAGTCTGACTGTGGTGTAATCAGACTCTGACTGACTTCATTTCTGGGAGATTTTAGCGGGGCAACACTCAGCTCCCAACTCCTAGATTGCATGCTGTAGCTCTGGGGGACTTGTACTGGGTCCTGACTTTGTTCTCTGGCTTCTTGAGGTTAGGAATCCACAGTGTTGGGGGTGGCTAGGTGCTCCTGGACCCCTGGTTCTTATACTCTGATGGGTGGTATCAACCAAAGCATTTCATAGTGTAGTGATAGTGGGATCCATCCTTGTAGTGGCAGCTGTGGCAGAGTGCTTGTAGGTGCCGGGGTGCCTGCCTCCCTGCAGGTGTTCACCACAGTGGTGGAGGCAATGCACCCGATGGGGATTGGCTGTTGGCAACTGTGCATGGTCATTCTGGAGATGGTGGTGGCTTGGGGGTAAGGTGCTGGCAGGCACAGGTCTGGGTGCCTTCTCTGTGCTCCACAAGCAGGAGTGGTCACTCAGGATAGGGGAGGATCTGCTGTTCTCTGCACGGTGTTAATGCAAGGATAGGGCACTGGTGGGAGCAATGCTGGCTGGATCAGTGCATGCCAAGACTGTATCTGCAATGGCAGTTGACAAATCGGAGGAGGAATGGGGGCAGACTGCACTCCTGCGCTCTAGCAAAGCAAGGAAAGCAAAACCTCCTTTCACAAACACATGCCAGCAAAGCAATGTGGGGAGTTCCATGGGCCCAAGGGAAGCTGCAGTATAGGGAGGGAGCATGGGGACTGGTGAGTGGCTATAGGGGCCTACAAGCCACAGGGCTCTCCACAGGTCAATCATGTTCTGCCAGTGCAGAAGCTATGGTGCGGGCCCCAGGGCACCCGAGACTCCCCTGCAAGCAGGTATGGCGAGACTGTCCCCCGCACTCATGAAAGGCCAGCAGACCAAGGGGTGCTCAGGTGGGACCTCCCCGTCTGATGGGCAAGACTGCTCTGCAGAGTTCAGGTCAAACAGTTCCACTAGGGCTAAAGTCTCTTTTGGGAGCAAGCTGAGCCTAGGGAGATGGCCATCCCTGACCATGCCCCACTGTAGATGCTCCCACACCAAATCTTCTGGGCTCCACATCATCTGGCTTGCTGCCCCTACCTCTTCTCCAAGCAGCTCTTCCTGACAACTCCAGTATCTGTGGTGGTCAACGGATTTCCTCCTGCAGGCATTTCAGAGGCCAATGGCAAGAGTAACTTGCTCCTTGCCAGTTCAACTTACTCGTTTCCCTGGGGCTGTTGTGGGTCAGAAACAAGTCCTGGTGTGTGGTAGCCCCATGCAGAGTTCCCAGCTTTCTCCCACTTCAGCATAGCTTCTGTGTCTTCCTCCATCCACTCTCAGTGCCTTCCTTCTGAAGATCTGTTCGGATCATGCCAGTCGTCTCGATCCCTCGGTGAGAGTTGTTTCACCTGACTCCATCTAGTCAGCCATCTTGCCCTCCCTGACTTACACTGTGAACTTTTATCCAAGAAAAAACATAGCAGTTCAACATGAAGGGGAAAGAAAACTTCAGATACTGAGAAAAAGAAAGCAGGGAGCAGCTCATCTGGCGGGGTCTGGCAGAAAATTGTGAGTGAATCATCAATGCATGATACAGGGAGTAATTGTCTCTGTGATACACATTCTCACTGAAGAACCAGGGAGTCCAGGCCACGGAGGAGCTCCCTGACCCTTTTACGCCCTGTATCTGACTTGGAGAGCAGTCAGGAGACTGTGAAAAGGAACAGCACTGGGAAGTATCCTATGCATGCTCCCAGACTGGGCACTGATAAAAGGATGCCATTTCTGATCCTAGCTCACTAGAGAACCTGCCAGCTAGCAGAGGTAGCCATTACTTGTTATGAGAGTCTCAGGCTAGGGATTTGCAATCTGGGCTCAAGCAGCGGAGGAAACTCCATGTCCAGAACTGAGGGGTGACTGTGGCATGGGCTCCAGCCTTGGGCACTGGAGTTTCTTAATGAGACTGGACTGGGAAGGGTTTACCCTGAAAGGTGTGGTTTTGACCTGGCTGTGTGTTTTGCAGCCTAGTGTGGATTCATCAAGGTTTATGTTATTTATGTTACTTGGCTAACTTACCTCAATTTGCTGCCAGTGTCAAGTCATGGGAGAGAGACTTACCAGGCTGGAGGCATGGGAATAAAGTGGGTCTCACTACCACTTGCTAGGTTGTAGAGCTCTAGCTGCCCTCTTTCTCTGTGCTAGGTCTTTGGCATGACAGCAATTGTTCCACTCCTTGCTGGGCATTTTTCCAGGGACCATGGACTGCCCCCATCCGCTATTGGGGCTGGGGCTTGCATCCACCACCAGGGGACCCAAATGCAGGCTTGCCTGGCCCAGCCCTGCCTCAATTCTCTCCCCAACTCCCTTGGGGGCAGAGCACAGGACCAGGATTATGGAGTGTTTTAGGGCCCAATCCATTGCCTGGGACATCAGAGTACTTCTCCTCATTAATGAAGGTCAAGTATAAACCCTACTGTCATCACTGCATTTGACTGTCACTTGTAAGCACCACCTGCTAGCCAGGAGGTTGATCTGCATAGCCCATTACAACATCTGCTAATGCAAGTGCACAGTGTTCAAGTAGGAGACAAGCTTCATGTGACTTCTGCTACCACCACCACCCATGCCACTCCTGCTATTCAGGAGACCTTGAGCATGCCAACCTGCTCAGTACCTCAATACTACAACTGGCATTTGAGAAAGATACCACACTAAGGCTATTTATATCCAAGGAAATCATACAAAGTCTATACTACTGAATATAAACAGAAGTAAAGCCATATGACCCAACTTAACATACACCACAATCACACCTTCAAGAAAAAATGTCCCACACCAATGAAAGTAAATTCAAAAACAATAAGAAGAGAATGATTCTCCAGATGCCAAAAAATCAGCGTAATAATATTGGAAATACGAATAAGCAGGATGCTATGACATCCCCAAGAGAACATGTTAACTCTGTAACAATGGGTCCTATCTAAAATAAACATTGTAAAATGTCAGCTAAATAAATTAAAATATTGATTTTAAAGAAGCTCAATGAGATGCAGAGAAATCTGAAAACCAATAAAAAGAAATCTGAAACCCAATAAAAAGAAATCAGAAAGGCAATTCAGGATATGATCAAGAAATTGACCAAGTAGACTGATTAAAAAAAAAAAAGAAAAAAAACAGAACTCCTGCTCCTGGAAATTAAAAATTCAAAGAAAGAATTACAAAATACAGTTGCAAGCTTCAACAATTAACTAAACCAAGTAGAAGAGAGAATCTCACAACTGGAACATAGATCTTTTGAACTGATCCAGTCAGACAAAACTAAAGAGAAAAGAATAGAAAAGAATGAACAAAGCCTTCAAGAAATGTAGGAGTACATAAAGCAACCAAACTTAAATTCACTGGTATTCCCAAGGGAGAAGAAAAAAGCAACAAATTTGGAAAACCTATTTTAGGAAACAATTGGTGAAAACGTCCCTAGTCATTTTTGTTTTTAGGTTTTTTTGTTGTTGTTTTTTGTGACAGGGTCTCACTCTGTTCCCCATGCTGGAGTGCAATGGCATGATCATGACTCACTGCAGCCTCAACATCCCTGGGCTCAGATGATCCTCTCACCTCAGCCTCCTGACTAGCTGGGACAATAGGTGCACCCCACCATGCCCAGCTAATTTTTCTATTTTTCATATTTTTGTAGAAATGGGGTTTTTCCATGTTGCCCAGGCTGGTTTCTAACTCCTAGGCTCAAGCAATCTCCCTGTCTCAGCCTCCCAAAGTGCTGGGATTACAGGCATGAGCCACCACACCCAGTACTTCCCTAGTCTTGCAAGAGATTTAGACATCTAGACACAAGAGGCCCAAAAAACACTAGAAAATACATTGCAAGACAAACTTCATCATACCACAAAGTCATCAGACTGACTAAAGTCAATGTGAAGGAAAAAATCCTAAAATCAGCAAGAGAAATACATCTAGTTACCTACAAAAGACATCTCATCAGTCTAACAGTGGACTTCTCAGCAGAAATAAACCTTACAAACCAGAAGAGACTGGGATACTGTTTTCAGAGTGCTTAAAGAAAAAAAAAATTGTCAACAATAAATTTTTTATCCTGGCAGAATAAGATTCATAAATGAAGGTTAAATAGTCTTTCCTACGTGGGGAAATGCTGAGGGAATTTGTCACCACTCTACCAAACTTGCAAAAAATGCTCTAAAGAGTTCTAAACACAAAAACAAAATGTCAATATTTGCCATTATAAAAACACATGAAAGTCAAAAACCCACAGGTCTTATACACTAAGGAAGAAGAGAAAGAAATCAAATGACAACATCACAGAACTCCAGCAAACCACAAAGACCTAGGGGGAAGAAATAAACCAAAGAATCCACAAAACAACTATATAACAATGAACATTATGACCAGAAACACAATCTCAAATATCAATATAATGTTGTATGTAAATGAATTAAATGATATACTTAAATGATATAGACTAGAATAATGAATTTTTTAAAAAATAAACCAACTGCATACTGCTTATAAGAAATTCATCTTATGAAATTTTAAATTCACCTTATGAAATTCACCTTATGAAACCAACTGCATATTGCTTGTAAGAAATTCACCTTGATGGACAAAAATGGACAAAAAATATTTCATGCAAACGGAAACAAAAAACAAGCAGGGGTAGCTATACTTACATCAGATAAAACAGACCTTAAGTCAAAGAAAGTAAAAAAAAAAAAAAAAAAAGACAAAGATGATTATATAATGATAAAGGGAACAATTCAACAAGAGGATATAACAATCCCAAATATATATATGCACTCAATACCAAAGCACCCAGATTCATAAAACAAATATTACTAACTTAACAAAAGAGATAGACAACAACACAATAATAGTGGGAGACTTCAACACCCTACTCACAGCACTAGATAAATCATCAAGGCAGAAAATTAACAAACACAATTTAAAACTTAAATTTGACTTTTTTTTTTTTTTTTTTTTTGAGATGGAGTCTCACCTTGTCACCCAGGCTGGAGTGCAGTGGCACGATCTCAGCTCACTGCAACCTGCACCTCCCAGATTCAATCGATTCTCTTTCCTCAGCCTCGCAAGTAGCCGGGATTATATGCACCTGCCACCACGCCCTGCTAATTTTTGGTGGGGGATTTTGCCTTGTTGCCCAGGCTGGTCTCGAATTTCTGGGCTCCAGCCATCCACCTGCCTTGGCCTCTGAAACTGTTGTGAGCCACCACGTCTGACCTTAAATTTGACTTTAGACTAAATGGACCTAACACACATGTACAGAACTTTCTATCCAACAACCACAGAATGTACATTCTTTTCATTAGCACATGAAACATTCTCCAACATAGACTGACCATATGTTAGGCCAAAAAACAAGTCTCGATAAATTTTTAAATACAAAATGTTATCAAGTATATTTTCAGAACACAGCAGAATGAAACTAGAAATCAATATCAAGAGGAGCTCTTTAAACTATACACATGTGTAGAAATTAAATAACATACCCTTGAGTGATCTTTGAATCAATGAAGAAATTAAGATGGCTATTTTAAAGATTGTTGAAATGAATTGAAAATGTAGACAAAACATACCAAAACCTCTGGGATACAGCAAAAACTGTGCAAAAAGGGAAGCTTATAGCATTAAAAGACTACATAAAAAAAAAAAAATAGAACACAAGTTAACAACATAAGGTTGCACTTCAGGGAACTATAAAAACAAGAAGAAACCAAAACCAAAGCGAGAAGAAGAAAAGGCATAATAAAGATCATAGCAGAACTAAATGAATAAATGAAACTGAGATAGAAAAATCCAAAGGATCAATAAAATGAAAAGATGATTATTTAAAAAGATAAACAAAATTGATAAACTGTTTGCTAGACTAACCAAAAAGAATGAGAGAGGAGATTCAAACAAACATTATGAGAAATGAAGGAGACATTATGACTGATACAATAGAAATACAAAAGATCATGAAACTACTATGGACAATTATACACTCACAAACTAAAAAACACAGAAGAAATAAATAAATACCATTTCCCAAGTTGAGCCAGAAAAAAATTAAAATCCTGAGCACACCAAGAAAGAGTAGTGAGATTGAATCAGTAATAAAAAAATCTTCCAACAAAACGAAAAATTCCCAGGACAATGTACAAATTCCATCAAACATCAGAGAACTAGTACCAAACTTGTTGAAACTGCTACAAAAAATTGAGAAGAAGGGAATCCTCCCTAACTCATTCTATAAGCCAGTATCACCCTGATAACAAAGACAGACAAGGACACAAGGAAAAAATATAACTATAGATCAATATTCCTGATGAACATAGATGCAAAAATCTTCAGCAAAATGTTACCAAACCGAATCCAAGAGTGCATCAAAAAGATAATACACTATAATCATGTGGGTTTGATTCCAAGGATGAAAAGATGGTTCAACATATGCAGATCAATATATGTGATTCATCATAAACGAATATAGAGTAAAACCACATGATCATCTCAATAGATTCAGAAATAACATTTGATAAAATTCAGCATCACTTCATGATAAAAATCCTCAACAAACTAGGCATAGAAGGTACATAGCTCAAAATAATAAAGGCCATATATGACAAGCTCACAGCCAACATCATAATGAATGGGGAAAAATGTTTAAAGCAATCCCCCTAAGGATAGGAACAAGACAAGGATGCCTATTTTCACCTCTCCTATCAACATATTACTGGAAGTCCTAGCCAAAGCAACCAGGAAAGAGAAAGAAATAAAAAGCATCTGAATTGGAAAAGAGGAAGTCAAATTATTTCCGTTCACTAGCAGTATGATCTAGAAACCCTAAAGACTCCTCCAAAAACTCTTAGATTTGATAAATGAATTTAACAAAGTTTCAGGATGCAAAATCAATGTACAAAAACCAGTAGCATTCCTATACACTCAGAACAATCAAACTCAGAACCAAATCAAGAAGGCAAGCCCATTTACAATAGCTACAAAAAAAAAAAATCTGGAATTTATTTAACCAGAGAGGTGAAATATATTTGCAAGGAAAACTACAAAACACTGACAAAATAAATTGTAGATGACACAAAGAAATGGAAAAACATCCCATCTTCACAGATTGGAAGAATATTGTTAAAATGACCATACTGCCCAAAGCAATATACAGATTCAATGCAATCTCTATCAAAATACCAACATTATTTTTCACAGAATTAGGAAAAAAATCTAAAATTCATATGGAACCAGAAAAGAGCCCAAATAGTCAAAGTAATTCTAAGTAAAAAGAACAAAGTTAAAAGCATTACATTATGTAAACTCAAATTATACTACATGGCTATAATAATCAAAGCAGCATGGCCAAAGCAACCAGGAAAGAGAAAGAAATAAAAAGCATCCAAATTGGAAAAGAGGAAGTGAAATTATTTCTGTTCACTAGCAATATGATCTAGAACACGCTAAAGACTCCTCCAAAAACTCTTAGATTTGATACATGAATTTAACAAAGTTTCAGGATATGAAATCAATGTACAAAAACCAGTAGCATAAAATAGATACCTAATCAATGGTACAAAATAGAAAACCCAGAAATAAAGCCACATATCTACAGCTAACTGATATTTCACAAAAGTGACAAAAATATGCACTGAGGAAAGGATGCCTTTTTCAATAAATGGTGCTGGGAAAATTGGATTGTAATATGCAGAAGAATAAAACTGGACCCGTATCTCTCACAATATACAAAAGTCAACTCAAAATAGATAAAAGACTTAAATGTAAGACCTGAAACTCTTAAAATACCTAAGGAAAACCTAAGGAATACTCTTGTGGACATTGGTCTAGACAATGAATTCATGATTAAGACCTCAAAAGCACAAGTAGTGAAAACAAAAATAGACAAATAGGACTTAATTAAACTAGAAAGTTTCTACACATCCAAATAAGTAATCAACAATGTGAACAGCAACCTGCATCATGGGAGAAAACATTTGGAAACTGTGCATCTGACTGGTGACTGATCCAGAATTTTCAAGGAATTCAACAACAGCAGCAAAACAAATAATCCCATTAAAAAGTGGGCAAAGGACATGAATAGACATTTTTCAAAAGAAGACATACAAATGATCAACTAACATAAAAAATGCTCAACATCACTATCATCAGAGAAATGTAAACTAAAACCACAGGGAGATGTCATCTTATACCTGTCAGAAGGGTGATTATTAAAAATTTAAAAAAACAACAGGTGTTGGCATGAATGCAAGGCAACCCTTATACACTGTCGGTGGGAATGTAAATTAGTACAACCTCTCTGGAAAACTATATGGATATTTCTCAAAGAACTAAAAATAGAACTACTATTTGATCCAGAAGTCCCACTACTGGGTATCTACTCAAAAATAAAATAAATAATTATATCAAAAAGATACTTGCAGTTGTATGTTTATTACAGCTCTATTCACAATAGCAAAGATATGGAATCAACTAAGTATCAGTAGATAGTTGGATAAAGAAAATGTGGTATCTATCTATCTATCTATCTATCATCTATCTATTTTCTATCTTTCTATAATGGAATACTATTCAGTCATAAGAAAGAAAGCAATCATGTATTTTGAAGCAAGATGGATGGAACTGATTACCATTATCTTAAATGAAACAACTCAGAAACAGAAAGTCAAATACCATATGCTCCCACTTATAAATGGAAGCTAAATGATGTGTACACACGGACATACAGTGTGGAATAATAGACATTGGAGACTCAGGAGGATGGAAGAGTGGGAGGGGTGAAGGATGAGAAATTACTTAATGGATACAATATGCATTATTCAGGTGATGATTAAACTAAAAGCTAGACTTCACTACCTCCCAGTATATCCACGTAACAAAACTGCACTTATACCCCTTAAACTTATATAGATAAGAAAGATAGCTGCAATGATGCAATCTTTCCATTATTTCTGAATTTAAAAGAAATGTTTTTAGTTTGTAGCTCTTAAGTATGATTCTTGCATTTGGATTGGCATTTACCATAACTCATTAGATAGATAGATAAGTAGATTAGATAGTAGATATAGGTAGGTAGGTAGATAGATAGATAGATAAATAGATGAATGTGTATCTCTTCATGTGTGTGTGTGTATATATATATACATATATACACATATATATATACACACACACATAAGTACATATATACACACACATATATATTCTTACTAATATGTGCATAGAAGTTATTTATATCTCCTCATCTCATGTTAACAGTTTTCTTCAAAACACATAGAATTTTGCTGATTTTCAGTATCTTTGGATATTATTATTTCACTTTTTTATCTAGTATGATGAGTTATAGTAATAGATTTCTTGGAAATGAATCATCTTTGCACTCCTAGATAAATTCCACTTATGTAATATAATACATTTTAATAAGCTAATGCTTTATTTTGTTATATTTGATTCCATATCTGAAATTGGTCTATACTCTTCCATTGTTAATGCTATTTTTGTTAAGTTTTCAAATAAATATTTTGCTGGCTTTTTCTAAAAATCTAAAAGTTTTTTCTTTGCTTAGAAAACATTTAAATAACATTAAAGTTGGACCTAAATTAATCTCATTCTTTCCTGATCTATTAGATGTTAGCTGTAAATTTTTCTCTGAACTTTTTCACATATATTCTAATATTTTTATTAGAATTAGTATTTTTAAAATATTCTTTAACTTTAAATTTAATTCATGTATTTTATTCTCTACAGTCTTCTGCCATGGAGAGATACATCATACATAGAGGATAAGTAGACAATTGATATGTTAAAGATATATATATATATATATTTGAGACAGAGTGTTGCTCTGTCACCAAGGCTTCAGTGGCAGGATCTCGACTCACTGCAACCTCCACCTACTGGGTTCAAGTGATTCTCCTGCCTCAGCCTCCTGAGTAGCTAGAATTACAGGCACGTGCCACCATGCCCGGCTAATTTTTTGTATTTTTAGTAGGGATGAGGTTTCACCGCATTAGCCAGGATGGCCTCGATCTCCTGACCTCATGATCTTCCCGCCTCGGCCTCCCAAAGTGCTGGGATTACAGGCTTGAGCCACTGCGCCCGGCCAAGCATGTCTGTTTTTATTGCTAGAACTCACTTTCCAATGGTGTTTGTTTATTAGCTTCATAAATACGCCTTTAGAGTTTTTACTGTTAGAACTTTGAGTGCTCTTCCATTTGAATTTAACAGAAACTGTGTTATGAGAACAAATGACTTATACCTCTAATTAGTCCCAACTTTATCTTGGTTCAAATCATACTAACAAATGTACCACATTAACTTAACACAAGGATAATTGAAGTCACAATTCAGATATTTATAGGGATTATTTTTTATTACAGAGTTTTCCACATGACATGGTAGTTGCTTTATGATTAGCTGTAGAACATTTTTTCCCCAGGTGATAGTAACTGGATAACCTGATTTTTTTTTTAAGCAACGAACACATTTTATGTTATGGACACTAACATATCTTTAAGATGATCTTACTTTACTCTTAAGCATCTAGAAATATTACAGCCAAATTTTGGACCATCTCTAGGAATTGTACATGGTATCCAAGTATTTATTTTGTGTAGATGTGCTATCTCTAACTTCACCTAATTACTTGCTGTTATTTTTCTTTTGCTCTCTGTTTTAGTTTAAAAGTGACAAAAATCTAATTTTATTCAAGGGACATAGATTCTACTCATACTAATTTAATCAAAAAGCAGGACTTATTATGTGATACTGTTTTTTATAGAGCCCAAGGAAGAGAATTCTACCGAACCTGAGGAATTAGCTAGAGCAAACAACTGAAATACCATCAGGATTTTGTCTCCTTTCTGTACCTCTGTTCGTCTCTGCATAACACCTTTACATTTCTTTTCACTTACAGTGTTAACTCCCACTCTGCATGATGGTACATGATCAATATGAACAATGGAAAAGGCTATAATAAGAATCAAAGTAAATAAAAGTTCTCATTGTTATTCAGTAGGTAATATTGTTGATTTAACTTAAAGCTTTTCAGTTACAGTATGTATATTTTTTTCACTTGTAAATTCAGGGTTACATGAATGGGTTTGTTACATAGGTAAACTCGTGTCATGAGGGTTTGTTATACAGATTATTTCATCATCCAGGTATTAACCCTAGTACTTAGTTAATTTTCTTGATCTTCTCCCTCCTCCCACCCTCCACCTTCTGGTTGTCCCCAGGATCTATTGCTCCCATGTATGTGGCCATATGTTCTCATCATTTAGCTCCCACTTATGAGTGAGAACATGTAGTATTTGGTCTTCTGTTACTGCTTAGTTTGCTAAGGATAATGACCTGCAGCTCCATCCATGTTCTTGCAAAGGATACGATCTCATTCTTTTTCATGGCTGCATCGTGTTCCATGGTGTACATGTACCACATTTTCTTTATCCATTCTACCATTGATGGGCCTTTAGGTTGACTCCATGTCTTTGCTATTATGAATAGAAGTGTGTGTATTTTTAAAACATTAAGGAATAAAAATAGAATTAAGGATACTGATCGATCTAATAAAATGGAGGAAAAAAATAATGAAAAAGGAAAAACATTGTTAAATGGCACACAATAATATGAGAGTAATACATCTACTACAAGGAACCATCATAAACACAAACAGATGAAATCACAGGGTAAAGCAAATTCTCACTTTGGTTAAAACTATAAAATTCAGCTATACCTTGTTTATAAAAGATAGTAATAACAATGTTACAAAAGATTACAAAAAACAGATTTTAAATTCAGTACATTATTATGGATTACAGGACGTTACATGATAAAAGGAAGAAATGATTTTGATGCTATATGACCCTAGCAACATACTACAATATACATGCAGTAAAAATTATAAATAGAAATAGATAGATATGCAACCATAGAGAAATATTTCTAACTACTTCATATAATTTTAAAAATTAGTTGCTTAAGCAGACAAAAATTTGGTTTCAAGATAGAGAATTTGAACCATACAATTTATAAGCTTTATATAATAGCCATACGCAAAATGTGCATGAAACAGAGAACACATTATTCCCAAGCACAAAATATTTTAAAAAACAAACATGCATTGGCCCCCAAGAAACTCTCAACAAAATTGGAATTAAATTGTAATAAGTTGTAAAACTGGATGGCCAAAATATAGGCATTTGAAAAATTTTAAATGCATGCCAATAAAATGTATTGGTTAAAGAATAAATAATCAGATATTCATATATCAAATGGATGCCTGATAGATATAATATCAAGTGAAAAAAGAAGTTGCAGATTTGTAGCATATTTTTTTTTTTTTGGTTTATAAAATGTAATTTTACTTTATGTTACTCTGCTGTTACATAGGGCATAACATTTTCACAAGGCTTTTTTGGGACTACAGCCAATGATTAGCAACATACAATAGTGGTCCAACTCTCTAAATAACAATCACTAGACAAACTGGACACCCTCTCACATGTGCACAAATCTGCATGGAAAAGTACTAAAGGTTTAGACTTGGACTTGTGTACTTTATTTCCCCTTTCTAGTGTATTAAGAAATGACATGCACTTTAATTTGCCAAAAGCAATGCTTGTATTCTGGCAGCAACATGCTCCTTCTATCACATAGAAAAGTGAATACCAGAACTACAAAGGCAGGAGGTGTAAGTGAATTTTTATTGGGAAGGGAGGTTGGCAACTTAAACAGCAGCAAATAAAGAGTGAATAAGGAAACTCCCTGTTGCCACAGATATACAAGACCTCCTTATGTAATATAGGAGCCATTTCAATTTGTGACCCCTAGCCAGAGATGGCAAGTGCTTTTCCATTCAATCTAATACTTCTGGATTCCTACTAAAAAGGAATACATTAAGAGCATGGAAAATTTGCTCATTGAAAGGAAATCCCTGAAGAGTAAAGGAGGGAATGTAGAAATTAAGAAGTTATGTGGAACACTGTTTAAATTGTAATTAACTACATTTTCTTATCTTTACAGTAATACAAAACACAGTCACTTGCAGAACTGGTTCAGATTACTTAAATACCAGATACATTTTTAGTCCTCTACATAAGTGTTCGGGAGTTACTTATGTTTTTATGAAATGAAGCTATTAATACTTTTCTACAGCAGTACTGCACACCAGGAAGGCCAAGACAAACACAAATCAAGGAATGACGTTTTCCCAAAGCTACAGTGTGAAAAGACTATAAACAGTTGATTCCATACACATGAATGGGTTTCTTTGCTATAGGAAATCCAAGTGGAATAAGGAATGGAGATGTGTAAAAAGGTTTCTTGAAGGAAAGAAGGATGACACCCTGTATGGATTTAGTTTTCAGCCCCTTCTGCCGCATCACATTCTTCTCCTGCACTGTCTGATGTCCAAAGTGTTAGGTTGTCTCTAAGCAACTGCATGATGAGGGTGCTGTCTTTGTATGAGTGTTCATTCAGTGTATCAAGTTCAGCAATGGCCTCATCAAAAGCCGTTTTAGCCAGCATGCAGGCAAGCTCTGGGTTATTAAGAATCTCATAGTGAAATACAGAAAAGTGAAGAGCAAGCCCCAGGCGGATTGGGTGTGTGGGTTGCATCTCTTTCTTGCTTATATCAAATGCCTCTTGGTAAGCTCCTCGGGAATTATCTATCGTTTATTTTCGATCATCACCACATGCAACTTCAGCAAGGTACCGGAAGTAATCACCCTTCATTTTCAGATAGAAGACCTTACTCTCTGGATTAGTTACATTGGCTATTAAATATTTATCCAACAATTCCAGGACCGTGGTGCAGATGGATCTCAGCTCGGACTCCACTTTCTCCTGATAGTCCTTAATCAGCTGCAACTTCTTGTTGGAGGTGTAGGTATTCTGCGGGATGCTCGAGATGACCCTCGAGGCGGACCTGCGGCCCCGGACCACGTTCTGGTAGGCCACGGAGAGCAGGTTGCGCTCCTCGTTGGACAGCTCGGCGCCCTGCTCGGTCACTGCCTTCATGCAGGTGGCCATGTCATCGTAGCGCTCGGCCTGCTGGGCCAGCTTGGCCTTCTGGATCGGCTCAGTCTTCTCCATGGTGGGCACGGGGGCCGGGGGCGGGGCAGAGGGCGAGGAGAGCGAGGGAGAGCGAGGGAGAGCGAGGGAGAGCGAGGGAGAGCGAGGGAGAGCGAGGGAGAGCGCCTACCCGGAGCGGGAGGAGCTTCGAGAGCTTCACGTCTCCACGGCCGCGAGGCGAATGTAGCATATTGTTTACATAAGGAAGTTGCAGACTTGTCACATAAATATATGTAAATTTAAACGCAAAAAACAATAAAACTATGCATAAATACATAGGCACTGGCTACTATAACATTCATAGGAATGATATAAAGTGTTTATAGGACAGTGGATACTTCTAGGAAATCAGGAAGGGGAAATAGTTATAGCTAAATCTGTAACATGTATAACATACAATTTCTTTTTTTAAAAATATCTGAAGCAAATATGGTGAAGTGTTAATTTCTCTTAAATTTGGTTCTTGGATGACATGCTGTTTTTATTTTTTTCTGAATGTATAAAATATTTTGTAATTAAAATAAAATAATGTCTTTAAAGAAACGTTAGCAAAGTAGAAAACAAATGTCCTACAGTCAGAGGAAAGTGTTTCTATCTTGGCTGTGTCATTAAGGAGAGTGTGGGACTTTGCATGAATTATGTAATTTTATTGGGCTCCAGTTTCTTATGTTATAGAATTATTCTGAGAATTATATAAGATTTCTATAAATTGTTCACTTAATTTTGAACTGCCACATGGTAGTTGCTCACCAAATATTTATTCGTACATTTGTTGAATAAGTGAATGAGTAAAGGAACAAGCATGAGTGTGTTCTAGGATCATGAGTAAGCAATGCATACTCTTTCTCAATGTACAATCCAGAAATATGTCTGATAAAGTAAACAAGAGATAACTGTATCTGTATCTTTCAAGAGGTGCATAGCGAGTCTTGTTATTTTCTGAATCTCATCTTTTGATAGCAGCAAGCGAAGCATTACTTTTTGCCACGTAAGAAAGCTGCACCTTTAGTCATCATGCTTATTATTTGTCCTGATTTAAAGATTTTTCCAGTGTATAGTTCAAAGAATAAATCCTAGGTGGCCTCCTCAACAACATCTATTTCCTCTAGAAATAAAATAGTGCTTAGCTTTTGGATATGATTTTCCTTGTGAAAATGATAGACTGTGTGTTTGGTAATATTTGACCTTATGGTCGTTAAAAGAAAGCTTTTCTCCATTCCCCAAAAGGCAGGACTCCGTCAAGTATCTGTGGAACTAATATCAGACTCCCATTTTTGAACAAGAAGTTTCTGGGCTACATAGTGCAAACATAACCAGTTGAAAGGTGAATAATTTAGTCAAGATGATTTTGTAAAATTCTTTAGAAGAAAATATGTTCAATTTAAAGAAAATTGGCCATTTCCCTGAACTCAACCTCTTTTCAAATGAATGTATCAAAACCATCTGTATGTCTAGACACGGCCAAAGATACAGTATTCCCACTGGTATATTAAGTAACAAAAAGGAACAAATTAGAAAATTAATAGTTCTTTAGGGAGTATTAGTAATCTTGGTAAAAGAATTGAAGGGAAAGTTTAAGTTTAAATCTACTTAAGCCTATATTCTTATTTTCCTAAGATGAGTAATTTATTAAAATGTTAATTTCAAAAAGAGTTAATTTACCATCTGGAGGCAATATTTTACAAGCTTTAACTTAATTACCTAAGATATATCTAAAGCAGTTCTAAGAAATATGCTGCAAGTTTTTTTCTTTGAGGAACTAATGGGTGGGATTCTTGATTTTTATAACTGACAGCAATACAGTCATCCCTTAATATCTCTGCAGATACCAAAATCCATGGATGTTTAAGTTCTTTATATAAGATGGCACAGTATTTGCATGAAACCTATGCACATTCTCCTGTATACTTTAAGTCATCTCTAGATTACTTATAATACTGAATATAATGTAAATTATATGTAAATAGCTATTATGCCATATTTTAATTTGCATTTTAAAATTATTATTTTGTTTCTATTTGTTGTTTCTTTTCTTTAAAGAATATTTTACATCCAAAGTTGATTGAATCACCAAATGCAGAACCCAGGGATACAGAGGGATGATTGAATATGAAATCATTAAACAGTAATCATGTAGATAATTTTGACTTGCAAAGTAAGAAGATTATGTGCTTAGGATTTTCATTCAGTCCTAGTAAAATTCTGAGTTACACAACTATTTCAAAAGTTTACTGGAAAAACAACCATTCTTCTTTTGTAGACTTTTAAAATTTTTATTTTTATTGACAAATACTAATTTACATATTCACGGGGTACATAGTGATGATTTCTTCTGCTTCATCATTGGTCATATATATGGGGAGAGGTGATGTGGAAGAAAGAATGACTAAGTAAAACAGTGACCTAGTCATGCTAGACCTGCGATCCTATGCGAAATGTACCACAGTGCCTAGACCATGATTCTAGTTTTAAAATTTCTTTTTGCTTTTTTTTTTTAACAACTGTATTGAGATTTAATTCATTTACTTCCCATTTTCTGGGATTGTCTTTTCACTGTCTTGATGAAAGTGAAACAAATATTCTTAATTTTGATCAAGTCCAACTTATCTATATTTTAAATTTTTTCTTATGCTTTTGGTGGCATGGGAGGGCTAAGAGGACTTTGTGAAGCAATGTTATGAAGATTTACTGCTATGTTTTCTTCTGTGAGTTTTATGCTCTTTACTTTTACATTTACATCTATCTTCTACTTGGAGTTACTTTTTATGTACTGTGTGAGAACAGGATTCGGCTTAACTCTCACAGGTGGATATCCAGTGTCCCAGGACTGCATGTAAAAAAGAGAATTCTTTCTCCACTTAATAGTCTTAGCACCCTTGTCAAAAAATCAATTGATTATAAATGTGAGGGCATATTTTTGGACTCTCTAGTCCATTAGAGCAATAACACAAAAAGGCGCTCTATGGGGTTAATTTTTAATGGAATCTTTTTCCTCTTTAATCCTGTGAACTATTGAAATTCTGTTTGCTGAGCATAATCTACTGCATACACACACATACATAGACACACACACACACACACACACACACACACACAGGGCAGGGGAGAGATCTATGTTCTCAGTTTTATTCCACCCTATATTCACCAGGCTGTTGCTGCTTCAATCACCTTCTCTCTTTCTCAGTTTTTACATTTACCCTTTCTGCTTGTTTCTTTCCGTATATCTATAAGTACCTTCAAATTTTCCTAGATCAACAGTAAAGAAACCCAAAATGTAATCCTTCAACCTTCAAGCTTTATTTTCAGGCTATATTTCCTTCTCATTCTTTCCCTTTATCACTTGTGTTCTCAAACATCTGTGTATATGAAGATTTACCTTTATTATAAAATAGTAAAAACATTGTAAGGAAAAATATTAGTTATCAGAAATGCATTCTTAACACCGTCTTCAACTTTCATTTACTCCTCACTCCCATGACGATCTCTAGTCTGTAGCTACCTGTAATCTCAAGCTGCTGTTCCATACACAAATATGGCCCTCCAGAAGTCAAATTCATTTAAAAATGCAATCGGATTTGTCATGAGCTTAACAAGCTGATTTTGAAACATAAATGAAAGAGCAAAGGATTAGCAATATCCAAGACATTTCCAAAGAAGATTGCTCTAATAGATGATAAAATTTTTTTTTTTTTTTTTTTTTTTTTTTTTTTTTTTTTTGAGACGGAGTCTCGCTCTGTCGCCCAGGCTGGAGTGCAGTGGCGCGATCTCGGCTCACTGCAAGCTCCGCCTCCTGGGTTCACGCCATTCTCCTGCCTCAGCCTCCCGAATAGCTGGGACTACAGGCGCCCACAACCGCGCCCGGCTAATTTTTTTGTATTTTTAGTAGAGACGGGGTTTCACCGTGGTCTCGATCTCCTGACCTTGTGATCCGCCCGCCTCGGCCTCCCAAAGTGCTGGGATTACAGGCGTGAGCCACCGCGCCCGGCCAGATGATAAAATTTTAATGAAGCTATAGTAATGAAGGCATTTCGGTATGAGCACAGAGATAGATAAAGTAAACCAGTGAAATATAGTGAGTCTTGGAAGAAATCATTGAAATATACAGATTCAGCTCATATACCACAGTGTATTTCTCTTGCTTGCTGGTGCTTTTCCCATGGTCTTATAGGGTTATGGCACACTCCAGAGAAAAAATACCATGTGTATTTCATGAATGATAGACAGGGGTCTGGGCTGGTACTGGCATTATGGTCCTCTGGTTGGAGTGAGGACTTAGAGATTTCTGGTAATAGATGGCAAGCGGGCTCAAGTCTGTTTCAATGGGGGTTCAATGGGTCTGTAGACTCAATTTGTGGTTATTTCCCCAGTTCTAGAATTCCCCAGTTCTAGAATTTACAACTGGGAAAGATAGCTATGGATAAGACTCTCATATTTGCTTCTGGACCTTTCAGGAAAGGGGTTGTTATGAAAGGAATGGACAAATTTAATCAGATGTAGCCCAATTACACCTGCTTTACCAGATGTAATATCTTTGCAGGAGCAGATCAGCATACCCTCTGGCTATTGTTTGACAACACATTCTTCATTTCTTCAGTAGAGAAGTATAATAACGCAGTTTACTTTATACAGCAAGGCAGTATACATTCACTGTTTTGCTTTAGAGTTTTCATGCTAACTCTCCTATTTGTCATAAAAAAGGAACTGACAATACTATCACTTTACTTGAACTCTGCTTGGAAAATAGTGATAGTTAAGAAACTCCCACGTAGCCTTCCAGTTCGGCAAAGAACCACTATTTTCCAATTGACTTGGATAAGGCTCACAGAAGACCCTTGGCTTACCTATGACAAGGCCAGACACAGACTTTCCAAATTCCCCTTCTTTGCTTAATAACTGAGTAGCTGAACTGTTTGTCCCATTCACTAACTTATTTTGACTAAACTTTAGTCAGCAACTCCCCACTCAGGTCCCTGAACTGTCACTTGTCCCTGAAATTAAATAAGCATCGAACGCAAAAGTAACCTTTTATATGCCTCCTTCTAAGAACTGGCTGACTACAGAGAAAATCATTTGCTGATCAACTTTTCCATCAAGTCGGCTGCTCATTCACTTCCCTGTACCATGTTCTTCCTAGCTCTGTTTACTCTCCTTATAAAAGAAAAGCATTTTGTGCCTGACCCTTAAGACCTTTACAAGTCTTATGGTAGATCTTATGGTGAGAACATTCTCTGTATTACAGTAGACCCCTCTCCTTATTACAGTAATCTTCTTAAATAAAATTCCTTTTTATCTAAGTCTGGATTTTTTAAATTGGCAGCACAAAGTATGCAAATACTGGTAACTCACATTAATGTTCACTATAGGATATAACACTTTTGAGGACAACCAAGGGATTAGAATGACTCATCCTCTGCATGTTGGCCAGCCTCTGTCCTGATCACCTCAATATTTATATAGTGGGTAGAAAGCTTCTATTTTGGTAGGAATGAACACTCTATGAGCAGAGTGTCTATTTTGGTAGGAATAAAGATCATGTATGAGCTCAAGATCATAGGCTCTCTCTCACCAGGGCTGACTTGGCAGCTGCCACTGCTGGGCAGAGAGGAAACATGTCTAGAACCCAGAGGATTCACCACACAGATTTGATGCTTCTGTGCCCATTGATAATTACACATGGACAGTAACATCAAACATGGCCCAACAATAACAAGGCAAGTAAGAAATCAGACCCATTGGGGTCGAACATCTGGATGACCCCAGTAGGGTGACTAACTCACCCCAATTTGCCTCAGACTTTGCCAGCTTTTAGCACTGAAAGTCTTGCATTCCAGAAACCCCCTTGTCTAGGCAAAATAAAGTTTGAAACTGAATCTTGCCTCCCAGAAACATCTCATTTGCAAATTGGGATGAGTGGTCAACTTACCCCAACAAAGAAATAACTCAAACCATTTAAAGGGCTGGCCACAAGTGAGGAAATCTAGAATGGATGGTAGAGGAGGGAGATGATGAATATAATCGATAAACTTAGAATCAGTTGTAACAGCATGAACTTTATTAATCTCCCTTGAAATCTTTGCAGCAGATTACATCCATCTTTAAAGACCGGACTTGCACATCATCTCTTGGGGAAGAAGTAATGAGGTGGGCACTATTATTATAACAATTTTACAGGTGATACAAGTGATATTGAGAGATTATGTAAATTGCCGAAGATCACAAAGCTAAAGATTTGAATACAAGTCTCCCTGATTTCCAGTCCTGGAGTTCTTTATCACTATGTCATGCAGCTGTGTATCTATGCTCATGTCCCCAACTAAACTATAAATTCTTAGGGAGAAGAATGCATATCTCATTTATTTTTGAATTAAATGATTAGTTACTAAAAGTGTTATTACAGCATATAATAGTATTAAATGTTAACTTCTGTCTTGTGTATATCTCACTTCACCTTGCCATCATTTTATTTTGTTGAATTGAACGTAAGAACATGCTGCTCACTTCTTAACTTAAAATTACTTGAAGAAAATAAAAACTTAGAGGGGATATTCAAAATACTTATTCATGTTAAGGTAACATAAACCAACATAAACAGGAAAAAGGATATGATTTTTATCCTCTAAACTGGCACTATACAACAGGACTTTCAGGAATGCTGGAAGTATTCTGTCCAAGCAGTTCAATATGGCAGCTACTAGCCACATGTAGCTCTTGAGTACTTGAAACGTGACATGCAACTGAGTGATTGAATTTTTTATTTTAGATAATTTAAATTTATATAGCCACATCTGGCTAGCAGCTACCATATTGTAAAACACAGGTTTAAATTATATAAATTATAAAACTATGTAACAAGTGATACAAGTTGCAGCTAAAGTCATTGATCAAATTATTCCAATAATTTCAATTCTGATGTGACTCTAGCTTCTATCTGAGCTATGTTTTGACTGTATCTCTTCCAATGATTTCTTCATTGAATTTATAGTCATTCATTAGTGGGAATCCTGCCAAGTCCCTAAGAGGGTGAGTTCACACGCTGCCCTACTTCTCAGCTTTCTGTTTTCCTCACTTCCTTCTTGGCCTCTGGGTGACTCTTTCACTATGAACTACAGCGATATTTACCATACCATCCAGATGCTGTCTGTATGCCAAGAACTGGTGCTGGGAACATTTGAACCAGAGGACAAGGGAGAGAAAGGAGGCCAGAATGGCATAAAAATTGGAGATGAGGTGGGCTAGATTTGTCTCATCCTGATTGCCAAAGCCAATGCTTTGCCAGGACCTTGTTTCATTCTACAGAGTGGCAAGGGTCCAACTGATTGCAGTCCAGCTGATACATGGGACAAAGTCACAAGTGGAAAAGAAAAAAAAAATGGGAGAAAAGAAAGAAATATAAAGTATAAAAGATAGACTGGGATAGACAAGGGCTCAGTCAGGGCATCCTCTGAAGCTCAGACCCAGAGCAGGCCAACCCAGAGAGGATGGACCGTCTCATGTGACGCTCCTCTGGCCAGGGATCAGTCATGAGGATAGGTTGCTTGCTGAAGAGTCTACTATTCTAGATGTCAATGGGAGTCTTCAGGATATACATACCTACAGACTTCCCCCTATATACAGAGATTTAGGTGTTCCACCAGGGATTAAACTGTCTAATAAACTGAGCTCCCCAAACCCACGTGAAGGAAGTCTAACACACTGTAAGGGAATATATGCCACACAAGCAACTGTTTATATCCTTGGTTAATAACTGAACTAGAAAATACGTGTGTCACTCCTTGGGCAGTGAGGCATCTCTTCAGGGGTTGAAAAAATAGGTCTTCCTTAGTATGCTGTGCCACACACCCCCACCATCTTTTCAAATAAACAACAGGAGATTTATATCTTGCCACTGTCTTCGAGCTCAGCTTCAGTACCCAAAGGGGAAAAAAACAACAGGAGATTTATATCTTGCCACTGTCTTCGAGCTCAGCTTCAGTACCCAAAGGGGAAAATGTCTTGGAATTATAATGGGCATGCTGTTATAATTGGTATTGATTGGTTGATTTATTAATTTCTACTGCTTTTTAATACTATTGCTCTTAGACTATTATCAGCCAGTACAGAATTACTGCAATATTTTAATAAACCATAAATTTGCTAACCCTGACGTTCCCATGAGAGTATCAGTCTTGAAGGTATGTAATGGCTTTCTTGCTACTATTAGTATCCCACTATTTTGCCTTTGGCACAATTTCGTTTCTCTCTCAGGCACTGTAAATTGTTTTAAAATCTTGTTTGCTTCTGTGTCGATTGAATTCACAGGAGAATGGTACTTATCAGCCAGAGCCTGATAATTGAATAATTAATATTTTGAGTGATTTCTGGTTATCGCCCAGGGTTTACTAGTAAGGAAGCCAGTCTGAAAAACAGTGATTTGACTAAAGACTTAGTGAAGATTTGCACTCTGACCCCTTGAGCAACATATGTTACTCATGGCATGCCCAAACAGAACTGGACTCTGCTGAGGCAGGATTCAAAAGAAGGTTAGGATGTTCATTGATAAAGTCAAGCAGAGTAGAAGTCTCACTCTAGGTATCTGGAAGTATTTTACTTATTTATTTATTTATTTATGTAAATTAGTGAAATTTACCAAAGGACTTAGGGAGAATCATGGAAGCCAAATGCTGGAGTAAGAGCTATTAACATCATTTAGTTAGAGTTCTAGATAACAATTTCCAGTATGAAGGTCCCCCCTAATAACCCTAGCTAGGAGCTAAGTGACTATCTCCACTCTGGCCTGAAATTCTTGTTTTTACCCTCAGCCCAGCAGATTCTTTTCTGTGACCTGATGACATTCTGTACTGGGACGCAGCTTCTTTGTTTCTGGGCCTTTACGACTATTTACAGAGCCCTCAGCCTTCCCATCTGTAAATGCTCAAAGTTCACTCCAAGTGCAGTCTCTAGAGTCCTCTGTTCCTCTCCAGTGTGCTTGGTTAAATGCTCTGCCTATTATTTTATTGTGAACCCCAGGAACGAAGTATTTTTTGTTGGCCTCCTGCAGTCCTCTTTAACCTGAGAGGTCACTGGGCACAGCCCTTTCCCTGCCTGGATTCTTGACCTCCTCAGAGTCCTATCCTGCCAGCTAGATCTGCTCTCTCAGACACATGCTCAAGATAGGAAGTGTTACCCAGTGACTCAGCTTACTTTGGTAGTATGAGCAAGTTACTCATTAAGGTTTGACTTGAAGCGCCGCCTTCCTATTGCAGGGAGACCTCGACATCTGGTTATATAACTACACATTCTACCATCATTAACAGCCCAGCAAACTTATTACTGCAGGTACAGGGAATATCACCTGCTGAACAGATTGGTTTCTGACTGCAGATGAAAGATGTAATGTGGTAGTGATGGCTGATGACGGGGTTATTTGGGTCAACTGATAGGTCCTATAATTAGATACCTGAAATCAAACTCACTCTTGTGGCCAAATACTTTGAGAAATTAACCAATGCTGTCTCTCTATATAACATTTTCTCTCAGATTATCTGAATCTGCTTTCATTCTCAAGTGAGGTCTGTGGAACGGCAAAAAGCCATGCTATCTGAGAAAAAGTCATTTCCTGCTCTTGGTTTTCAAAAAGTTAAACCTTAGGGATTAAAGGAGTTTCTAATGAAAGTAAAATGGCTTAGTTAAAAAGAATAAAAGGAGGAAGAATGATCTTTCACAGACTAACAAGAGATAGCCACTACTGGGGAGAGGGAAGCAGAAGGGACTATGTCCAGTGTCTCAGTCAGTTCAGGCTGCTATACCAAATTACCAATAGACTGGGTGGTCTAGAAATACGTACTGATTTCTCACATCTGAAAGCTGGGAAGCTGAGGATAAAGGTGTCCGCATACACACTGTCTAGTGAGGGCCTCTTTCTGATTTGCAGATGGCCATCTTTTCATTGTGTCTTCACGTGGCAGAGAGCAGAGAGAGCAACTCCCTTGTCTTTTCTTATAAGGGCACCAATCCCATTATGAGGTCTCCATTTTCATGACTTAATTACCTCCCAGAAGCCCTACTTCCTAATACCATCAAATTCAGGGTTAGAATGTCAACATATGAATTTTTGTGAGACACAAACATTTAGTCCATAGCATCCAATCTACTGGGTGACCCTGGGGAGGCAGTAAAAAGAGTGGCTGCATGGTATACCTGCACCAGGAATCTCAAACACCTACTATGGTAAATTAAAGGCAGGTAATAGAAACAGCTGATAAGGGCCTGGTGTTTAAAATAAAAAATCATGCAGTGATTATAACAATGTCAATATCAACTGACTTCCTGCCTCAGGTTTGGGGAGATAATGAAGTTGAATGGGTCTGTAGCAAAAAGGAGAGGTAAACAGGCACCCAATTCTCAGCTTTCGTGGTATTTGACACATGAAGAGGTGGTCCATTATTGCTAGATATTCTGATTTTCAAGAGAAGGCAGAAATTTTGGTATTTTTAGTGAACTCCCCTGACTTTTAAGCGTTGGCCTAAATGATTTTAAAACATAGAGTGAGCCAAACAAAACACATCTGCAGGCCAGATGTAGATTTTTATGCCAATGATTTGCAACCTTTAGTCAAGGCAGGACCGCAGGCCACCTTGGCAAAGATTCTTCTGAGGGTGGCACAGAAGCAGCAGAGGGGTTTGAAAAGCTTGGCCTGATGGCGTCATGCAGATAGAGGCCCTAGTAACTTGCAAATTGATGACCAAGGACCAGAAGACGCCTTCATTGCCAATGTTTTGGCCCCATGGCCTAACTCTGGGGGTGAGCAAGAAGTAGGAATTCTAATAAGCAATAAGCTCTAAAGGTAATTATTTCACCAGCCACGCAGGATGAAGGTTGAACACAGACATTGATTTGGGTTATGGAGAAAAGGCTGTGATAATTTTTGCACACAAGAGTTTGTGGACTGAGATTTACATTTGCTATGTCCAGTGACTTGTCAGACACTGCAAACAATTCCTTGGTAAGCACAACATGACTTCCAGCACTCCACCTATCAGGTATTCTCTGCATTTCCTTAATATTCAAGCCATCTAATGAGCTGGGTACTATGCTGTGAACTTTGTTATGAGGAAGGGATTCTATTCCATGGAGAATCTAAACAGACAGTTGCCATACATTTTGTAGCAGTTTTATTGAGGTATAATTATTATTTTTATTTTCTTTTTGAGACAGAGTGTTGCTCTATCACCCAGGCTGGAGTGCAGTGGCATGATCTTGGCTCACTACAAGCTCTGCCTCCTGGGTTCAAGTGATTCTCCTGCCTCAGCCTCCCTAGTAGCTGGGATTACAAGCACGCATCACCACAGCCGGCTAATTTTTAGTATTTTTGGTAGATACAGGGTTTCACTATGTTGGCCAGGCTGGTCTCAAACTCCTGACCCCAAGTGATCTGGCTGCCTGGGCCTCCCAAAGTGATAGGAATACAGGTGTGATCCACCACGCCCAGCTGAGGTATTATTTATATAACATAAAATTTACCCTCTGTAATAGCGCAATTTGATGATTTTGATAAGCATACAGAGTTGCGTAATATTCACCATAATCCAATCTTAGAGCATTTCCATTATAGCAGACTGTTATTATGTGCCCCTTTACAGTGAATCCTTGCTCTGTTCCCAACCCTAGACAAACACTGATCTGCTTTCTGTCTCTATAGCTTTTCCTTTTCTGGACATTTTATATAAGTGGAATCACAAAATAGATAATATTAACATCAGACATCTTTCACTTAGCTAATGTTTTTGAGGTTCATTCATGTTGAGGCATGAATTAGTTTTTTCTTTTTTTGCTGAGTAGTATTCCACTGTACAGATGTACCACATTTAAAAAATACATTCACATAAAAATGTCCACTTGGTGGATGTTTTAATGGCTTTCAGTTTTTGGCTTTATGAATAATCCTGCCATCAATGTTCATGTACATGTCTTTGTGCATTTTGAGAGAAAGTGTTTCAATATCAGCTATAGGAGTTTAGGAAAGGTGCCCATTTCATAGCCAGAAATGTAGAAACTAAGGTATACTTGGGGAATCAGGGAGTGATGTATATGCACAGAAAATAGTAATAGTAATAATAATAATAAGGAGGGAATATGTGGGTAAGAAAAAGAAAAGTAAATGGCATCCAATCTGGCCACAATGAGATATACTTCAAAGAATATCCTCCCCCCCAATAATTTTACACACTCTCACACAAAATTTCATGTATACTGAGCATCCCTAAGTTTTCTAGCCTCCTGAGATAACTGTTTTCATAAACATCAGGATGTCTGTTTCTTCTGCTCAGTATTTCTGGAAATTCCTGGATAGTACATGTCATCTCCTAGTTGCTGTCTATGACTCTATCTCTTTTTTAAATTTATAATTGATACATAATGCACAATATGGTATTTTGATATATGTACATGTTGCATCCCTCCACCTTAGAAATGGCTCTCCTCTAGTTTCTCTTATGTAGAGCATCTGTAGTGGTGGGAAACTGGAAAAAATAAGACAAAACAAAAGAAAACCTCATTCACAGGAAGACAGATCCACTATTCAGAAACTATATGATACCTTCTCTAAGCCTCAGCCCTAACCTTCCTGACTTGCTCTTGCAGTAAGGTCCACCAACTCCAGCAGAATGTTGCATCTGTGTGGATGCTACAGTGATAGTAACTAATCAGTGGTCTTTCACTAATGACCACCCAAAAGACAAGATAGAGGAAACTCTTTCATCTCTTGATGTAAAAGCAGAAGGAAGGTGTTTGGATTCTATGATTTGTGGCTCCCAAACCACGAGTATCACTGGTCTTTTTGCAAATTAAGACACTTTTAAGACGTCTACCTGGAACAGGTCTATGAAGAATGGTTCCAGGTTTTTGCTTTTCAAATTGCTTAAAACTGCTGATTTTGCCCCCAGTCTGAGAAATCTTCCATAGCCAAGAGCCCTGCACCAGCTGCGCACCATCTGAGCAACTCCTAGAGTGGTGCTGGTTAGTCAGTAGTGAATGTGTTTTGAAAAGGAACTCTGATGATCTCATTTCCTATGTGTCACCAGAAGTCTTATGGTAGTGTAGCAGGGTTGAAGTGAAGGGGGCATATAGTTCTCCCAACTCCTAGCTCAAACAATGCACTCTACTCCTACAACCCAATCCTGTTCCTTTTATTTTGTTTGATTGAAGCCGTTGATGCCAGCCCTTTCTTTATTCCTTCAGTAGACTCACACTTGCACTATGCTATACAGCCAAATAATTATACCATAAATTGGAGGGTAAAAGCAAGGTTAAGGCTATAATTCAGGACTGTCATGAGAATTAAGTGAGTAAATACATAGAAGAACTAAGAATAGTGGCTGGCCAAGAGTAGACAATAAACAAATGTAAATGATCATGATGAAGACAATCGTTACAATGCAGAGAAAAACTCTACTGAAATTTAAAAAATTTTTTTTATTATACTTTAACTTCTGGGGTACATGTGCATAACGTGCAGGTTTGTTACATATGTATACATGTGCCATGTTGGTGTGCTGCACCCATCAACTCGTCAGCACCCATCAACTCGTCATTTACATCAGGTATAACTCCCAATGCCATCCCTCCCCCCTCCCCCATTCCCACAATAGGCCCTGGTGTGTGATGTTCCCCTTCCCATGTCCAAGTGATCTCATTGTTCAATTCCCACCTATGAGTGAGAACATGCGGTGTTTGGTTTTCTATTCTTGCGATAGTTTGCTGAGAATGATGGTTTCCAGCTGCATCCATGCCCCTACAAAGGACACGAACTCATCCTTTTTTATGGCTGCATAGTATTCTGTGGTGTATATGTGCCACATTTTCTTAATCCAGTCTGTCACTGATGGACATTTGGGTTGATTCCAAGTCTTTGCTATTGTGAATAGTGCTGCAATAAACATATGTGTGCATGTGTCTTTATAGCAGCATGATTTATAACCCTTTGGGTATATACCCAGTAATGGGATGGCTGGGTCATATGGTACATCTAGTTCTAGATCCTTGAGGAGTTGCCATACTGTTTTCCACAATGGTTGAACCAGTTTACAATCCCACCAACAGTGTAAAAGTGTTCCCGTTTCTCCACATCCTCTCCAGCACCTGTTGTTTCCTGATTTTTTAATGATTGCCATTCTAACTGGTGTGAGATGGTATCTCATTGTGGTTTTGATTTGCATTTCTCTGATGGCCAGTGATGATGAGCATTTTTTCATGTGTCTGTTGGCTGTATGAATGTCTTCTTTTGAGAAATGTCTGTTCATATCCTTTGCCCACTTTTCGATGGGGTTGTTTGTTTTGTTCTTGTAAATTTGTTTGAACTCTTTGTAGGTTCTGGATATTAGCCCTTTGTCAGATGAGTAGATTGCAAACATTTTCTCCCATTCTGTAGGTTGCCTGTTCACTCTGATGGTAGTTTCTTTTGCTGTGCAGAAGCTCTTTAGTTTAATTTGATCCCATTTGTCAACTTTGGCTTTTGTTGCCGTTGCTTTTGCTGTTTTAGACGTGAAGTCCTTGCCCATACCTATGTCCTGAATGGTATTACCTAGGTTTTCTTCTATGGTTTTTATGGTTTTAGGTCTAACATTTAAGTCTCTAATCCATCTTGAATTAAGTTTTTTTAAGGAGTAAGGAAAGGATCCAGTTTCAGCTTTCTACTTATGGCTAGCCAATTTTCCCAGCACCATTTATTAACTAGGAAATCCTTTCCCCATTTCTTGTTTTTCTCAGGTTTGTCAAAGATCAGATGGCTGTACATGTGTGGTATTATTTCTGAAGGCTCTGTTCTGTTCCATTGGTCTATATCTCTGTTTTGGTACCAGTACCATGCTGTTTTGGTTACTGTAGCCTTGTAGTATAGTTTGAAGTCAGGTAGCATGATGCCTCCAGCTTTGTTCTTTTGACTTAGGATTGTCTTGGCAATGTGGGGTCTTTTTTGGTTCCATATGAACTTTGAAGCAGTTTTTTCCAATTCTGTGAAGAAACTCATTGGTAGCTTGATGGGGATGGCATTGAATCTATAAATTATCTTGGGCAGTATGGCCATTTTCACAATATTGATTCTTCCTATCCATGAGCATGGCATGTTCTTCCATTTGTTTGTGTCCTCTTTGATTTCACTGAGCAGTGGTTTGTAGTTCTCCTTGAAGAGGTCCTTTACATCCCTTGTAAGTTGGATTGCTAGGTATTTTATTCTCTTTGAAGCTATTGTGAATGGGAGTTCATTCATAATTTGGCTCTCTGTCTGTTACTGGTGTATAAGAATGCTTGTGATTTTTGCACACTAATTTTGTATCCTGAGACTTTGCTGAAGTTGCTTATCAGCTTAAGGAGATTTTGGGCTGAGACGATGGGGTTTTCTAAATATACAATCATGTTATCTGCAAACAGGGACAATTTGAATTCTTCTTTTCCTAACTGAATACCCTTTATTTCTTTCTCTTGTCTGATTGCCCTAGCCAGAACTTTCAACACTATGTTGAATAGGAGTGGTGAGAGAGGGCATCCCTGTCTTGTGCCAGTTTTCAAAGGGAATGCTTCCAGTTTTTGCCATTCAGTATGATATTGGCTGTGGGTTTGTCATAAATAGCTCTTATTATTTTGAGATGCTTTCCATCAATACCAAATTTATTGAGAGTTTTTAGCATGAAGGGCTGTTGAATTTTGTCAAAGACCTTTTCTGCATCTATTGAGAAGATCATGTGATTTTTGTCTTTAGTTTTGTTTATATGCTGGATTACATTTATTGATTTGCGTATGTTGAACCAGCCTTGCATCCCAGGGATGAAGCCCACTTGATCATGGTGGATAAGCTTTCTGATGTGCTGCTGGATTCGGTTTCTCAGTATTTTATTGAGGATTTTTGCATCCATGTTCATCAGGGATATTGGTCTAAAATTCTCTTTATTTGTTGTGTCTCTGCCAGGCTTTGGCATCAGGATGACATTGGCCTCATAAAATGAGTTAGGGAGGATTCCCTCTTTTTCTATTGATTGGAATAGTTTCAGAAGGAATGGTACCAGCTCCTCCTTGTACCTCTGGTAGAAATTGGCTGTGAATCCGTCTGGTCCTGGACTTTTTTTCATTGGTAGGCTATTAATTATTGCCTCAATTTCAGAGCCTGCTATTGGTCTATTCAGGGATTCAACTTCTTCCTGGTTTAGTCTTGGGAGAATTTAAGTGTCCAGGAAATTATCCATTTCTTCTAGGTTGTCTAGTTTATTTGCGTAGAGATGTTTATAGTATTCTCTGATGGTAGTTTGTATTTCTGTGGGGTTGGTGGTGATATCCCCTTTATCATTTTTTTATTGCACTTATTTGATTGTTCTCTCTTTTCTTCTTTATTAGTCTTGCTAGCGGTCTATCAATTTTGTTGATCTTTTCAAAAAACTAGCTCCTGGATTCATTGATTTTTTGGAGGGTTTTTTGTGTCTCTATCTCCTTCAGTTCTGCTCTGATCTTAGTTATTTCTTGCCTTCTGCTAGCTTTTGAATACGTTTGCTCTGGCTTCTCTAGTTCTTTTAATTGTGATGTTAGGGTGTCAACTTTAGATCTTTCCTGCTTTCTCTTGTGGACATTTAGTGCTATAAATTTCCCTCTACACACTGCTTTAAATGTGTCCCAGAGATTCTGGTATGTTGTATCTTTGTTCTCATTGGTTTCAAAGAACATCTTTGTTTCTGCCTTCATTTCGTTTTGTACCCAGTAGTCATTCAGGAGCAGGTTGTTCACTTTCCATGTAGTTGAGCGGTTTTGATTGAGTTTCTTAGTCCTGAGTTCTAGTTTGATTGCACTGTGGTCTGAGAGAGAGTGTGTTATAATTTCTGTTCTTTTACATTTGCTGAGGAGTGCTTTACTTCCAACTATGTAGTCAATTTTCAAATAAGTGTGATGTGGTGCTGAGAATAATGTATGTTCTGTTGATTTGGGGTGGAGAGTTCTGTAGATGTCCATTAGGTCCACTTGGTGCAGAGTTGAGTTCAATTCCTGGATATCCTTGTTAACTTTCTGTCTCGTTGATCTGTCTAATGTTGACAGTGGAGTGTTGAAGTCTCCCATTATTATTGTATGGGAGTCTAAGTCTCTTTGTAAGTCTCTAAGGACTTGCTTTATGAATCTGGGTGTCCCTCTATTGGGTGCATATATATTTAGGATAGTTAGCTCTTCCTGTTGAATTGATCCCTTTACCATTATGTAATGGCCTTCTTTGTCTCTTTTGATCTTTCATGGTTTAAAGTCTGTTTTATCAGAGACTAGGATTGCAACCCCTGCTTTTTTTTATTTTCCATTTGCTTGGTAGATCTTCCACCATCCCTTTATTTTGAGCCTATTTGTGTCTCTGCATGTGAAATGGGTCTCCTGAATACAGCAAACTGATGGGTCTTGACTCTTTATCCAATTTGCCAGTCTGTATCTTTTAATTGGACCATTTAGTCCATTTACATTTAAGGTTAATATTGTTATGTGTGAACTTGATCCTGTCATTGTGATATTAGCTGGTTATTTTGCTCATTAGTTGATGCAGTTTCTTCCTAGCATTGATGGTCTTCACATTTTGGCAAGTTTTTGCAATGGCTGGTACCTGTTGTTCCTTTCCATGTTTGGTGCTTCCTTCAGGGTCTCTTGTAGGGCAGGCCTGGTGGTGACAAAATCTCTAAGCATTTGCTTGTCTGTAAAGGATTTTATTTCTCCTTCAATGATGAAACTTAGTTTGGCTGGATATGAAATTCTGGGTTGAAAATTCTTTTCTTTAAGAATGTTGAATATTGGCCCCCACTCTCTTCTGGCTTGGAGAGTTTCTGCTGAGAGATCTGCTGTTAGTCTGATGGGCTTCCCTTTGTGGGTAACCCGACCTTTCTCTCCGGCTGCCCGTAACATTTTTTCCTTCATTTCAACTTTGGTGAATCTGACAATTATGTGTCTTGGAGTTGTTCTTCTCGAGGAGTATCTTTGTGGCGTTCTCTGTATTTCCTGAATTTGAATGTTGGCCTGCCTTACTAGGTTGGGGAAGTTCTCCTGGATGATATCCTGCAGAGTGTTTTCCAACTTGGTTCCATTTTCCCCCTCACTTTCAGGCACATCAATCAGATGTAGATTTGGTCTTTTCACATAATCCCATATTTCTTGGAGGCTTTGTTCATTTCTTTTTCCTCTTTTTTCTCTAGACTTCTCTTCTTGCTTCATTTCATTCATTTGATCTTTAATCATTGATACTCTTTCTTCCAGTTGATCGAGTCGGTTACTGAAGCTTGTGCATTTGTCACGTAATTCTCGTGTCATGGTTTTTATCTCTGTCAGTTCATTTATGGCCGTCTCTGCATTGATTATTCTAGTTATCCATTCTTCCATTCTTTTTTCAAGATTTTTAGTTTCTTTGCACTGGGTATGTAGTTCCTCCTTTAGCTCTGAGAAGTTTGATCAACCGGAGCCTTCTTTTCTCAACTTGTCAAAGAGTCATTCTCCGTCCAGCTTTGATCCGTTGCAGGCGATGAGCTGTGTTCCTTTGGAGGGGTAGATGTGCTCTGATTTTTTGAATTTCCAGCTTTTCTTCCCTGCTTTTTCCCCATCTTTGTGGTTTTATCTGCCTTTGGTCTTTGATGATGGTGATGTACTGATGGGGTTTTGGTGTGGGTGTCCTTCCTGTTTGTTAATTTTCCTTCTAACAGTCAAGACCCTCAGCTGCAGGTCTGGTGGAGTTTGCTTGAGGTCCACTCCAACCCCTGTTTGCCTGGGTATCAGCAGCAGAGGCTGCAGAAGATAGAATATTGCTGAACAGCGAGTGTTCTGTCTGATTCTTGCTCTGGAAACTTCGTTTCAGAGGTGTGCCCAGCCATGTGACATGTGAGGTGTCAGTCTGCACCTAGTTGGGTATGTCTCCCAGTTAGGTTACTCAAGGGTCAGGGACTCACTTGAGCATGCAGTCTGTCCATTCTCAGATCTCAACCTCCGTGCTGAGAGACCCACTGCTCTCTTCAAAGCTGTCAGACAGGGTCATTTACATCTGCAGAGGTTTCTGCTGCTTTTTGTTTAGCTATGCCCTGTCCCCAGAGGAGGAGTCTACAGAGGCAGGCAGGCTTTCTTGAGCTGTGGTGGGCTCCACTCAGTTTGTGCTTCCCGGTGGCTTTGTTTACCTACTTAAGCCTCAGCAAATGTGGGCGCCCCTCCCCTAGCCTTGCTGCTGCCTTGCAGTTAGATCTCAGACTGCAGTGCTAGCAATAAGGGAGGCTCCGTGGGCGTGGGACCCTCTGGGCCAGGTGTGGGATATAATCTCCTGGTGTGCCGTTTGCTAAGACCCTTGGTAAAGTGCAGTATTAGGGTGGGAGTTACCTGATTTTCCAGGTGTTGTGTGTCTGTTTTCTTTGGCTCGGAAAAGGGATTCCCTTCCCCCTTGTGCTTCCCAGGTGAGGCGATGCCTTGCCCTGCTTCAGCTCTCGCTGGTTGGGCTGCACCAGCTGACCAGCACTGATTGTCTGGCACTCCCCAGTGAGATGAACCCGGTACCTTAGTTGAAAATGCAGAAATCACCCATCTTCTGTGTCACTCACACTGGGAGTTGGAGGCTGGAGCTGTTCCTATTCGGCCATCTTGCTCAGGATTCTCTACTGAATTTTTATTTGCTCCATTCATCTAACTCCTCTGACTCCAATACCATGTATTTTATCATACTTTTAAAATACAAATGACTATATGATCATAATTCTTCTGCATTATTTTCTTATTGAATTTTCCTATATATTTTTAAATTTCTCCCAGATGAACTTTAGAATTATTTATGTCCAGTGCCAATGAAAGTCCTGATAAGAATTAAAATTATATATCATGTATAAATTGGGGCAGAATTAACAAGAACATATTATTGGTTTCTGTTCCTAGACCATGGCTATATCTGCATGTATTCATGCATTGTATTAATCTTTCAGTAGAGATTTATTGTCATGTTAGTCTCACATATTTCTAACCACATTTATTCATGAGTTTTACATTTTTTGTTGCTGTTATGAAGTTATCTATAATATCCTAAATGGTTACTGTTTTGCTTTCCAAATACTTTTAAATTTATGCATTTATTGTATGCTTCTGCTATCTTACTGAATTTTCTAATTACTTTGCAGTTAAATTTTATAAAACCTGAAAAAAAAAACAACAAGAAAATGTGAGTCATAAATATTCTGAGAGAATCTGTCTTAGCAGAAAATAATACCATGGAATTTTTTCCTGAACAATTTAAGAAATGGAACAGATTTCAAGAAAATAGCTAAATACAGGATTGTAATACTGATCCGCTTTTTTCGGGAAGTAGATATCATCTTTTTTAAAAAATAGTCTTTGATTTAATAAGTATATACATGCATACATAAAATTTTTATTATTGTAATTAATACCTCATTATTGTTTTATAAAGACATGATCATTCTAAGCTCACTTTTGGCAGACTTTCACCCCTCGTTGAAATGCTATTCCAGTAACTCTTTTAGAAAAAGTATAATTTGGAATAATTTGTTCTTATTGAATTCAGGGTAGCTTCTTTGAGTGTCATTTCCTTTGCTAAATTAAATAATTTACTCTAAAATTTTACCTAGAGTTGTTCTTAGACTCACCAGGTATATTTTGTGGCATATACTTTTTCTTCCTCTTTGAAAACTGGAATAAGATTAGTCTGGTTTTTGTTTGTTTGTTTGTTTGGTAGCTTAGCTGGGCTTCATGGTTATTGGCAGCTGCTCAACAATGTCATCTGCAAGTTCCCTCAGCTCCTGGGATGTAATGAATCTGAAACAGGAGACTTGAACTAATTACAAGTTGATTGGTGATATCTGAAGATATCTTCATCTGTTTTGATCTTCATCTCTCTCTTACTAATGTTTCTTCCCAGATTTCTAGCCTAAGAATGATTTTATTTGGCAGAGAGAATGAAAAAAGTAAAGAATTGAACAGTTCATTATTCACTGTTTTATGTTCTCATACTTTCCTACTTCCAAGCAAGCTCTTTTTTGTTCTTCATGTGAATGTACCCATTCATTTTATGTACTTTATGTGATTTTTTTTTTTTTTTGAGACAGAGTCTTTTTCTGCCACCAGGCTGGAGTACACTGGCATGATTTTGGGTCACTGCAACCTCCATCTCCCGGGTTCAAGTGATTCCCCTGCCTCAGCCTGATGAGTAGCTGGGACTACAGGTGGGCGCCACCATGCCCAACTAATTTTTTGTATTTTAGTAGAAACTAAAATTTTTTGTATTTCTAGTAAAGATGGGGTTTCACCATGTTGGCCAGATGGTCTCGATCTGCTGACCTTGTGATCTGTCCACCTCAGCCTCCAAAGTGCTGGGATTATAGGCATGAGCCATCACACCTGGCCACTTTAATAGTTTCTTAAGCCGAAAATTTCTCTGGTTTATATTACGTGTCTGGTGCCTATATTAACCTAAGTTACATGTTTGATTAGTGGCCAAGCTCATTATATAACCACTTGTGCACTCATTTCAGATTCAGTATGGACCTTTTCCTTTTCTCTAGATTGGAAGCATTTCAACCTATGTAAATGAAATTAAATTTTCACGTGGATATCAACCTTCTCAAATCGCTACCCCTTTTAGAGTCTCAGACTATGTTATTATACCTACTTATTTTCTGAACTTGTGAAATTTGCCATCCTAAAAATTAGATTTTACTTTGGACTTGAATGACACCTTATTAGTATATCCTAGAACTGCCTTTCTCAATGTCCAACCAAAATACTAAGGAAATCAGGGAAAAAAGTAAAATGTGCGTACACACACACACACATAAAAATACACTAGAACTCACAGTCAGTTGATTGAATAAGTCTATTAAAAATTAAATTCACTGACTACAACGTTGAGTGAGTTTATAGAAACATGCTTTTGGCCTCCTGAAACAGTGTTAGCCTACTTACAAGAAAGTAGAATGAAAGGAATTTCTCTATACCTGACCCCATTCAAAAATGCAGTGACTAGGCCAGGCACAGAGGCTCATGCCTGTAATCCCAGAACTTTGGGAGGCCGAGGCAGGTGGATCAATTTAGGTCATGAGTTCGAGACCAGCCTGGCCAACATGGTGAAACCCTATCTCTACTAAAAATACAAAAATAATAAGTCAGGCATGGTGACATATGCCTGATATGAAGCCAAATATATCACAGAGAAAGAAAACAAACATCCTTCATGAACTTAGATACAAAGTTCTTTAATAACTTACTAACAAAGTCAATCCAACAACATATAAAACTTATTTAAAAAGATTATATATACCATGACCAAGTTGGATTTATTTCAGCAATGAAAGATTGTCTTTATATTTGAAAATCAGTTAGTATAATATATACATCATATTAATAGAATGAAAGACAAAAATACATCATCTCAAAGATGGAGAAAAAGCATTTGATAAAACCCAACATTTATAATAAAAATTCTCGGTGAACTAGAAGAAACTTCATTCTGATAAAGGGCATCTACCAATAATTTAACAAAAGAAGTACAATAATTGTACATTGCATTTTATAAACAATTCTTGAAATAAATTAAAGAAAATTTAAAATAGAAAGACAGCCTGTGATCGTGGATTGGAGAACTCAATATTGTTAAGATGACAATTTTCCTCAAATTAATCTGTAGATTTACCACAATCTTTATCAAAATCCCAGCAGTCTTTTGTGTAGAAATTGACAGGTTTCTCCTAAAATATATAAAGAAATGTGAAGGATCCAGAATAACCAAAATAATTTTGAAAAAGGAAGAACAAATTTGGAAAATTTTTACTACTCAATTTCAAAACATTTTGTAATATTATAATAATGGAGATAGTGTAGTATTTGTGTAAAGATAGGTATACAGATAAATGGAACAGAATTAAGAGTTTGTAATAATTGCTTATGATTTTTGACAAAGGTATTAAAACAATATAAGAGTGAAAAGGTAGTCTTTTTAACAAGTGGTACTGGGACAAGTGGATATCCATATTTTTAAAAAATTTAGATCTTTACCTCTCACCACACACAAAATTTAGCTCAAAATGGACCATAGACATAATATACCAGCTAAAACTATAAAAATTCTACAATAAAAGATAGGAGAAAGTTCTCATGTTCTTGATGTGGGCAGAGTTCTTAGACATAATCATAACAGCTAGGGCTACAAAAAAAAAAGCATGATAAATTTAACCTCATTAAAATTAAAAACTTTTGTACTTCAAAAGACACTATTAAGAAAATAAAAAGACAAGTCACAAGCTGGAAAAAAAATTTGCATATTATATATCTAGTAAAGATCTTCTATCCAGAATAGAAAAAAAAAAAAAAAAAAAAAACAACTCTTACAACTGGATTATAAAAAACAAAATAACCCAATTAGAAAGAGACAGAAAACGCTCACAGAGTAATAAATAAATAAGTAAATAAATAAATAAAAATAACCTGATTAAAAAATGGGCAAAGGACATGACTAGACATTTTTCCGAAGAAGATATTCAAATTCAAATTCATTAACCAACAGGAAAGTTGAAATTAAAAGCACAATATGATATCAGTGCACATCCACTAGAATCTCTCTTGAGAAGATTATAGTCTGGTTGGAAAAGACAGACGCATAAATACTATCTGTTACAGTAACAACCAGGGAAATCTAAAAAGGGTTTAGTTAGACATAAAAAGGCCATGGATGAAAAACTGTAGCAATAGACAGGCTGGATACCCCTCACTAAACTATGATGTTTCTATGGTGTTTTGACTCCAAGCTTTTCACAGAAAGTCTCTTCCCCTATCAATGGCCCTGTTAATAAATTGCAAAGGACCTCACTTCACCTTTCTTTATTGCTTTTGAATAAAGTTTCTTCAAACTTTTATCTCTTCAGGGTCTACTTTAGATCTCTTTATTGCTTTTAATCCATCCATCCATCCATTCACTTACTCATTCATTCAATCATTCATTTATATGTAAGTAAATGTTTATTGAGCATCTTTTATCACCGGCACTGTTCTAGGAACTTGGAAATCAAAAGTGAAAAAAATAATAGTGAAACATGATTGCCCTAATAGTGCTTAACTTATCAGTACAGGAAGGTTTGAATTCTTTATCTCTGGGAAGAAGTGCACATGGTTTTTCTTGCATCACCTATTCTTTGTTATATTCTAAAATTTAGGTCTGTTAACCTTGATGTTAAATTCATCTTGCCTATACTTCATAATATTTGATTAGTTTAGTTTTCCTCATTTTCTCCATCAAATCTTTGAAATTTTTCCCAGATGGCTGAAGTGTGTCTCTCAAACTCCAAATTCCCTGTTACCATCTTTTTCATAAATAAGGAGTTAAAGCTTGCACTGAGCACTAACCAGAGTTAGTCATCTCAGCAGGAAGACAAATATAGCTGCTTCACTACAGGTGACAGGGACAAGACTCCTGAATCCGTGCCTAACGTTGCTGCTTAGAGACTCTCCTTTCTATTGACCTTGGCACTCTTTGGCCCTATTCTTAACATCTCTCACTTCTCTGAGTGAGCTTCTGGGAGCTCAGTCTGGTTAAATCAACCCACAGGCATCTGTAATTACCAGTCGTCACCACCATGGATAATGTAACCCAGCAACTGTCAGAATGCTTAAAATGTTTAAAATAGAAGAAATGAAGATGCAAAAATTATCCTGTATCATTTATTGTATTATTTCACAACAGATCTGTTTTTTAAAAATTTATGAAGTTGGTTCTCTTTTTGAGGTTAATAAATTTCATTAATTTATCAAAAGAAAGTTTAAGTAACTATAGGAAAACATAATAAATATTTTAAGTATAATTGTTCTTATTTTAGTATGTATATTAGGGCATTTTTTTACTTTTGTCTCTATTTTTATACATGAATATTAACTGTACCTGAAAGCCATTCTTAGAAGTAGATGAAGGACGGGGCACAGTCGCTCACACCTGTAATCCCACCACTTTGGAAGGCCAAAGTGAGAAGATCCCTTGAGCCTGGGAGTTTGAGACCACCCTGGCAGCATAGGGAGACCTCATCTCTATTTCAAAAAAGAAAATTACCTGGAAGTGTTGCACATGCCTGTGGTCCCAGCTACTCAGGAGGCTGCAGTGAGATGATCGCTTGAGCCTGCGAGGTCGAGGCTGCAGTGAGCTATAATTGTGCCACTGCACTCCAGCCTGGGTGACAGAACAAGACCCTGTCTCAAAAAGGAAAAGAAAAGAAAATAGATGAAGGGACAGATATTTACTAAATCCCTATATTAATTAATGATAGGATGTAACTCTATCCTCACAATGATACTAAAGTGTAGATATTATTGTTCATGTTCTATGGAAGAATTAATGCAAGCTCAAATGTGATCATAAATTTATTCAGAATTATAGAATTATTAAGCAAAGAAGGAAGGCTGCATTCTCATATTTCTTTGACAGCAACAAATCTCCATCATAGTCCCATTGTGCCACCCCATATTTAAGCTTAAGAAGTAATGCTTACAATTAGAAGAGCCTCTGAATTTACACGAAAAGTTAACCAAGCATACTAAGTATGGCTACATTTTAGTTCTAAATTCATCCTTGGTAAAATCTCATCATTGAAAGAAGTTGAAGAAGATGAGATTCGTAAGTTTTGGGGTTCAGAAGCAATGAATAATTTTTCTCCTACCTCATTACTCAATTTAACACATGTACAAATGCTTTTAGGTACAATGAAAATACATCTTATAGACTGCCACTTTGGGAGACTCATTTTGAGTGACAGAACTAGATTTAAAATTCTCTTTACTACATTTTTAGAGACTCCTACAATTTTTAAAACTCTTTCTTCATTTCCCTAAGTCACTGTTTGTGCTATAATTTCAACAGTGTCTCCCTGGCTTTTGCCATCAGTGGAACAAAGAGTCTTTCAAGAAACTGACCAACAAAACAAAAAATTACTGGTCATAATATTTTGGTTCATTTTTTTCACAACAAATATTTCATTTGTGCTTATTGTTGGTTGCGTCCTCTAAATCTAGCCAAAAGGAGGGCAGATGATCCTGTTTATTTTGATGAAAATACATCTGTAACGTAAAATATGACCATTAATGAATGGTCGTATTTGGTTGGATTTTGGTCTTAGAATGCAAAGAAATACACTGGCCATAATACTGTTGGAAAATGTCAAAATATGCCTAAGAGCAAACCAGATGCCACTGCAGGCCTTCTCTATAGCCAGGTAAGGACAGGACTCAGCCTGCATACTGCCTCCAGGGAGCTTCCCTCCACACCTGCCCGAACAAAGCTGCAGAGCTTGAGTGTGAAAGCCTGAAACAAAGCTGAATCTTCAGTAGCACTGACTGTGGCCCGTGGGGACAGAAGGCCTAATCACTTCCCCTAGTCATCCTTTTTAGAGACAGGGTCTTTCTACTTCAACCTGGCTGGTCTCCCTCTTGGTCCCAAAAGGATCCTCCCACCTCAGTTTTCTAAGTAGCTGAGACCACAGGTGCAGGTCATGGCCCCCAGCTTTCAGACCTTCTTTCAAAATGTAAGTCAGAAAACAAAACTTCTCATCTTATTAGAATTCAAACCCAAATCCCCCATGACTTTGCCCCCAGTTACATCTCAGACCTCATCTCCTACCCCTTTCCCACTTCTTACCAGCTCACACCATTCACGAACACACAAGGTATACTCCTGTCTCAAGGACTTTGCAATTTCTTTTTTGTTGTTGTTGTTCTCTCTTTTATTTATTTATTTATTTTTATTATACTTTAAGTTCTAGGATACATGTGCACAACGTGCAGGTTTGTTACATGTGTATACATGTGCCATGTTGGTGTGCTGCACCCATTAACTCGTCATTTACATTAGGTATACCTTCCAATGCTATCCCTCCCCCCTCCCCCCCACCCCATGACAGACCCCGATGTGTGATGTTCCCCATCCGGTGTCCAAGTGTTCTCATTGTTCAGTTCCCACCTATGAGTGAGAACATGTGGTGTTTGGTTTTCTGTCCTTGCGATAGTTTGCTCAGAATGATGGTTTCCAGCTTCATCCATGTGCTTATCATCACTGGCCATCAGAGAAATGCAAATCAAAACCACAATAAGATACCATCTCACACCAGTTAGAATGGCAATCATTAAAAAGTCAGGAAACAACAGGTGCTGGAGAGGATGTGGAGAAATGGGAACACTTTTACACTGTTGGTGGGACTGTAAACTAGTTTCAACCATTGTAGAAGACAGTGTGGTGATTCCTCAAAGATCTAGAACTAGAAATACCATTTGATCCAGCCATCCCATTACTGGGTATATACCCAAAGGATTATGCTGCTACAAAGACACGCTACAAAAATCATGCTGCTACAAAGACATACGCACATGTATGTTTATTGCGGCATTATTCACAATAGCAAAGACTTGGGACCAATCCAGATGTCCATCAGTGAGAGATGGGATTAAGAAAATGTGGCACATATACACCGTGGAATGCTATGCAGCCTTTACAAAGGATGACTTTGTAATTTCTACATTCTGTGCCGGGAATTCTTTTCTTCAGCCATGGCCACTCAAATCACTCCTTAAGTTCCCTCAGTTCTCTATTAACATGTCACCTTATTAGAGAGGTCTTTCTCAAGGATATAATATGAAATTAAGACCTTCTCTCTTCCCATTGTTTTGTTAAGTTCCCTTGCGTTATTTCTCACACTCTTTAATCCTGCTTTGAACGTGATGTATTGTTTATGGTCTCTTTGCCACTACCAGAATTAAAAGCTCCAGGAAGAGTGAATAAAACAGTCTTATTATTGCTTTCCATAGAACATCCCTGGCACATAGTAGGATCTCAGAAAGGACTGGTTAAATTGTTAAATAAAATCAGCCAGACTTATTTTCTTTTTGACTTAAAACATCAAAAGTGATCAACAGAATGGCTTAATTGCTTTAATGACCAGGAAATGTAGGTGAATGATAGAGAGGTCAGTGAATAGAAAATTTAGAAGAGAATTTTAGAAAGGGTCTTGGCTAAGTCTTCAAATGAAACCCATGGTTTGGGTTATCCCAAGAAGAGAATGAACTCTAGAATCATTTTATGATCACTACATCAGTTTTTAATGTCACCCAGTATGTTTCATTTACTTCTATTGGTCTCCTGTTTCCTCTTCTGAAAACTTTAAAGCTTTATAATCTTCACGTTAAACTGAAACCATCTCCTCCTTAAAAGGAAACAGAAGCAATACTAGTGTGCTCTGATTAAGATTAGAAAACCCTATTTAGAAGATTATTTGTGTGTGTGTGTGTGTGTGTGTGTGTGTGTGCTGTTTTCTAACAGAGCTTCCACATAATGGCTTTTAACTTTCAATATAGAAAATGTTTGATGAGATATAGCTAGAACAATCTGATCTGATACTTGGGGCTTTATAGCTCTCATACATTTTTGTTCAGAAAAAAAGGAATGATGAGCTAGCTGAGGATAATAATGCGAAAGAGAGAATGTGGTGATGGCATACTATTGTTCACTTAAAAATCTCTGAACATCGTACTTCCTTTATTTTGTGCGTGTATGAGGCCAAAAATATGCCTGCCATTATAATCAACTTCTTATCCCCATCTAGGATATTTTTATAAATAAGATAGCTATGTTCTGACTTGCTGTTTTATTTTCATTGTGCTGAACCTACGATTTTTTAATCTTCCTTTACAGAAACAAAGAAAGTCTTGCAATGCTAGAACAAACACATGATTTTAGAGGTTTTATTTTTAAAAGCCAATGTACTTATACGTACACAATTAGTTTTCTCATAAAATATAACATTTTTTTCATGTTCAAGTTTGTCCCTTGTTGTTTAACATGTGATACATTATCAGAATGCCAAGGTAAGGTTGCCAGGAGCTTAGCAAAGAAATGATAATGTACATTCTTTTGTCCCCTAGAGTTAAGCTATTGTCACAGACATATCTATTAATTCCTACAATTAAACTACATATATCTGTTCAATATGACATCTTCAATTTGATTCACAAGTGTGTATTTTGAGGTATTATAATTTAATTTCTTAGAGTGACCACAGGAAGGGCAGGTAAGGGCAGAATTTTATTTCTGATTTCTCTAGAGAAGATGACAACAATGAAGTGAATTATAATTGAGTTCTACAAAACATGAAGAAAGACAAATTTAGTTTTCAGATGTGCCTAAATACATTATGCTTAGAGTTTAATACCATTTTAATATTTCCTTTCTAAATAAGAAAATTACATTCTTTGAATTTTTGAAGATTGGTGTGTTGGTAATGCCCTCGCCACTTCTGTCACCAAATCATTTTTTATTGCTTAATTTGTCACTACTGTAAGGAAATTACCTTTACAACCAAAGTATTTAAGTTGTGACCTGAACACAGATTGGATGTTCAGTGATCCTACTCAGGCACTGCTGTGTTAATTGAATATTTTCTTTATTATGGCAAATCTTGGGGGGTTTTGTATCTTATAATATATGCTTATTAAGTGCTAAAGCATAGAAAATCATACTTAGCTTCTGACCTCTACTTTTTTAATTAAGGAAAAATATATGTCTTTAGTTATAAGTGTTAGTATTGTAACTTTTAAAAAATAACCAAATTTTTGGCAGAAATTAAGTGCGTTTGAAATAGTAATAGAATGAAAAAGATTGGTAAGAATGGGCATTCAATGATTCTATGAAATCTAGCTATCTTTATCACCCAACCCTTTTAAATAACTTTTCTCTTGGCAAAACAAGAGAAAGTTACTGTATTTCATGCTCAATTTTTTCTAGAAATCCATTTCTTCTGCAGAAGAAAACAGTATATAGATAATGCAATTGTGTCCTAAATCACTTAATAAACAGTTCTTCACTTGCCCAGCTTAATAATCAGTCCTAATGCCCAGCTTAATTTGGCCTTTCCAATTGTTTCATTATTTTTACTGCAAAATATTTTCTAGTAATAGATTAAATTCATTGCATATTTATTGTATAGCACACATGGCCAATAAATTCTGAAAAAGTACCTTGCCTGTAAGGTAAGTGCTATTACATTTACATTTTATAGAGAGGAAAACTAAACTTAAAAAGTCAAAAACATAAAGCCAGTAAGTGGGTAAGCAGAATTTTAATGCAAGTCTGTTGCTCTAAGCCCATGCTTATGACATTTATTGTTTATTACATAGAGAAGGGAAGTTACATGTACTGATTCCTTAATTCCTACCACATACTATGCAGAGTGAATTGCATATGTTACTTATTCCTTGCCACAGCAATATAAATAATAAATATTTAATAACCCTATTGTACAGATGGGCAATATTTGTTCCAGAAATCTGAGTTCTCTCATAATTAGACATAAAATCTTAAGAAACATATGTAAGCCTCCCAAGAACCAACTTTTTAGATAAATGAGCATCTGGCTAGCGACTCTCTAAGCAATTACATACTCTCGACTTATGAAACTTAAAATATCTTATCTGAGAGATTCACCAGCAGGTACTGCCATTACACGTAACACTTCACCATGATCCAGCATCGATGTCTTGTGCAGACACTCCCTCCTGGGAGGAAAATATAATTGATGGTTATGCCTTTTCCCCTACCCCATTGTCAGACTCTGATTACAGTAAAGCCCTACCAAGGCTCTCCCTTTCCACCTGTAGGCTCTGGAGAATGCGTACATAGATCCTTCCTCTAAGAACGTTTCAGATGCTTAAGCAACATTATTACCAAGTTAACTTGCAACTTTATTTCTGTGACTTTATGCTGATTCCCCATAGAATTACGGTTGCTTTAACTAAGTTTATATTTGAAGTGGATGTTGGCCGTGACATCTCACTAAAGAAGTCCTCTTGTATACAGACCCCAGCTGAAGAAACAAAATGAAAAAATGAGTGAAAGAATTCTCAAAGCTCAACATCCTTAAAGGCAAATTGGCAGAAATGTCTGTTCAGAGAAGACAAAATCATGAGATTTATGCTCAATAGCTTTTTTCTTTTTCTACTTTTGTGAGGCAGAAGACATGATTTAGCAGATCTAGGAACTGGGAACTAAAAGTAAATAGTTCATCTTTCTCCTCTCAGAGAAAGTCTTCTTACGGTACAGAGAAAGGATGAGATGAGGAGAAAAAGCCAAGAGAAACAGGCAAGATTGATCTTAATGCCTAGCTGTGCAGAATTTTAAGAATATTTCTGGGCATATTGTATATACAAGAGAGGACACAAGAGGAAAGAAAAAAGCTGAAAATGGAGTGAAAGGTAGAAAAAAAAAATCACAGCAAAACAAAACTCTGAATAACAAGTCCTAGAAATTATAGACAGCGTAAAGAGCCTAAGAGAAGTTACGTTCTCCTCTTAGAAATAAAAGATGAAAGTGAGTGGAGCTATGAATAGAAGTTATGATTCCACTAGTGATAGTTATAAGCATGGAAAATGGTGCTTAAGAATCTGGAGGTGAGGAGATGGAGAAAGCTTGGCAAACTGTCCTCATTGTTCAAGTAACGTTACTGAGGCATCGCTGCCACCTAGTGGCCAACATCAACTTTAATGCTCTTTGTTCCTGTTTGGGGGGGTGAGTTCCAACATTTTTAAAAAGAAGATGTGAAGAAACAGTAAAGTCACTGCCATTGCTTCTCCAACAACCTCTAGTTTGTGTTCTTTTCCAAGGCTCTTCTACTTGTTGGAGCCTATACTTATCTCAGTAGGTGCTTATCTCTTATGGAAAAGAATAGAAAATTACTTCATCAGGATTGTATTTTAGTGACACATCCTTGTATTTTTCCATTTAGAAGGACTGGCTCATCTTTAATTCTTTAAATTTAAATATTTAATTGGCAGTCCAATATAGAAGGCTAAGAATTCAATTTGTCTCACAAGATATTCGACAACCAACTGGTAGAATTTAACTTTTTTCCCCTCACAGCATGATTTGACGTGATGTTTTCTCACAACTACAGTGTGCTAAAAGGGTCAGTCAAATAACTCTACAGACAGTCCCAAGCTCTGAGGAAACTGTAGCATCAGGAGGGATGTAGAGAAGATGCAGAGAAAAGGAGTAAAACAGAGCTTCTTGCAACTTAAATCTTTGCTGCCTTAGCCTCAAAGCCTTGGAACTCAAGAAAACCACAGATTTACAGAGCTATAGACTGTATTTATAACAAGCTATCTCTATAGTTTTTTTTCTACCATTGTTAATCATATTGCAGAATAGCTTCCTTCTCACTGTTAATAAATAAAATCACCATATTTCATGGAAAAGTTTGGAACTAAATAATCTTGAAATAATCAACCTATGCTTCTGCCATATGGCACTGGGAGGCAGATACACAGACCTAGGCTTAGAATAATGTAGTCACAGATTCTGAATACATTCAGTTCTTTTCCTCCCTAGTAAGTGATTCATCCAATTAATCCATAAGAACAGTGTCTGCTTTCTAAACTCTGGCAATCCAACACAACCACAGCATAGGCAACTGTAAAATAGATACAGGTTTTAAATTGAACCCTCTGCTTCCTTCTGTCAGAAATGTCCTCATTCATTTTACTCTCTGTCCTTTTATCTTAATAGTTCTATTTTAAGTTTTTCTCCCGGTCTTTTTTTCTATCTGAATAAATGGAAGAAGTGTTTAGTTGTCAAGAGGAAAGGAAAGTATGGATGAAGAAGAGATGTTCAGGACTAAGTGCTCCTTCGTTTATTTCTGATTAAAGTGGACGTTCCGAGTAACATCATATAGTTGACTTTCAAACACTGCAAGTATCTTCCATTAGCCAACTCAAATGCAGAAGGATCCCCCCAGAAGAACAATTATATGGATACATCTTTGGAAGACAAAATTTTCAAGGGGAAGAACAATAAAATATTAGATCAGACGCAGAATAACTGAGTGTTTTACTCATCTGCCCTCTTACTTTATCTAGTCCTTCTACCATGTAAAGGAGGCCCCAAACCTGTCAGCCATACACCGGCTTACCTCCTTCACAGGTTTTGCCTTACTTATTTTCTGTTTACTGTGATTTATTTACTCCTTTTTCTTTAAATTCACTTTTACTTAGCTTCTTTCTAGATAATAAAATAGCAGAAATGATAACTTTGATGCTATTTTTGGTATAATTCCCATGAAAAGAAACATAACTATTAAAGAAAAAAAAAGTCTACTACTCAAAAGCCAAAACCTGAAAGTTGAAGAGAAGAAAATAAAAAATGATTATCTTTCTGTAACATGCTTGGTATCTCTTTCCTCTCTCTCTCTCTCTCTCACACACACACACACACTCAAACACATAATGGCAACCAACATTTGAGAGTATATTGATCTAAATGTTTAAGAAACAGATGGTTGAAATAAGGACTGTAAAAAAAATATAATAATTTAGAGAATTGAAGTAACTTCATATGAAAACTGTACTTCTGGCCACAATGAAATAACAAGGACCAGACTTAACCTCCTGCTATAAACACATAAACTGGACAAAATATCTAAAATAAAGTATTTTTAGGCTTTAGGCAATAGGCAGCCCAGGAGTATTATCCCTGAGGAAAGGGAAACAATGGTGTGAGCCCTACAACATCCGTAGCTTCTGGCCTAGAGGAAATTTCTGTACCATGGCCACGTGGAAGGGGAAACCAGACAGAATCTAGCAGTCTTAGGGAGCTGAGGAGAGAAACTGGAGTTCAGAGAGGCTAAATTCCTTTGAAGCTGTAGGACAGAGTTACAGAAAGGAGAGAACTATAAAAACAAAACAAAACAAAAACCTAGCTGCAGATTTGTTACTGGAATCACCTTGAGTCTTCACTGAGTACTAGACAGTGCATGTAGGAGTAAAATTTCATGACCTCAGACTCAAGCAACCTCGGATTTGTAAGCAGAATAATTTCTAGAGCTCACAAAAGCCAGGGTGTCATTCAAGCACCAACCAATCAGCATGAAGAGTCCTCAGTAATCACTTGAGGACATTCAGTACAGACTCCAAATGATCATGCCTTAGTGAAATTATCCCAGGAGTAAATGCTACTTAAAACCATCCCTGGCCAGGTACAGTGACTCACACTTGTAATCTCAGCACTTTGGGAGGCTGAAGCAGGTGGATTGCTTGAGCCCAGGAGTTCAAGACCAGCCTGGGCAACATGGTGAAACACCATCTCTATAAAAAAACTACACTGGGCATGATGGCACATAACTGTAATCCCAGCTACTGGGGCGGTTGAGGTGGGAGGATCACTTGAGCCCAGAAAGTCCAGGCTGTAGTGAGCTGTGATCGGGCCACCGCACCCCAGCCAGGGTGACAAAGCGAGACCCTGTTTCAAAAACAAAACAAAATAACAACAACAAACCCAGCCCTAATACATCTTCAAAACAAGACTCAAAGCAATCAAACTGGTCGGCAACTTAACTGTCAAAACACTCATTAAAGACAGAAAATCCAGACACTTAGCAATATAACAATCACAATGTTCAACATTCAATAGAAAATCATTGGGCATGACAAGAAGCAGGAAAATGTGACCCATAACAGGGAGGAAGAGTATTTAAAAGAGAATATAAGCATAATGAGTACAGAAGTGAAAAAATAAAAGGAACTCAAGCACCCTCACACATGTATATCACTTTGATCCTTATACCAATCAATTAAGGCATGACACAATATTATTTAACCCCATGTTATAGATAAGAAAACCAAGTCACAGGTATTGTAAATAAACTGCCAAAAAGACATAAGCCCCATAGTTTTTAGAGTCAAACTAGAACCCGAGTCTCTTGAATCATTAATGTTCTTTGGCAGACGGTAGCATAAATCATAGTTAAAGAGGTTACTATGGATAGTAGTGGACTATGGTAAATTTTCTTAGATCATCGTAAGGCAAAATCATCAAGAAAAACTGTGCATGTGTAAATGAATGCCTGTGTGTATGCATGTACGTGTGTGTACCTGTGTGTATGTGCATAAAGATCATGCCATACAGATTATACAATTCCTCACAATAATTACTCTTATTATTATAAATTTCATTTTACTATGCTGTGCTCAAATCTTAATATAGTTACCATTAAAAAAATGACTTTTCTAATGGAACAAGGACTAATACTTCCCCAATTCTAAAAGCAGGGCTCCAAAACATTGCCCTAAGGACATAACTGGAGAAAAAAGGAGGAAATTAGTTTTACAACTAAAAGCCACTTTTATGTGGTGAGGTCAGTATAACTCAGGAAAGAGTTTAAAAATTGAACTTGTGTAACTTTCGTTACTGGAAATTTCTAAAAAAACAACATTTTTTCTTGAAAAGGTCTGTATAACTTTTCTTAGAGGAAGAAGGCTAACTAGAAGATGTGTGACCAACTCTTTTAATTCTAATGTTCCATATTAGACAACTTTCCTTAGTCACTGTGAATACATTTGAGTGTTATATCCTACAGAAGGGATGTAAATTTCAAAGTATTAAAATATTCTCTTTTTATGCTGTACTCTGAAAAATGTAGGCGCTGACTATCATTTTTGAGGTATGTTACATTTAGAGCACAGGAATAGAAATGGCCAGGGATATGCAAGAGTCCATATAAGACCTCGCTAATGTGAACACTTTGATGAATACAAACCTGTGCTTCCTTATGAGTGTACATGTATATACTTATTTATAATATGTATAATAGTTTTTAAAATGTATGTAAATAAAATGACACATATGCATATATACATGTAATCATGTATGTGTGCATGTGCACACATGTATATAATATGTTTGAGAAACACTACATAGAAACACAATATTCTTTCTTAAATATTCACAATGCCTATTAACATGTTAAAGGTTTTGAAAAATTGTGCAATAACTTTTCATACATTGGCAAACTACTCAGATTGGAATCTTATTTTGAAAAATAACTTAATATCTTGCAGAGATATTATTCCCTTGAAATCCAGTCTGGGAAACAATGTTAAAGATGCTTGCTTCAAAGCTTTGAAGCTTTGAATGACTTCTTGAATGTAAACACAAGCTTATAGCTTATTCATTATTTGCTCTTGTTAAGATTCAGTTTCCTTATACAAAAATTAGAGTAATGATATCTATCTATGATATCTATCTCAACAATTTGTGTGAGATTTTAAATTACAAACCTTATTCAAAACAGTATCAGGTACAGAATAAATTTTCAATAAATATTAGTCATATTGGCTATAATTTGATTTAATAGATGAAATTGTGGAGAAAAGCTTTTTTCATTAAAAATTGTGGGTTGTTACTGTAAGAGAACTATGAGAAAACCCACAGTAAAAGGGCATATCATGTTTAACATTCAAAAGAAGATATATGGACCAGAAGATATATGGACCAGGCACAGGGGCTCTCATCTGTCATCCCAGCACTTTGGGAGGCCGAGGCAGTTGGAATCACCTGAAGTCAGGAGTTTGAGACCAGCCTGGGCAATATGGTGAAACCCCATCTCTACTAAAAATACAAACATTAGTCAGGCATGTTAGTGTGTGACTGTAGTCCCAGCTACTCAGGAGGCTGAGGCAGGAGAATCGCTTGAACTTGGGAGATGGAGGTGGCAGTGAGTCAAGATCACGCCATTACACTCCATCCAGGCTTGCCAGAGCAAGACACTCTATCTAAAAAAATAAAATTAAAATTAAAAATTAAAAAAATTTAAAAATAAAAAAAGAAGAAGAAGGTATATATTTTCATTCACTTGACACCCTTTACACCCAAAGTAGGGGCACAAAACATCTCAATATAGTGGTTTTCCCAGTTTCAGGAGGATCTTTACTAGCCTTTTGAGGCAAATAGAGATTTCTCTATTAAATGAAGCCAGAAAAACCTATCACTTTAAATGGAAATAATAACTGACCCCAAAGCAGTAACCAAATAGAATAGTTTGAAATGTCTGTTTCATTTAAATTCAGATGTTTTCAAAATGTTCATTTTAAAAAGTTTAAAACCCTACTTTAAGTTTCTCTCAAAATTATTCCTACACCAAAAAGTAGAGAGTGAATCTAATGGTTGACATTACTTTTCACTGAACTCTTTTGACTTTAGTTGACATTGGTAATTATTACCCAAGAAATAATCACTTGCATATTTGAGGTCTCAACTTAGTTTATGGCAGTAATTGACATTGAGGGAAATTTCAGGATATTATTCTTTTAAGAACAAAATCAAACTTTTCAGAGAAGTTTGCTGCATCTTCATCTACAGAATAGCATTCAAACATGAGCAACTAGAGTGTCTTTTGCCAGAAAACCTTTGAATTGGACTTTCTGCCTAAGAATTAGTTTGTTCTCAGAAGAGTCGGCCTTAGAGCCAGACAAATCTAAGTTTGAGTTCGACTCCCTGACTTTCAAATTCTACAGATTTGAGCAAGATATGTTGCCATTCTGTGACTTGTCTTACTTATGAAGGAGAAATGATGTCATCTGTTATATGAAGTTGCAGAGGTAAGAAATAAACGAGATCACACATGGAAAGTACCTAGAAGAGGACCTAGCAAGGTTTAAGTACCAAAAGATGGTAACTACATGTCTATCTATTCATAAGCTAGCAACAGAAAATTAAATATTTGTAAATTAAGCACATTAAAAAACAAATTCTTTAAAAATCATTTCATGGCATTTTATTTATTCTTTATCATCACATAAATAACATGGGAAAAGAAAATCCCCATGTCTTTGTTTGCCATTCCCCAAATAAGTAACCCCCACCCACCCTACGTCTGCTTGGCTAGCTCCAACACTCCTTCTTTCGGAAGTTTTTCTCTACTCCTATCCCTGGTTGAGTTCATTATTTTATCCTCTGGATCCTTGTGAGACTTATTTGGACTAATTATTCAATTAAGCCTGTACTTGCCCTGTCATTGATCTTTTACTATCCATGTAATCCTGGCTGGCAAGAGAAGGTGTTTACAAGGATCATTTTTCAGCTAGCTGCCATACCTCAGAACTGAAATAGCTACTGAAAGTGTATTACATGTAGATGCTCATTCTGGAAGCCAGGGCACAAATTTCACACAAATTGTAATACCAAATACCATACAAATGTTCTCTATGTAATCTTGGATTACTGCATGGCTTTTTTGAATATCTACTTAGTCTGATTTATAGACTTCTAGAGGAGAGTGATATCATGAAAGCAGCCTGCAATCTATTTCTATACATTGGACAAAAAGTGATAGGCTGTCTGGTAATGCAGTGGCATTAAAATAACCATGGCTGGGTGTAGTGGCTCATGCCTATAATCTCAGCACTTTGGGAATCTGAGGTGAGGGGATTGCCTGAGGCCAGGAGTTTGAGACCAGCCTGGCAACATAGCAAGACCCCATTTCTAAAAAAGCAAAATAAATAAAAGAAAATAAAACAACCACTACCTATGGTAAAAATGCATTTAACATTTCAGACTTCTCCTCTTCCTCCTCCCCCTCTCTCCTTCTCTCTCTCACACACATATACACACACACATACATACACAAACACTTGTACACACACATGACTAAAACAAAATATTCACAACATAATACTTTCCTTTATAATGAGTGAGGGACTTCTTTTACTCAAGTTCAGTTCTATTTTATTCCATTTTATTTTTTGATGCTGGTTATGTCATACTAAATTAATTTCGCATATTCCCAGAAAATTAGTGAGTGCTTAACAGCACATGAAACATTATTTAACTCTCCCGCAAATTTTTAGGACCTTTGTTGTATAAAATATTTCACAAGTCCTCTCCTTTGATATCAGTTTTCCCAACAAAATACTTGAATGTTGCAATGTTAAAAAATAATTAGGTTGCATAAATAAAAGATATCTAAGAAGGCGTTTCTTTAAATGAGAAATGCTATGCATCAAGGTCATAGTTTTCCAAATCCATAAGGCTAGCTTCTAATTTTATCCATGATTAGTATCATGATGGCCACCAGACATCTCCCACACACATTGCACCGGTTATAAATTTGTTTTTACAATGAACAGTCATTTCATAAACATGATGCATGAAGGATACACTTCCTGTGCTGTTCTCCAGACAGCTGGAGAGGAAAAGTCAAATCCTTTATACAAAGTCTCCTTGTTGTCAGTACATATGGTCTGTAGTTTCCAGACAGAGTGTCACCCTAGAAGTTGGCAACGAGGTACAGGAAAATGTCAGCTTTTGCTTGAAGTTAAATGAAGTTCACCACTTGGAGAAGCAGTCCAGCCCCTAACTGGGTTCTTATGTGGACTCATTGAAGATGAAACAACAGTGTCTGCCCAATTTCAAGGGAGCAAATGTAATTTTAATGCAAGAAAAGACTAGATGCATTTAGTTAGGTAGTATCAACAAAGGTACTGGAGAAAGATAATGAGTGAAAAAGAATTCATTTCTTAAACAGGACTCCAGACTCTGTATAAGTAGCATGATGCCTTTTCAGCTCTATTATTTCAGGGAAAACGTGAAAAACAGCCTTTACCTTAGTCTGATGATATTCTCCATTATAAGAGCCTAACTCTCTTTTTTCTGGCGGCAGCCTTCTGATAGAACAGCTCTCAGTGTCCATGGTTTCTAATGCAGATGTTCCTTGTGGAAAGAGAATAGAGTGAACATTCTAACTCCTTGGCAGTTCTCTATCAGTATAAATTAATGCAATTGAAACTTGACTAATAAAATGAAGACCACAGATCTTTAAAGCGGGTAAAAAACTTTAAGAGCATTTCAACCTCTTTCTTTCACAAATCTGGAAATTGAGAACCAGAGGGTGACATGACTTTCCAAAGCTGCGGATTGAAAGTTTATCTAGGTGAAATGTCTCCCACAGTAGAGTACTCCAGAGTAAATGGAAATAATTAACAGTCCTCCTACATTTGATTATTCTAGTTTCACTAGGAAAAACTGTCATTTGTGAGCATGCAAATCTGAGACTTTCTCACCCAGTAGCACACTATAAAAGGGGCACAATTTGAGGGACCAAAATTTCCTATTGGGGGCAGAGAAATCTGAATCTAAACCTAGCTGTGTGGCATCAGGCAATTTTTATGATTTATTTAAACTTTCATTTTCTTGGGACATTAATACCACATGAATTATACCAAACCTACAGAGTTAATGTAATGGTTTAATAAGTACCTACTAAATGTTAGTTGTTATTGAAATGTGATTTTTTTTCTGTCTCTTATGTCTGAGCTCCCTATAAATGGAACCCTAAAACTGAACTTCTTTCCCTGTTTTGAAGTCCAGGTTTTGGACACAGGTAGCACTAAATTGCTGCAATGATTCTCAGACAGTGGCACCCAAAGAACACTAGCATTACTACATGGAGCTTGTTAGAAATACAAATTATCAGGCTCCATCCCAAATCTCCTGAATCAGACATGCTAAGGGTGAAGACCAGAAATCTGTGTTTTAAAAAACCCTTCAAGGAATTCTGATATATGCTAAACTTTGAGAGCCACTAGTTTACTGGATTCAGATGAAGTAGAGATGGAAATTGGCAAAAGGTGGTGTGATTAGGTCAAAGGACTCAATTTGAAGGCAGCTTCTAAAAGAAGACTGGACAAGCATTAGAAAAACAGCTATGAGTCAAAGCATCAGTCCCAAGGGGCAGGGGTGGGATGGAGGTGGGGACAAGACAGGGTGAAATGCTTCCAGTCAGGAGATAGTCCATCTCTGATGCACCTCCAGATAGAATGGAAAGTTCCTTTTAGACAAGTGGAAAAGATGATTTTATGGGCTGTGAGCCCAGAAACTTCATTATCCCAATTTACCTTAAGTCTATGAATTCTGTTAAATTCTCACATACCTTAAACAACGTTCACACAGAACAGCTCTTTTGGGTAAATCATAGATCCTCTGAGACTGAAGGGTGATACTGACAGGCTTTTATGACTTAACAAATATAACCCATAATTTCTTTCTGATTCTTATCATCATGATTTCAATGAAGTATTCTTAGAAAATTACTTTGAGTTTCTCAGCTCAGTAACAGAGCAGAAACACCACACTTTGGTCCGGTTTAGCCCCTGACTCTTGGCCAAAAGTGGAGCAAGTACAACCATCAGTAGTGATTTAGCATCTGAAGAAAAATTCTCAAAGGAGGCCATAACTACATCCAAACTGTATCCACTGGAGGAGAGATCAATCTCTTTACTCGACAGTCAGAGACATTTGTTATCTTTATTTTCAAACTCTTACCTCACATTCTGCTATCTGTGCACATGTGCAGATTCCATGAGTAAAAGGAACAGGTCCACCCCTCTCTGTTCTGCACAACACCAGAGAGTTAATCTATTGAAGTCCCTTGCTTAGGAATATAAAATCTTTCATCCCTTGCAGATGAAATTTAGTCTCATCCTTTGTCCTATTCCAAAGACTGGAGTCTGTCTTGGAAATCAAGTTACCTCCCTGATTGCTTTTCAACATAGTCCCTGGACCTAGCTGCCTGAGATACCATACATTTCCAGTGGCTCCTTGTCTCATTTCCATGCTTTACTTCTGTCTTTCTTTTCCACCTAAAGTATTTTCTAGCTTAACCAAGTTACCACCTTGATTCCCCTTAATTAATTCATTCATCCAAGCGATAAATATTATGTGCATACTTAGCATCACCACCTACAAGTTACTGAGAACTGCGAAAGTCCTGTTTCTGCCCTCACATTGGCTCACAATTTAGAGGTAAGAGACAGACAAGGTGACAGACATTTACAACATGGTGTGAGTAGTTTATGAGCTTCTAGAGGACGGGAACTCTGTTCTATTTACAGACATCATTCATGACCTCTAGCACACCCGAGCTGCCCACATCACTAGAGTTTATATTGCAGTGATACTGAGTTGAAATTAGGTCTAAAAATCGTGAAATCTTGTTTAAAGTTGTCCTTTTGGGAAAAATGAATAGCAAAGAAAGTGGAATATCTAAGGAAAAAATGCCTTTTTCTGAGAAATTTTACAATTAGATGAATGAGATGCAAAAGAGATAAAAAGAAAATGAGAAAGCATTTGTGGGCTGACTCAGAAGAACCTCAAATGAGAGGTTCTCAGGCAGGACCAAGAATTCCCAGAAAGTCTGGCAAAGAACAGCCTCTCAAGTCATTCTTTTTGGTTTGGAGTGCCTGGCATTTGATGCAACCACTGCTGCCCCTTGCCCCATTCCCTTTAGGGGAATCTCTTTACTTCAACGTCGCCTCACCCTATGATAGAAAATCTTTGACCTCCCATTTACTTTTACCATTGCTGAAAACACTCAGTTTCTCCTAGAATAATTACAGCTTTATATTTTACATCTTCATTTGCTACGTTGTTGACCAGGTGGTAGAAAATGTATTTTGCATTGTGATTATTATTATATTAAATGTTCCTACCTTTTATGACCATAAAAATGAGTACTAAAATACCCAGACTTTAAAAACCCATGGCACAAAGCACCTCTAATTGAAAAGGAGACAAATTCTTTCCTGTATGCCCTTTGTTATGGGATCAAATTTGTTTTTTCTGTGAATCTTCAGATTAAATAATTTTAAGGGTATACTGCAAGCATATACTTGAATCTGCTACATCTACCTATATAGTATACAAAGTAGTCAAAGTAGACGAAGGTGGAATTAGTACTACGGATTGTCCTGATACAAATTATTTAAATCACATGAAATTTTGTGAATCAAATGAACTTGGAAAATTTTCTTTAGTAGACAGTTAGCAAAGCTGATTTTTTTTTTTTTTTTTTTTTTTTTTTTTTTTGAGATGGGCTCTCACTCTGTCACCCAGGTTTGAGTGTGGTGGCTCAGTCATGGCTCACTGCAGCCTCAACCCCCTGGTCTCAGGTGATACTTCTGCCTCAGTCTCTTGAGTAGATGGGACCACAGGGGCACACCACCATGCCTGGCTAATTTTTTTATTATTATTTATAGAAATGAGGTCTCGCTATTTTGCCCAGGCTGATCAAAGTTGATTTTTTAAAACTATAAAATGTAAGCTGGAGTTTTTAGATAAGCTGGAATAGTGGGGTTTACATGTAAATGAAGACATCACTTTGCTTTGGAAAAGCTCACTGCCTTATAAAAACGCAGAGCAGGTGAACTGTGTACTGTGGTCAGAAGATGAGGAGACCCATGTCTCTGGGATTCTCTTCCGCTAATAGTGTGTGCCTCAAATTCTACTGTGGAGACTGAACTCTTGATCTGAATCTCTCTGCTGAAAGGAATAGCCAGTTGGCCAGAATAATTCTAAGTATAATTTGTTACTGGACATTTATAGTTTCTGTTGAAAGAAAAATCTATCACTGATATATTAAAGGGAATAAAGAGAGAAGATATTAATTATAAGCTTTCTACACACAAGGCATTCTTAATTTATCTCCCTTAATCTTTACAAAAACTATGAACTCTACTGGGTTTGCAGCACTGGCTGCCACCAGCCTATAGAATTCCTCTGTGCAAGTTAGAAAAAGCTCTTGAATCCGGAAAGAAAAAGTCGTAAGGCACATGGGTTGGTGAGGGAATGCAGGCTGTATTTTAGCCCCAAATAATATTTTTGTGCAATACACAAGTTTCACACTGTTCATGGTGGTTTGGAAGTAGGTGTTATTATTTTAGGTGAGAAAATGAAGGCTTAGGGGTTATGTATTCTTCCCTGGGGCAGACAACAAGTAAGTGGGGCAATCAGGATTTGAACTTTGGCCTATTTGACTCTGAACTTGTAATTTTTTTCTTTATCTGTAAAATTAGAATAAAATGGTATTTTTGTTGTAAAGTTGTCAAGGGGTTGAATAAGGAGATTTATATAAAGCATTTCACACTGTGTCTGTATCTAGTATGCTATATTGTATTATACTCTACTCCACTCCACACATACATGGAGAGGCAAGGATTAATAGCTGGTTTCATAACCTTTCCTCTAGTTTTGGAGACACTTAAGGATTTGACTCTTGGTCTAACCTCTCTGCAGCATTAACTCAAGAACTTGTTTAAGAGTTTATGCCATATCCAAGATAAATTAGAATTGGCCTATTGACTATGTTCTGGATGAACTTCTTTTACCTTATCATTGAAATGCAGTTATGAGGAACTTCCTTGCATCTGAGTGGGGAAGACGGGTCGTGATTTACTAGGTAGGAATCCGGGTGAAGGGATCATTCATCTGTTGTCTTCCCTGAGATGAGGTAGTCTGCATGTACTCGGCCTGCCTCCTGTGATCAGCATGTGCCCCAAAACTAAAGTGACTGGGTCATCAGAAACTGACTAGGAATCATGAATCTTCCACTGTGCCATTATTGCACATTCTTGTTTCCTGTCTTATCTTAAAGCCAAAAATAGTTAGGGCTGGATGAAGCTCACTTTGGCCAAAAGTAGTTAGGGCTGGATGAAGCTTACTTTGCCTTGTGAGTTTGATGTTGATCTGATGTTGTTTGAATTGGACTAGATCACTATTTGTAACAGAAAAAGACTGCAGTTTCCAGTATAGCCTTGTAGGTGGTGCATTACACTATTGGGTAGAGTAGAGATCAGGAGAGAGAAACAGAGAGAACGTCTCTGAGGAGAGAGATAGGTCCTAAGATAAATTAGAAAATGCCCAGGTTTCAAGAACATGGAAAAATGCAGAACAGGAGGAATCCTAGGGAGGAATTACTTGGTGCCTCTGCTTTACCATAAGTAGACATTTTTCCCAGCAGCCCCTGTCAGAGGACCACACTTGGTATGATGGCTGGGTCCCAATTGCCAATTTAAGTCCTTGTATTGCAGTCTTAGAGCGGGAGAGAGACATAAGGCAATATTTCATGTCTGCTTACTCTGTGCCATACATTGTCCTTGGTACAATCTCTTGACAATTACCAAAATGCTAAAGCCAGATAATTGATATTATTCCCACTTTATAGGTGAAGGAGATGAAGCTCAAAGCCAGAAAAAAAAAAAAATTAGTCAAGGCAGGCCAAAGGAGGTGGTAAACTTAGCACTTAAGCCTAGGTCTACTGTTGCTGAAGTCCTTGCTCTTCCTACTTTGCCACATTACTTCAAAAATATTAAGAGTATTAACTTTTGCTGATGTGTGTTTTAGCCAAAATGTCTATATCCATTTGTAGATAGATTTATTGAGCACTTCTTATGTGCTAGGCATTATGCTTTTTAAAATCTTGTTTCATTTAATATTCATAACACACCTGGGAGGTAGATCCCATTATTGCTTTTCACAGATAAGGAAACTGACTCATAGAGGTTCATTAACCTGCCCAAGATCACACACTATGAAGTCACACAGCTATTCAGTGATACAGCCATATATACAAAAGGATCTAGAATTCCAGCTCAACTGGAGTGTGAATTCTTCTAGACCAGGAATCACATCTCAATATGTGTGTACTTCCCTAGGACGTTAAAGATGGTGAAAACTCGGCAAGGCGCAGTGGCTCACGCCTGTAATCCTAGCACTTTGGGAGGATGAGGCAGGTGGATCACTTGAGGTCAGGAGTTCCAGATCAGCCTGGCCAACATGGCAAAACCCCATGTCCACTAATAATATAAAAATTAGCTGGGCATAGTGGCGTACACCTATAATCCCAGCTACTTGGGAGGCTGAGGCAGGATAATTGCTTGAATCTGAGAGGAGGAGGTTGCCGTGAGCTGAGATCATGCTACTGCATTCTAGCCTGGGCAACAGAGTGAAACCGTGTCTTGGGGAAAAAAAAAAAAAAAAAAAGATAGTAGCAACTCAATAAAGTTCGTTCTCTCAGAATCTGGCTAGCCATCCCCTGTCAGGGAGATATAGTTAAAAAATTGGACTAGATCACTATTTGTAACAGAAAAAGACTGGAAACGACTCAAAGGCCCACCAGTAAAGAATGCATTGAATAAACTAGGTATGTTCAAATAGTGGAATAGTATACAACCTTAATTAAATGAGGAGTATTTCTCTACATTTCTATGAAGCTATTACCAAGATATATTGTTAATTGAAATTTTTTTAAAAATCAAGTTATATAAGAGTGTACATAGCACACTACCTTTTGTGCAACAAATGGAGAAATATGTGTATATTGCTTTAATTATATAGATATGTTTACTTATGCTTTTATCATACACACAAACACACAAAATTAGGTTTTGCTTTAATATGTATTTAAAATCTAACAAACATGTCACTTATGAAGAAGGGAGAGAACAGAAGTGGGTAGGGTCAGGGATGGAAACTTCACTTTTCTAAAACTGAATATACCTTGCTTTATGTTTTCATTTTTAAACCATGCTTATATTTAACACAACTTAAAAAGTTATATCAAAAAATAATAATTTTCAAAACCTGAAACAGGTGAACCAAACTATATATCATGTAAGTGACAATGACATGGAGGAGATTCAGTTTAATTGGCTTTAATTAATAACATTTTGATCACCCATTCTAAGGATAAAAAAGAAAACCACAAAGAAATATTAATATATATTCAGTAGGTTATTACTGAAAATATTGCTATTGTTATCTTGAAACTATTATGTGTGTGTATATATATATAATAAAGAATTATGTTAATGTTTTCATAAGTTAAGACATGTTCAGAAGAAGGGTAAAGAGATACAAATATAAAAACTAAGAACATAAAAACACTGATATCTTTCATTGCAATTGGTGAAAATATCAGCATGAACTTAGGAATGATGTTTATTTTTCTAAAAAAGTATATACGCTATTTCCTTACTTGTTCCACTGAAAAACCTAGAAGCAATGAAAACCAGGAAATAATGAACACTCCTGGTGCCCAGGCTGCGGTTTTTTTTTTTTAAAAAAATATTTCCCATTAAAAGTAACCAAGACTCCTTAAAAAAAAACTTAAAAAACTGCTGATTCCAGGTCTGGAACAGGAAATAGACAAGATGAATTTGGAACATATTGTTGTGCCTGAAAGCAAAACTATCAAAGGAAACTGCATGGTGTCAAAAGATAGGAACAAACTTGAAGGGACTCCCCTGGCCAAAGTTGGGAGAACTTAAGTATCAAAAAAGAAAAATAATTGCAATGAAATGAACATGTTAAATAAAAACATTTAAAAATGAAAGACTTTATGATGGTATTTAAAATAAAAACTCAGTGGTCACTTTTGGAGCTTGTTAGAATACCAACAAATTACCCTGGAAATTTATAGTTAAGGAAAGAGGCTCAAGCATATATCCTGCCTTTCCTGCAAGAACCAAGTTTTAAGGTAACCAGATAGTTGATGAAGAAAAGTTCTCCTTGGTGAAAGAATGATAATAATAGGCTTGAAAAACATCCCATTTTGAAAATTTTAATGAAGTAACAGATTTGGGCAATTATCACTGATGGTGGCTGTAACATTAGGTGAACAATTAGTGGGGAGGGATTTGTAAAATATATGTGAGACTGGTAACACCTGAACCCTGTCATCAATCTAAACATTACTGAAAGTGTGATGTCCAGGCATTATATTCGTCTTGATGTGATATAATGGGAAGTATATACGACCAACAGCCCCCAAACCCAAAGTTTCTGAATCTTTAACTATGAATTTTAGGGAAGTATGGAAGATAAAGAAGCATGTTGAAAGACACCATGAAGATCATGGTCAGCCTAATCCAGAAAGTGAGAAATTATGGACAAATGACTGAGTTTCCTCAGCAAATAAATGGCACAAAAAGGAGGGGAAAATGTTATAGATCACAAGAAACTTAAGAGACATATCAATGAAAAGCAATATTTGGTATTATTTGTTTTCTGATTCTAACAGACCAATTATAAAAATAAATTTTTGAAATTGAAGAGAGTTGAACACAGTCTATTTATTAGATATTAATAAATGACTTGTTAATTTTATTAGATGTGATAAGAGGGCCATAGTCATGCTAACAAGCATTGTGGATGAGATATACATATAAAATAATCTATTAGTAAAATAATATGCTAACTGGAATTCAAAATTATCTGAAAAAGTAAAAGTTTGGTAGGCACAAAAAGAGATGAAGCAAGAATAGGAGAAAATGAATAGCAGTTGAAGCTGGGTGAGGAAGCATATAGATTCAATGAACCATATTTCTACTTTAGGGAGTGTTTGAAAATATCTGTAAGAAATAGTCTGAAATGTGAAGCACAAATATGGAAACAAATTAAGGTGGGCTGGTTCCTGATTCCAGACTATTCTGAAAACTCAGAACCCCCAGGGAGGGTCACAGTGTTAGACTGAGGCCCACTGCAGGTCATTGACATCCCTGTGGCACCTAGGCGCTGCCCACACACTAGCTTGTGGGACATAAGAAGACCTTGGAGACTAGAAATCACCTGCAGACTGGAGACAGGTTAAAAAGGGCTATTAGCTTACACTGATACTGGAGCATCTCAAACTTTATAATGCAAAAAGTTATTAAATCAGCAACATTTATACTGGCCACATGCTTGTTTTGTATATCACCAATGTTGTTCCTAAAATGTGTGGTTAATTATTTTTGAAAATTTTATATTGATCTATTTTATGTAATTTAATTCAATTGTGCTTAACAAACACTAATAAGCTCCAAGTGATCAAGGTACCTTGGGGGTAGGAGTCAGGGTTGGGAAGTAACAAATATTAGAAACAAAAAACATCTTGCTCTGCCTTTTTAGTGATTACAGTCTAACGGGAGGCAGGCAAACAAGCAGAGAAATGTAACATAAGTGATAAGAGAAGGGCATGAGCAAATAAAAGCATTTTAGATGACTGAAGGGAACATAAGACCATGCTATCAGCCTTCAGGGAACACTACCAACCTACCACAAACAGCTACATTTAAGTCCTCTATCCTCTAATTCTGATGCTAGAGTTCTGATTCCATATATAAACCATCATCTCATTTCATCTTCTGTGAAGTGCACAAGACTCTCTGAAATAGGTTGGTACCTTTGGACAATTAAAATGAATGTAGTAATTGGAAATATGAAGGTGCTCTCACAGGAATTGTGTTCTTGCTACATTGTATATGCATGTGTAGGGATGTTAAATGTTAACATGTCTTTGACTGCACAACTGTAATCATCATTAGTTAAATAGTAAAATGTTCTTTTCCAATTCTACTTTTATACATTATTCATTTAACAAATACACATACCTCTGTATGCCAGTCACTGTCTAGGCACTACAGACAAAAAAGTGGACTTGAGAGACAAGGTCCTTGCCTTTATGGGCTCATGTTTAGATATCTGGAAATTAAACCAACCTGTAAACACAACTATTTCAAATAAAGGATAAACAGAAGGAGATGTGGGATGGAAAAATGAATATTATTAGAATAGTCTGAAGAGGCCTCTCTTGAGAAACTACATTTGAGCTGAGTTCAAAATGATACAGAGGCAGCCATGCGAACAGATAGGAAGACAGTGTTCCAGGCAGAGGGCACAGCAAATGCAAAACCTCTGAGAAGAAAACCAGCTTAGGATATTCAAGGATAAAAAACAAGAAAAGAAAACCTGAATGCTGGAAGCAAATTGAGCTGGGAGATGAGTGGTACTACATGAGGTTAGAGAGAAAGTCAAGGCTACGTGGAAGAAGTAATCATGCATCTTGGTTTGCTTGTAAGGTTCAGTCTCAGTTTGTACCTGTTGTCCTCTTCTTAACTAATAGAGCTCCTTTTATCTCACACATGTCCTAGAGGGGAGTAGAAATGATACTGTCACTCTACTCAGACTTTGGATCTTATTCCAAGTGCAGTGGGAAGCCATGAAGTGATTTTAAGTTAAAGAAAGGCAAGATGTGATGTATCTTTTGAAAGAACACTGTAATATTTTATGCAAAATCTCAACTGGTTTTTTCCTGTTTATAATAACTAATATTGATGATGATTACTGTTAGTTTACTGGATCAACAGAGGTGATTTCCCAGGTCTCCACTCCAATTTTTTTTCACATGAAATTTTTTTTCACATGAAATTCATATAACCACATAAGTCAAATAAACATGGACTGGACACAAATACACACTCATCTACTTATTCTCTATGCCAAGGCAGTGGAAGAATATGGAAATGTGTAATATTTTATAAACGTCCCTTTACTAAATGTTATTAGTAAATTATTCCCTTACATATGTGGCATTGAGTCAACATCTAATTCATCTTCAGGGAACATATCAAATATACTGTTTAGGTAGCATGATGGCACAGTGCTAAGAACATTAAATTAAGAGGAAGGCACCTTGAATCCTGGCCTTTTGGAATAATTTGTTTAAACATGTTAGGTCTCAGTTTCATCAACTACAAAATGGAAGTTTAGAGTGTTTTATTTCTTTCAAGGTAGGAGTGTCAATACTTGAAAATAGAACTAAAGTAATGCGGAGGAGAGAGTGAAAGTAAGGGGAATGGAAAGAGAAGAACTAGGACAAGCAGTAGAAGGAGAAAAAAAGAATGGGGAGGGACAGAGAGAGATGGGGAGGAGGAAGAGAAAGGAGAGGAGAGTGAAAGAAGAGGAAGAGGAGGAGGAAGAGAGCAAAGGGAAATAGGAAAGGAAAATGGGAAGAGGGAAGACAGAAGAAGGGAACAGAGAGGGATAGAGAAAGGGGGAAGGGAAGAGGGAGGAAAGGAAAAAGAAGCAGGAAGAGGAAAGAAGGGAAAGGAAGAGGGGAAAAGAGGAACCAGGGAAGGAAATTAAGTTGACGAAGTTAATCAGTCAGTGTTTTTGTTGGAAGCAACAGAAATCAATTTGGTTTATTTAAGCAGAATTATCTCTTATCCCCAAGTGGGCATGATAATTGGCTTGGAGACTTTCACCAAGAACCAAGTCCAACTTTGTATTGCCCAACATAAAGCCTAGTAAGGCTGGTCTCATAGAGACACTGATGCCACTGTTTCTAGGCACAGATCTTGAGGTTTATACTACAGATACTCATAGTGCCAGATGCTGACTGGATCTCTTGCCACCCTAGCCCAAAGGATAGCTCTTTGCATCATCAGTTCTCAAATCTACAGCCTCCAAGAGAGCATCTAATTGGCAAAACCAAAGACACATGCCTATGTCCTCTCTTCAAGCAATTTTCCTAGACTTTTTATGGAAAGAGGTCACTGTGTGCCACCCATACTCATAAGGTAGAACATTCCTTACACAAAAAAAGCAAGATGTATGCTGGGCATACAAAAAGAATGATATATATTCATTATAAGAAGAACAGAGTATATTTAGTGATAAATTAGCTTTGTGGTAAAAATATATCACTATGAAAATGGTAACATAGGCCAACTACAGTGGCTTATGTTTGTAATTCCAGCACATTGGGAGGCTGAGGTGGGGGGATTGCTTGATTCCAGGAGTTTGAGACCAGCTTGGGCAACACAGTGTGACCCTGTCTCTACAAAATTTTTACAAATTACCTGGGTGTGGTGGCACACATATGTAGTCCCAGCTACTCATCTACTTGGGAGGCTGAGATGGAGGTGGCATGATTGCTTGATCCCAGAAGGTTGTGGGTACAGTGAGCTAGGCTTAAGGCACTGCACTCCAGCCTGGGTGACAAAGTGAGACCCTGTTTCAAATAATAATAATAATAAATTATTTTTAAAATGCTAAGTTAAGAAAGAAAGAGAAAGAAAGAAGGAAAGAAGAGAAAGAAAGAAAGAAAGAGAGAAAGAGAGAGAGAGAAAGAAAGAACGAAAGAAAGAACGAACGAACGAACGAAAGAAAGAAAGAAAGAAAGAAAGAAAGAAAGAAAGAAAGAAAGAAAGAAAGAAAGAAAGAAAAGAAAGAAAGAAAGAGAGAAAAGAGGTAACGTAATTGATCTAGGGTTCAGTGAATAAAGTATAATATATTTCTCAGTTCTGATTATTCCAAGGAATCTTTTAGTCTGGTGTCAGGGAGAGAATAGAGAACAGAAATCTCTTTCCTTTTCTTTACAGCAAGATGGAAGAAGCCAAATATTCGAGCTCTTTCTCTCAAAGTAGCTTTTCAAACAGCAAGTCCTAAGTTTCAAGTTAGGAAGTGAAAGTGTCATAGCTCTCTAATGCTGGCTAAACTTTTACTTTAAGTTTCTTGTCCTTGAAGAGAAACAGGAAGCACATTTTCTTATCAGCCAAAGCAGAATGAGTTCTTTTAGCAAGGCCCCACCCCCTGAGAGTGAACTCTGCACTGCCCAAATATGTGTGTGGAGCTCATTTGTGCTCTAATTGAATCCTTTACAGCAACACAGCTGGAAGACTCAGATCTCACTTCCTTGATATTCTACAGTCTGCAGTTCATTTTTGCCAAGCCAAAAAGTGACTTGTGGAGGGAAAAATAACCCTAACAACAACAACATTTAAAAAGAAACAAAACCAGAGCAACTATCTGACATTTTGGCACATCAATTTAGTCAGTATATTCCCGCTGCTCGGAATAATTTCTCTGGATCTAGAACTCAACTTCTTAGATAATTTATAATCATGGAAACCATACAGATCCCTGAGGTCAGGGAGCCACAGCGAGACCACATCCTTTGTTTTCATTTCTCAGCTCCAAGTATCTTAGGCTGCTTATTGTGCCTGGATCCAAGATGTACAAATCATCCAGAGTGGTTGGGTTGTGTAAGAATGTTTCAACTGGCATGATGCCTGCTCTATCAATACAAATGGCTTAACTATTTTCTGATAAACCAAATAATCATCCTATATGGCTCTTCTGAAACTGTAACTCTCTGAGCTGGCAGAGGAAGACTTGCAAAGGTGTTGTGTTTGAGAATCATGAAGATTGAGTTTTACAGGAGCTGGTTTCCTGACTTTGACACCCTGGGAGCAACTTCATGTAAAGAAAAGATCAGCATCTGAATGTGGAACACTAGGTGCTTTATTGTCACACCTGCCTTCCCTTTCTTTCCAATAACAGATTGGGCAGCGCCCATGGATTAGCCTTTTCCTGCCTCCATCACAGATGTTCTCATTCAGACATGAATGTGAGCTGCTGCTTCTGCATAGAACTCAGTATGGTTGCCTGACAATCTTAACAGAATCTCTGGATATGCATATAAACAGTGGCCATGAGTCAGTCTACCCACTCTTTCCTACAAAACAATCATATTTTTAAAGAATTTCTTAAGGATTTATCAAAGGCTCAGTTTTTGTTGAATTGCTGGCAAATGCCAGCATTTTAATAAAGGTGTAACAGATTGCTTTATTTCTTCGTTAGATTTGGTTTGTCTTCCCCAAAGATTAGCCTGTATAATTAAGAATTCTTTTTGGAACTTGGAAATCAATTATTAAAGAAAATGGGAAATAGGCAACTCCTATAGAAAGCAATCAGATTTGGATCATCTGGATTGACTTTGTGGATTAAAAGGTTGAAACTCTGAGATGAGTTTTCAACAAAAAACTATTCCATATGTGAGGCATTGGGCTAAATTTAAGTATATATTAAAAACTTTGGATTTTTCTCTTTATTTCCTGGTGTTATTTTTGTTTCTTGATTTAAAGTTTCAAAAACTTGCTACTTGTTTGGAAATGACTACCTTGACTAATCCAGGGACATCATTAATCTGGTTAAAGGTGAAAGAAATTAATGCTGGAGAACTTGAGGACTGTTAGTTTACTCTCAGGAAGTTACTGTGTTGCTTAGAATAAATAAGTGAAATTAGAATTACTACCATTGCAACCTCCCAGTGGGTTCTCCTTGCCCACTGCCTAGACAGAGCCAATTTATCAAGACAAGGGAATTGCAGTAGAGAAAGAGTAATTCACACAGAGCCGGCTGTGCAGGAGACCAGAGTTTTATTACTCAAATTAGTCTTCCTGAGCATTCCGGGATGAGAGTTTTTAAGGACAACCTGGTGGGTTGGGGAAAGCCAGTGAGCCAGGAGTGCTGATTGGTCAGAGATGGAAATCATAGGAAGTCAAAGCTGTCTTCTTGTGCTGAGTAAGTTCCTGGGTTGGGGGGCACAAGGTGCCGGCTGATCCATCAAGAGCAGGATCTTCAAAATATCTCAAGCACTGATCTTAGGATCTGTTTAGGGAGGGTCAGAATCTTGTAGCCTCCCGCTGCATGACCCCTAAACCATCATTTCTAATCTTGTGGCTAATTTGTTAATGCTAGAAAGGCAGTCTAGTCCCCAGGCAAGAAGGAAGTTTGTTTTGGTAAAGGGCTGTTATCATCTTTGTTTTAAACTATAAACTACAAACTAAGTTCCTCCCAAAGTTAGTTCAGCCTACACCCAGGAATGAACAAGGACAGCTTAAAGGTTAGAAGCAACATAGAGTCAGTTAGGTTAGATCTGTTTCACTGTCTCAGTCCTAATTTTGCAAAGGTGGTTTCGCCATTGTATTCTGGGAAATTGTGGGATGACATTTGGGAGTGCATTAACTTAGAAAAAATGGGAGAAGGCCAGAAGGGGGGGGGGGGGTGGAAGAGAGAGAGAGAGAAAGAGAGAGAGAGCTTGTAGTTATTCCAAAATTGTGATTTGCAAGATACTCTATTTTAGAGATGCCCTCATCCTTGAACATTCAAGTGGGACCAAAAAGAGTCCCTAAAAAGAAGGAAGAATTCATTGTTCACCTTGGACCAAGCCAGCCGTTAAAGAAGAAAGAGTTTCTCTTTGATCTGTTTCACATAGAAATGTGATGTTTCTCCTTGCTCTAACACAGTTGAGGTGGTTAGGCAAGGTCTAGAGAAATTTATTTCTTGGAATAATAAATAGAGGTCAAAGAGGGCTAGGGGCAGCCTCCTCTAGAGTCTGGGCCTCCTGCTAAAGGGACTTTAGTGTCCCAAGATGTCTAGGCCAACTATTGAGAATAGGAGACCAGGAATGGGTTTGTGACTGATGCTCAAAGTAGTAAAATTATGTATGTTTGCCTGGATTATTGTATTTTACTTTTTGGCTCATTTCACTTTGCATAATGTCCTCCAGGTTGCCTGGAATATTTTATATACTGGAACAAAGAGCACAAGGGTGGCTATGGTAGATCAACAGGTTTGGGTTCTTGGCATCACCCATATCTTTAACAGGTAACTAACCCATTTGATCCTGCATGGTCCTATTTTGAATGCATCTACTACAACTTCTAGCAGTGATCTATAGATACACATACATATTCAGAATACAAGCACACAGCCAAAATAGGGTATGTCATTCCTGAGTACATGACACAAATGTTGAATGCTGAAAAAAAGCTACAAGCAGTAAGTCAGGAAATCACAGACACCTGGGAGGGGTGACCCAAGCCCTTTAATTCTGCAGTGACTAAAAAGAGATAAGAGATTTGCTTTGCATCACATGCGAAACCAAATTCTTCCACATTGAGATACACTTGGAAATTCCAAGAATGTGAGGGGTTCTTTTAATCTCGTACTGCAAAGTGTTGACCAGAGGTTTCAACATGTGTGTTTTCCTTGATTCAACCAATTTTAAAGAAGTTAAGCTAAAATTTAAAATCAGGAGATTTGACCTAAAAATCTATGTTTCCATCTTCCTTTGAAAAATTGAAAGATAGGGGAACAATGGATTGACCTACTTCTGTGCAATAATGATGCACTGGGCTGAGAAGCAGCTGCTCTCATTAGACAGGACGTGAGCTTTCTAGGACGCCACAAATTTGATCGCTCACTTTGTCTCTCTAACATTAAGGCTAATATTTGCCAATCATCATCGCACCAGCACAGCCAGTTCATTGTTTTCCTTTTAGTATTGGAAATATTTATCTGCTGCTCATATCTCTATCAATTGTGGGGTAACAAATGTCATGCGATGCCAACACAGCCACATGTTTCAAGAACAATGAAGAGCATATTTCTTCATGAAAATACAAAATAGTTCTATATTTTTAATAGGCAAACCCTCCTCTTGCTTCACTCATATTTCTGTCTGCTCCCTGCAGACATTTGAGATTTTTAAATCCTGAGGCCAGGTTTATCAGAGGTTGTATTTTATCCTTAAATGCCCAGAGCTCCTTGGAATTACTACAATCAGATAAGTTGCCAGGGTAGTATAAAATAGCTTCCTAGGCAAGGGAAAATCTTATCCTGTGCACGGGGACTTTGAATGGGTTTTGAGTTTCTTCTTGCTATTCTTAGTCCCTTGTATCCCAAATTACAAAAATGTGCATTACATTTTAATGAACTTGAGGTTTCTGAGTACAAACAACACAAGCCCCAAACAGTGAAATTCTTGACTCATATTTAGGAAGTAAACTTACGTTTTCCTAACTCAGTAACTTTGTATTTGCACCCTTACCATTTGCACTGGACACCAGATTTAAGGTGTAGGAAAATGAAATAAAGGTACAGAATTTACCATTTCCACATCAACAAAGATTTGCAGTAAGTTGTTTTGGTGGCGGCCAATTTGGTCAAAGTAATTTCCTACCACTATAACTTCTCTGAAAGCCTCCCAAAAGTATAAAATTATATGCAATCTCAATTGTTAAAATGTTTTGTCCTATTAAAGATCTATTTCCTTGTCCTATGCCATTGTCCAGAAGTTTTAAATATTTTTTGCCATGTTGAAATGGCTACAGTTTATTAGTTACAGTTCTATGGCCTGGAATATAAATAAAGAGTTAAATAAAAATTATAGGAGGCTATTGTTTTGGACTCAGCTTCTGCATAGACCCCAGCAGATCAGAATAAAAATCAAAACGGAGTCACTCGTGCTGAATAAAGTTCCATGTCATCAAACCTAAACTAAATTGTTATCTGAACTTCCAAGAAATTAGAAAAGAGAGGTAACTGCCAGTTTCCCAAAAAGACCAGTTTAAATCTTTAATCCACATTATAATGAAGTTCTCTCTGCTTTAATCTTTACACAAAAAAAGGTAGCCTGAAGTAATCTGATATCAACTAATCAGTTATTTTTCTATTGTTTTCTTAAAGTAACTAATACACTCTGTTCTTTGCTTCTGCTTTCTTCAGCCCTTGTCTGTCTATACAGCCAAACTCTTCTCTCTTCTGCCCAGTTCACTGGAACACTTACTATATTTTATGGAGAAAAGTGTTGCCTGATTCTAGAATTGCAAATAAAGGTAATTGAGATCTTTAAACTACATTTCTTGTAGTTTTGTCTTTGACAAATAAAATTTTCTCCATTAAAATATAGCAGAAAAAATATGTTATAAAAGTAAGGTTTTTTGTTTTGTTTTGTTTTGTTTTGACAGTCTTGCTCTGTCTCCCAGGCTGGAGTGCAGTGGCATGATTTTGGCTCGCTGCAACCTCCACCTCCCGGGTTCAAGCGATTCTCCTGCCTTAGCCCTTCGAATAGCTGGGACCGCAGGCGTGCGCCACCATACCTGGCTGATTTTTGTATTTTTAGTAGAGACGGGGTTTCCCCATATTAGCTAGGCTAGTCCCGAACTCCTGACCTCAAGTGATCCACCCGCCTCAGCCTCCCAAAATGCTGGGACTACAGACGTGAACCACCATGCCCAGCCTAAAGTAAGGTTTATGTTGCCTGCACTCATCAGACAATGAGATTTGGGAGGTGAAAGGGATCTTTTAGAAGTAGAATAATGAGCCAGGTGCGGTAGCTCAGGCCTTTACTGCTGAGTGAATAAATTGTTAATTATTACCTTAAAGAGGCCGGGCTAGGTGGCTCACACCTTTAATCCCAGCACTTTGGGAGGCTGAGGCGGGTGGATCACGAGGTCAGGAGATCTAGACCATCCTGGCTGACACGGTGAAACCCCGTTTCTACTTAAAATGCAAAAAGTTAGCGGGGCCTGTGTCAGGCCTCTGAGTCTAAGCTAAGCCATCATATCCCCTGTGACCTGCACGTATAAATCCAGATGGCCTGAAGCAAATGAAGAATCACAAAAGAAGTGAAAATGGCCTGTTCCTGCCTTAACTGATGACATTATCTTGTGAAATTCCTTCTCCTGGCTCAGAAGCTCCCCCACTGAGCACCTTGTGTCCCCAGCCCCTGCCCACCAGAGAACCCCCTTTGACTGTAATTTTCCACTGCCTCCCCAAATCCTATAAAACTGCCCCACCCCTATCTCCCTTCACTGACTCTTTTCGGACTCAGCCCGCCTGCACCCAGGTGATTAAAAAGTTTTATTGCTCACACAAAGCCTGTTTGGTGGTCTCTTCACACGGACGTGCATGACGTGCATGAAAGCATGGCGGCACGTGCCTATAGTACCAGCTACTTGGGAGGCTGAGGTAGGAGAATCACTTGAACCTGGGAGGCGGAGGTTGTGGTGAACCCAGGTTGCACCACTGCACTTCAGCCTGGGTGACAGAGTGAGACTCCATCCCCTGCCCCCCTCCCCCACCAAAAAAAGAAGTAGAATAATGAAAGACTAAAAGACACAAACGTCCATTTTCTTATTGCTGAAAATCGAGGTAGGTTAACATGAATAACATGCATAGCCACGAATAAGCAATACATTTATATGAAAGATAGAGAATACATGCCTTGCATACCTGTTCATATGTGAAAAGGACATCTGTGGATATGAGGCTAGGCCTGTGCAGTGCTTACAAGCACACTTTTGTTAGTGCTGTCTTCAACAGTGCATTGTGTAACATTGCTGTTCATCTCAGAATTACATGCACTAGCACAGAGTTCTACTTCTGCAGTGAACTGTACATACGATGTATCTTTTGTCTGATGGTAGTCAGTCAGATGAGTGGAGAAAATTCTGTTTTCTCCGTAAGGAGTGCAGAGGGCTCCTTTTTCTTCTTTGAGAGTGCTGCCCAACCATCTTGCTTAAGCACCTGTGGTCTCATTTGCTTTCCATTTTTCTTGTTTTGGTGAATAACGAGGAAAGAAAAGAGTTTTTTTCTAAGGAATGTGAGATCTTTCAAATTATCAGGCCCAGAAAGGGATTAAAATGAGACAGCAATCACACCCTCCTTCCCTGCTTTTGAGCTACGTATTTATCTTTTGAAACTGCTTGCTATTGCCACAAGTAGCTATAAATGAAATGCAGTGCAGCTGTCACTATGACCCATACCCTCTAACTTAATAATGTTTAGCCAATCACGAATCAACGCTATTTCTGTAAACCAATGAGAATTCCTGACAAAACACTTTGTATAGCCCACTCCCTGTCCCAATTTTTGCCTTGAAAAACATCCTGGTAATAAAGGCTGAAAGGAGTTCATATTCAAGGTTACTTGGCTCTGAATCTTCTGGAAAGCTGTCCTCACTTTGGCTGAAGTCGACTCTTAAAATTGTATTTTGTGCTTCGGCATCTTCCCTTTAGGTTAACGCTACTTTTGAAGCGTACTACAGATTAAGCCATGAATGGAAATGTTATCACATTTGTTTTAGTACAAAAGTACCAAGACAGAGTCATATCTCTTATTAAAGTAAAAGTTTAGGCCGGGAGTGGTGGTTCATCCCTGTAATCCCAACACTTTAGGAGGCTGAGTCAGGAGGATTGCTTGAGCCCAGGAGTTTGAGACTAGCCTGAGCAACATGGTGAAACCCTGTTTCTACAAAAAAATTTAAAAATTAGCTGGATATGGTGGTGCACACCTTGAGGTCCCAGCTACTGGAAAGGATGACGTGGGAGAATTGCTTGAGCACAAGAATTTCAGGCTGCAGTGAGTCATGCCACCTCATTCTAGCCTGGACAACAGTGACACCCTGTCTAAAAAAAAAAAAAAAAGCAACAAAACACATGAAAGTTTATACAACAAGCCAGCAACCTCAGGGATTTGGTCAGTTAGGAATTTGAGGGCAGGTTAGCCAGGCAAGGCTGTGCAGTCTATGTGGAACCCTCAGCTCATTAAGAGAGTTGGACTAAAACATAGCTCTGTTTTGCTCATCCTATCCCCTGAAGTGGAGTACTTCCCCTGGATAGAAGACAAGATTTTTTTCTTTGCAAAAAGGTGCTTCTATTGACTTCCTATTTCCTGGGAGTGCTTGCATATGCCTACAGGGGTCACTTTTTCTCATTCATCTTCTCCAGGGAGGTCCTCTTTTTAATTTGCACAACAGTGCCCTATAGGCTAGAGGTAGTTCTTCAGTAGTGAAAGTACTCTAATATACTCTAAAACATCATAAAAACATACTACCTTAAAGAATGTAGCTGACTTTGACATGGAAGTGCACACCTAGAAGAAAAGAGAGTTCTGAAAAAATTGTATTGCTTCAGGAAATGTTTAGAAAACTGAATGACTTGAAAACATAGAATGTCTGGAATATATCTCCAAGGGACAATGGTCTACTGATCACATAGAGCCCTGGATCAGCAAAAGATTCTGTTCTGTGCATACGAAACAGGGGCTAGAAACACATTATTTAGGCAGATAGTGAGGGTAAGAGAGTCCTTGTTAAGGTTTCCTTTTAATAAAAAGCAGCCCCCAAATCACTTCTTTACAAACAAAAAGCAACCTGAAAAATCAAGCTGCAAGCATAGATAAGCAAGCTAAAAGCTTGCACTGGTAAACGCTGGCAGCTGTGCCAATAGAAAAGGGATACCTGGAAGCCAGGTATGTTTAACATGGAGGTTCCCCTCTTCCCTTTTCTTTGTCACTGCATGTGCAGTAAAAAAGCAGGTAACATGGCGCCAGCCAGATAGAGACCCCATCTGTATAATAAAAGATTTGGGTGGGATGGCCAGCTTCTTCATGCACTATGCAAATGGCACACCTGGCCCCACCAATCTCTCATGCCCTATGTAAATCAGACCACTGCCTCTTCAAGCCTGTCTATAAAACCTCGTGCATTTCACCATGGAACCAGAGACCCACTCAGGAACCCTTCTCTCTCTGCAAGAGAGAGATTTTCTCTTTCTCTTTCTTTCACCTGTTAAACCTCTGCTCTTAAACGCACTCGTTGTGTGTCCACATCCTGGATTTCCCTGGTATGAGGCAATGAACCTGGGGTATTACCTCAGACAAACAATATCGCTTCATTACAACCATTCTCACTTCCTCTCCATGTCCATCAACACTCTACCTCACACAGTAGGGCCTGTCTTTAGTTGAATGAGTTCCTGAAGAAGTGCACTCTGAATTACACTCCGAAGAGTAAAAAGGTTGCAGGGTGGATCCTGTGAATTAAGAAGTCTCTATTACTAACAGGTAATTTTAAAATGTAAAGACTGACTTTTATGATTAAAATCATTTCTACAAAACATTTTCCGGTAATTACCAAAAGAAAATGAGAAAATAACCGACCCTTCCTGCCACAAATCTAATTTTTTTTTCTTTTTTTGACATGAGGTCTGTCACCCAGGCTGGAGTGCAGTGACGCCATCACGGCTTACTGCAGCTCGACCTCTTGGATCCAACCTCCCACCTCAGTCTCCCCCCTGTAGCTCCTCCCCTGTAGCCTCCTACCTGTAGCTGGCACTACAGGCATGTGCCATCATGCCTGGCTAACTTTTTATTATGTATTTATTACAGAGATGGGGTCCCACTATGTTGCCGAGGCTGGTCTTGAACTCCTGGGCTCAAGTGATCCTCCTACCTCGGCAGCCCAAAATGTTGGGATTACAGGTGTTAAGCCACCACGCCTGACCCAAATCTAATTTTTCATTCTCTAGCATGTCAATAAAAGTTCCAGGGTTCACAACTAGGGTGCACGTGTGCCTTAGAAAGAGTGTGTGTGTGTGTCTGTGTGTGTGTGTGTGTCATTGTTATGCTTCAGCTCTCACATAAATACTCTCAAAGGCATGCAATATTTGTGCAAGCTAACTTTATCTGTGGCATTCTCTTGAAACTAGAATCTGGAGGGAAGCGATTACAGGGAGTTGGGAATAAAAGCAGGCCAGGGCTTTTTGGGGACACTTGTCCAGCTTCTGGTCTTCTGTGCCAGTGCTAGTGAGGCTGGTTGCTCTTCCTGTGTGCTTCTGTGAGCATGAAAATTCTGCCAAAAAGTAAGGGCAGTTTTCTTCCGAATTGTACAAGTGCTTCTTTGAGAGTTGTTATAATAGCTAGAGCAGTCCAAATCCTAAGCCTGTGTTTGGAGCAGAAAAGGGCTTTTCTGGAACAGCGTGTTCAGAGATGTGTTTTTAATTATAAGACTGACCACCTGCATCTTTTATGCTGTCCTGGGGAAGCTGAGTAGGAAATGTTAGGGTTGACAGGAGGAGAGAATGACCCAGGGGAGGATGACAAGGGAAGGATAGGCATAGTATTACCATACCGTAAACCTGAAGAAAGACAGGGACAAAATGATCTATTGGAGTATGCTAGTGTGTGTGGATATAAGTGTGTGTGTATATGTGTGTATGTGCATGTGATGGGAGCTATGGATGTGGATGAGGGTCTTAAGGTGTGTAATTAAAAAGATGCCTGGTTGTAAAAAACATTTTGATGTCAAGTGGGAAAAATTGAATATGAATTTTTATATTAGTTAATATTAGAAAATTATTGTTACATTTGTTAAATGTGGTAATATTATTTTGAACATGTAGAAATAGTCTTTTTTTTTTTTCTTTTTTTTTAAAAAAAAAAACAGGGTTTCACTCTATTGCCCAGGCTGGAGTGCAGTGGCACGATCTCGGCTCACTGCAACCTCCACCTCCCAGGTTCACGTAATTCTTGTGCCTTAGCCTCCCGCATAGCTGGGATTACAGGTGCCCACCACCACGCCAGGGTAATTTTTGTACTTTTAGTAGAGAAGGGGTTTCACCATGTTGGCCAGGCTGGTCTCGAACTCCTGGCCTCAAGTGATCTGCCCACCTCAGCCTCCCAAACTGCTAGGATTACAGGCATGAACCACTGTACCTGGCCAGAAATAGTCTTTTAAAGATGTTTATTAATTCTTTTTAAAAAATGCAGGTGTCTTTGGGGGCAGAATTTCATATTTGTAATGCATCTTAAAATATTTGAGTGTAAAAATAGTAATATAAGCAGAACTTAGGGTAGAAAAAGGGCTTAATAATATAAATGGTAGTTATGAAAATATAGATAAATACAACAGATTTTAGAACAATATATAAATATATAAACCTAAATTAATTATTAATTTTCAAAAATAAAGTTAATTATAGTTTAAGCAGAAGAAATTATAAGAAGATACAGCTGGTGAAGGGGTTGCCAGAATGTAAGACCTAGAAGGATAAGGGCTGGTGTCTGTGTGTCTTTGCAACCTCTACTTTCACAAAGCAGTACTCAGAAATGGCAAGTGTCTATGGATAACGGATGAAGCTGTTCAATCCTTGCTTCAATTCTCAACCTCTACCCTGCAACCAATCTGAGGAAATCTTTCATACATACATCCCCATCCTCTTTCACTATGAGGGTTGTAGGTGACGTTTCAAAGCTTTTTACCTCCGAAAGCAAAGTCAGTGATGTTGCTGAACCTGGAGAAAGCATCTTCCTCAAGGTGATGGGCAGCAGAAATGCTGGTCAAGCTCTATGGGTACAAGTATTGATGACTTAAAAACTCTTCTCTGCTTTAGCTTCTTATGCACCTCTGGAAAATATATACCATGCAGTCGTGATGCTGCTTGTTCAGAATAATTGTTTTAAGCCTCTTATTTTGATGAATCATAGCATGTAATGCTTTTCACCTGAAGAAAAATAAACAGGAAGATGATCTGTAGTTGACTAAAGTCTATCCTTCAAGCAGACTACAAATAATTTAGTCTTTCTTTATATTCATTCCACAAATATTTACTGAGCAGCTATTAAGGGCACAACCCCAATATTAGGTTTTGGCGAAAAAAGAAAAGTAACCACAGGCATTGTTATTGCTTTCATGGAACTTAATGTCTAAGTGATTTTGTTGCCAAAATGTGATATAATTTGTAGCATTTACCTCTGACCTCTCACCTCATCCCCATATTTTTTAGTTAGTTTCAATTTTGTATTTTCTAAAAATTTGAAATGTTTCTATTGCTGTTGATTCTTTTTCCACGCCCATCTTCTGCCTGGTGGTCAGAGTAGAGGAGCCAAAGTATCACAAGATGGGCTGCTGCTGTTGTGTTTCTGGGTCCTGCCGGAAGTGGAGGTTCTGGAAGCAAACCAAGGAAGCTGCTCTTTTGTAAGCCTTCCAAATCTGGCTTTGCAGAAAAACAAACAAACAAACAAACAAACAAACAAAACAGATTATTTGGAAGTTGTGGCAAGTAAAGTGCCACTTCTCCTATCCTTCCTAGGCAGGAACCTAAAGCTTTAGAGTCCTGCATTAAACATATGTCAGTATAGAGAGGATCAATTGCAAAGTCCTACTTTTCTTTGCCATTATTAGTTAATTTTCAGGAAGTATGAACTTCCTTGAATCACAACTTCTGTCTTTACCCTTACAGGCAACGACATATTTTTAAAAACTAGGATTTTAAATACGCTTGATACTTACTTACTCTCAATACTCCAGCTTCATTTGTGATCATCAGTCTCCATGATCCCTCTTCATGGAGATCAGCTACATGTCTCACCAGGTGGGCCTGCTGAATCCTGAAGGATCCACATCACAGTTGATAGTATAACATGCCTGATGCAACAAGAGGCCCATGTTTTCTTTTGTTACTTCCCAATTTCCCTTCCTACAGGCCCAGTATTTACATGGTACTCAGTGAGATACTGAGGAGCTTTAAACATGCTTAGATCTCAGGCTGAACTTAAAGAATACACAGTCCTGGGAGTCCGAGGCAGGAGAATGGCATGAACCCGGGAGGCGGAGCTTGCAGTGAGCCGAGATCGCGCCACTGTACTCCAGCCTGGGGGCGACAGAGCCAGACTCCGTCTCAAAATAATAATAATAATAATAATAATAATAATAATAAAAGAATGTACAGTCTTATAATTTTGTTCACAGTTACATGATTATATATTATACATGTCACCACCACTATGCAGGTATCTAGACTACATTTGCCATCTCATATAACGATATTATAGCTTTAAGACTGTTGGACTGAAAGTGAATTAACCATGATTATGCCGTTTATATACAGTTACTATGAATTCTCTAGCATGTCCATTATAAAATAAATATGCAAAATCATTTCTCTCCGATAGTCTACTGGAGTTATCAAAGAGATTAGTTGCCGCGAATGTTTTAAGAAAGTGAAATAGTTATGTGCGTGCAATCAATATTATATGTTAAAGATTAAAACCCATACTTTTCAAAAATCTGCCTGTAAGATAAAAGGTGTGAATCCTGAAGGAACCAGTCCTTCAAGGTGGATTCTGAGTGGCTAACTGTGCCTTAATTCAAAACAGAGCCAACTAGTCATTTTCTGACTAGAGAGGTCACATGTGTATTCTGCATTCCCAGAAAAGATAATTTGGGACTTTCATAGTTGTCTGTTCTTGTTCATGTCGTCTGTTCTTGTTCATGTCGTCTGAATCAAAGGCTGCTAGAAAATCCCATTTCACCCCTTAGACCTAACCAATAGACTGTGAGCTGTGTCAACCAATCAGAACTAAACAAATTTGCATCCCTCATTTGCATAGTGGACTAGAATGGAAAGCTGGGCAAGAACTTTCTCTACAAAGGGCAACCCCTCCTTATTTTCTCAGATCACATCTGTCTTTTGGGTTTTTGTTTTTGTTTTTGTTTTTGTTTTGTTTTTGGTTTTTTGCACGTGTAAATCGAGTTTCGGCTAAAACTGCCTCCTTATATATCTTATGTTTGACGTAAAGGTTTCTCTGTACATAAGTGAACTATATCCTAAATGGAGGTGGAAACAGACTGTAACCTACTCTTGTGCCAGTTGGCGAGTTTTGGCCAAAGGGGGGCCAACTGTTCAAATAGTGTTCAAATAAGACAAACCCCCAGCTGTAACCAATCTGGCTGTTTCTGTACCTCATTTCCGTTTTCTGTACCTCACTTTCCTTTTCTGTCCATAAAATTTCCTTCACCACTTGGCTGCACTGGAGTTTCTCTGAGCATACTCTGGCTCAAGTGGCTGCCCGATTCGTGAATCACTCTTTGCTCAGTTACACTCCGTTAAATTTAATTTGTCTAAGGTTTTTCTTTTAACATCCCAAAGGCTGCATCTCACCAGTTTACAAACTGCTCACTGCAGTGAAGTCTCCTTTCTTTTTTTTTTTTTTTGAAAACCCTTTTCAGGGGATTTATTAACAAAGGTAAACCTGATAAATTACTTTAAAAATTAAACTAAACCTATTATCTGTGGAGCTGTGGCCAAATACACTCCATAATAGGTGGCTTTTCATTCTCAAATAATTTTCCAACTGTTTCCTTGGACACTGGTGTTTCATTATTTATTGTCCTCGAAATTATTTCTAGAAGATAATATTTTGGAGTATGGATAGGGTTTAGAAAAGGTAAACTTGGCCAGGTGTGGTGGCTTATGCTTGTAATCCTAGAACTTCGGGAGGCTGAGGCAGGCAGATCATGAGGTCAGGAGATCCAGACCATCTTGGCCTATATGGTGAAATCCCGTCTCTAATAAAATACAAAAAATTAGCCCAGCGTGGTGGCGCATGCCTGTAGTCCCAGCTGCTTGGGAGATTGAGGCAGGGGAATCGGTAGAACCTGGGAGGCGGAGGTGGCAGTGAGTTGAGATCGCACCACTGCACTTCAGCCTGGTGACAGAGCAAGACCCTGTCTCGGAAAAAAAAAAAAAAACAACAGATAAACTTTATGTATTTTAAATGCTTAAGAAGCATAATTTCTCCTTTTCTGTTTTAGCATAACATCAACATTTTTTAAAAAGCCAAAACTTCATAGTAACATTTTTCCCCAGCCGAGTTATTCTTTGTTTTAAGGAATAGTCTCAAATTGTATATTTTCTTTCTCACACCATCATTGGATGACATGTAATATATTATTGTATGGTTCCTGAAGGAAAATACATGTTTTAACTTCCTTTAAAATAAATGCACCAAAGGCACTTTATCAGAGAGAATGTAGTTTGGGTCTTTTTAAAAAAAACACATTAACAGTGGAAACATCCAACAATAGGAAATTACTTAAACAAATTCTGTCACGGTCATACAATGGAAAGGAACACAGCAATGAGAACGATGCTACATAACTATGTGTATCTTTCCTAGATGAAGTAATCAGAGTTACATGTAATTTTTGTAATGTATGTGTATCAATGTGGTATTGTTTATTGATCCACTAAGAAGTTGTTAGGAAATTCTATAAGAACTTTTCACAATACTAAGGCCACAGGCTACTTTGGAAATTCTGGTACATTTGTGAGGGTGAGGAGAGAATTCTCTTTTACTAATCATGTGGTAAAGTTGCCTTACTGAGATATTTTTTTTTTTTTTTTTTTTTTTTTTTTTTTTTTGAGATGGAGTCTCTCTTTGTCACCCAGGTTGGAGTGCAGTGGCAAGATCTGGACTCACTGCAAGCTCCGCCTCCCGGGTTCACGCCATTCTCCTGCCTCAGCCTCCTGAGTAGCTGGGACTACAGGCGCCTGCCACCACGCCTGGCTAATTTTTTGTATTTTTAGTAGAGATGGGGTTTCACTGTGTTAGCCAGGATGGTCTTGATCTCCTGACCCTGTGATCCACCAGCCTTGGCCTCCCAAAGTGCCGAGATTACAGGCGTGAGCCACTGTGCCCAGCCATCTTACTGAGAAATTTTAATCAAGAGGACCAGTTACAGGAGCTTAGCTTTCTATTATTTTAGTTTTCCAGATAAATATTTGTCAAAATTTTGCCATTATTTTATTACCAATAGATCTAATTAAGTTTATGTTAAAGACTGACAACAGAAAATTATGTCAGTCAGCTCTATAGGGGCAAGGAGAAAATTATCACTCATTACATTTTAAATATAATCATTCATATTTTATCTTAATCCTTTTCTTTATCAACTCTTGATTTATATGCCTGGTCAACATTTTTAAAGATAGTTCACTTTAGGCTAGAAGAGTTTCAAAAAACTGAAACTCATTTTTTTACCGTTTTTAATTTGTATTCATTTTTTAAAATGTCAGATAGGTAAAAATAGAGGCTGTGAGAGACACGAGGAGGTAGAGAGAGAAGATTTCAGTGGTGTTGAAAAGAGGAGAGATGGAGGAGACAAAATTGCCTCATATCAAGAGTAAGGGAAAAGACTTGGTCTTTTTCTTATGAGTGTTGGATTGGGCTTCCTTGTGACCCTAGATAGTTCTTATTCATATTTTAAGTAAAATGATAGTTTGGAAAGGGTAATATTTCACATCTGAAACTGAAACTTTTCTTTCTTGAGTCAATTAGGTGGATGAGACCTAGCTATTATACTCAGAAGTCAGGCAGTCTCCTAAGTATGATATTGAGGAAGACTAAGGATTGGACTTTACTCCACATTAGATTTAAACCTTTGCACTATGGCTCTGATGAATAGAAATTTAATGTTCTTTGATTTTCCCGAAGAATTGAACCTAACTCACAAGTCTTTATGTCTGCTGTGTAATGACAACCAATATTTACACTTGTGCGTAACTCAGCCTCTGTTGACAGCAGTGCCTTTCAAGTAATTGTTCAGTCAGTACAGGATTCCAACGATCAAAGTTCCAGCTTCCAAGAAGAGCTGTTTTCCTCACAAGGGCCTGCCTTTCTTTTCCTCGGGGTGGCACTTGGGTAAGGAGAGAAGATTCGCAGGAGTAGGGCAGAGGGAAGGAATACTCTGCCTATTGTCCTTTTGTCCTCTCTGGCCTCCGCTGTAGCTCTAGGCCTTGGTTTTTACATCAGTATTTTCTTGTCATCTCCAGCTGGTAGAGCAGAGAAGCAGAGCAACATAAATAATTTGGGGAAAGGGAAGAAAATGGACATAAAATTTCCCAATTGCATTTTGCCACAGCCCATTTGTGTTTAGTTTTCTGCCAAAAATAAAGAAGAAGTTTACAGAGAATAGATGCCTTCTACATTAAGAGAATGATTAAAATATGACTTCATTATTATCTCCTTCAAATATCAACCGGCACACAAATGCCAGTATTTCCTCCTATGAAAAAATGCAAAGGCACATTTTATCTCGTAACTAAAAGTTCTGTAAAGCATTTAAAAATGTTTATAGTTTATACTTATCATTGCACAAAAATGCGTATAAAATCCATTATTCTATACCCTCAGAAATATTCATTAAGGGTCCATGTCCCCAGTTACTTGGAGGAAATAATGATAAATTAGACCCTGCCTTTATGGAGTTTACATTGTATTGGCAAAAAACAGTTGTCAAAAAAGTTATGAGAATAAAAATTAATGACTATTATGGGAAATATATGGGGCTGACAGAGCATTTGGCAAGGGGAAGGAAATTGAGTTTGAAATTGGAAGGGCATATAAGCGGAAACCTGTCTATGCCAAACAGAGAACAGCATGTGAGATGCCTTGAGACTGGGATGGTCATACTTTAAGAGAAGCCAATGGAGCCTCATCACAACTAGCAAATAGTTGTGGCCCAAAATGATGCTGGAGAAAAGCCAGCTCTGAAACTTAAGGGGCATATTTACAACCTTGGAATTTATCCCAAGGGCAATGGGAAGACATTTACTGGTTTTAAGTTAGATACTTATTAAAACAACCAACCTGGTTGGAAAATGTATGATATTGTTGTAGGCCCTGAGTGGGTATGTGAGGTCAAAAATTTAGGTTGACAGCTGGCAGCAAAGGATGAAAAGAAGATGGATAGATTCAGGAGCTATTAAGAAAGTAAATTCAACACAACCTGCTGATGGATTAAGTATGGGACTGATCAAAGGGAAGAGTCAGTGATGACTCCCCATTTGTCCTTCTGGTAGATGCTGTGCCAGTTGAGGGCATATGGGACAACAAAGAAGGGAAGAAGTTTGCAGACATGCAAGAGAGGAAGAGCTCCCTTTTGCATATATTCAGTTTGAGGAGTCTGTTGGGCCTGTATGTGGTTAGGAGACAATTGACTAAATAGGACTAGAGTTCATTGGAATTGGAAGTGCTTGCTGAAATCACCCGATATACTTGGCAGCTAAAGCACTGAGAACAGATGTGACAGCCTAGGAAGACAATATAAAACTAGAAGAGGATGCAAATCAGGACCCAAGAAAACATGGTGTTGAAGAAAAGGCAAAGGAAATGAAACTTTGAGAAGGAAAGGCAGAAAGAGGTAGAAGTATCAGAGAGGACAAGGAAAGAGAGCATTTCAAGAAGGAAGAAGTGGTTAAAATTGGTCAATGTTGCTGAGACGCCAAGTAACATAACTTTTGAAAGTGGTCATTCACAAATTTAATAAGAAAAATTTCAGTGACTTTCTAGAGCCAGAAGACCTTAAGATTGAAACAAAGTGAAGGAATGGATCTAGGGTAGAAGAAGGTGGGCAAATGAACTCTGAGTGTACGTACTTATTCAAAAAGGCCTGTCTGGAATTTACATTTCTTCATGTGGATTGAAATGCCTCTCCTGAATAAAGGAATCCAAGCTTTTATAAAAGATATCATTTTAAAGATAGTTCAATAAGGCTCATGATTGAGAATGCAGAAGTAGAGACCATATTTTTGAAGATAGCTGAGAAAAATCTGACTAAATACTGGGTTTGTCTTTCTTTTCTGTTTTCCTGCCTGAGCAGTCAGCAGGCCTGTGAGGGCACTGCTGTGGCACCTACTGCACTATTGTTACTTAAGCTTTGTGCCAAGAGTATTTGCCAGCCTGAGCTGGAGTTGGCTGCTGCTAGTGTTGCTCCAACTGAGATGTCTAGTTAAGTCCTGCTCTTTTGTGGACTGAATAGCAGTCCTTCTGGCACTGCCTGGAGCTTTCATATCATTGTCATTTTCAGCAAATGGAATAAAATTTTCAGTAAGATAGGCTCCCCAAGTAGAAACCAAGCCTGCTTTGGGTTTAATTAATGTAGACATCACACTGATAGCCTGGCCACTGAAAATAATTTTTGAAACAAAGTTGGTATAAATACAATAAATAAATGCATTCTTAAATACAGACAGTTCAGAGCTGCCTACACTATGTTATGATAAAAACAGTGTAGAAAACAGTTTTTAAATAGTCTTCTAATACCCAACTTTTGTATTTTAGATAAATAGCTTAGAATGTTGGTGTCCAAATCAAAAAATTATCAAATCTAAATTAATGTGAATTCCATGGAGGCTTTTCGCAAGTGGCCTTTTGCACATGTGAAATAGCTGCTTTGTTTTTTCATTTGTAACAGCCTTTTTGAATTAGATTACAAACCAACCCTGTTCTTGGGACCAGCATCACCACCAGGCTGGTTCTGAAGAACTGTCTTCTTTCAGTTAGACACCCACACGTCTCACTGAATTGCTCTAATCTGAAAACAATGAGGTAATTCACTATGCAAGTGCTCTCCAACAGACAGAAAGCATCAGTACCAAGCTGAAATCTTCAAATAAGGGAGGCTTTCAATATTTGTCTAAAACTCCTTAACCTATTCGCAAAAAGAACGGAGACCCTTTACTGTCTGAAAGAGTGAACTGGGACAGAAGACAGGAGAAAACGAAAGCAGAAAACTGATGCCTGCTGATTTGATTCTCCAAACTAAACTCTAAAGGTAATATTAATCATGAGCAGAAATATGTCTTGTTCAAACAGCACATACATTGGCTGGCTGTGGGGCGCTAGGCTGAACTTAAATGGAGCTGAGGGAAGTTCTGGGTGTCAACCTCTTCGTGCCTTATCATGTTGGAAGTGGATTAACCTCATCAAGCATTGATCTGTTTCTGTAACAAGTTGTGACGGCTAACTGTGCTCTTTCTGCACCACACGAATGGAGGTATTATTGCCATTGAATTTTAAGCCCTGATGACTCACTGTGCTGAGACTTATGCCTAGCAACTGAGAGATGAAGAACTCAGAATCCAATTTTTTTTTTGAGTGCCCAGAACAAGTCATGTACATTTTCCAAGCACTTGTCCTCCTCTATTTAGTCCTGAATCTTAGTTTATTCTGCAGTAGGCCAACTTATTATTACTGCCTACTACACATTTGTCTTTTCCACCAGAAAGAGAACTTCTCAAGTAAAGGAATGTGTGCTTCCTTGTCTGTGACCTACCATTTTATCCCCAGCACCTGGCATCCCAGTGTTTGAAAATTTGTAGATGTTTAATAAATAGTTGCTGAGTGACCGAATGTTTGAAAACATCTCCTGCTAGTAAGAGCAAGTTGACAGTTAACCTTAACAGATGTTATTAATCTGGAAATAACATTTTTTTCCTGCTTCCACTGAAACTATTTCCTGAGACCAGACAGGAAAGACAGTGATATCTCCTGTTTAATTATTATAAAGAGAATGATTGGCTAAAAAATAGTAGTTTTGTGCTTCATAAGTCTAAGTGCCATCGTATTCACTGGTTGCTTTTAATCAGTTACTCTGAGGTATGTTCTTATCCAAAGAATACTAAAGCAGGAAGAACCTCAGAGATTTGCTAATCCAATTTGTGACAAAGCCAAGACTGGAACCCAGATCTCACTGTTCTAGTCATTGTGACACCATGGTCCCACCTTTTCATTTACAAATGCATAATACGCACTGAAGCATTAAATCCCTCACCCCAAATCCCCATACTGCAAGTCAAGACAGAGTCAGGGCTGGAAAACCAGCATATGAAGTTGTAGTTCTGGTAGGAATCGAAGAAGCTCAGCTCTCTGAGTTTTTGCCATGAATTCTATGAATAGTAAATTAACATATATTCTGTATATGGTGCCCATCCCATGATGAAATAGAGAGCTGTGGAACCTCAGGGTTGGGAGGGATCTCAGATCCCATGGAACCATGCCCCTCCTTGGTCATAGCTATTACATCTCCAGTGCTTGGAAACTCATGCATACAACCTCCTTTTCTCAGCACATATTGAATAAATCTAATTATTAGAAAATTCATTCTTTAAAGCAAACATACAACTTTCCCTCATTGGTTTAATACGTATCCTTTGGGACTAGAGAGGGTAGGGTTAAGCCCTCTTGATTATTCTAGGACCATGCTATGTGAACAAATTGCATTAACTCTACAAGTCATCTCTCCTTTAGGATATATATCTGTCCACTGTATTCTTATTGCCATGGAAACTGTATGACTCAAGTGGTACGTACATAAAGAATAGCATTCAACTACCTAGAAAATAACCTAGGAATCAAAATGATGGGAAATCATACAAAGTGGTAACAATTCATAAATGAAATAAATGCAACATGAAAAGTAATTAAATATAAACACAGTTCATACTTATAAAAGAGGTTGTTGTTTCACGAGTAAAGATAGGGACTCTGGAAATAAAAACAAGAGTGGTAGAGAGGGTGGGTAAGATAAAGATTTTCTGTGGTGGTTGCTCAATCTTTAAGCAGCCCTTTGGTGATGGCAGTAGCTTCATTTTCATTGTCTCTGAGGTACGGGACCACTAAAATAAAAACTGCAATTTAGAAACTTCCAGAGAGCTTTGACATCTGTAAGAATAGCTCAAAGCCATTGTGTATATGACATGGATACCACATCGCATTGGTTATTTCAGGAAATTGTAAGATAAAAAAGTTTAAGATGACTGCAAAGGATTGAAGAAATAATCAAAAGATTGGCCAAGTTTATGCATGAAGCACTGAAAATTGAATGTTTGGCCAGCATCTCCAGTTTCCTGTGGTTTCAGGGACAGAACCAATAAGCCCTGATGTTCATCTTTTGTTAGCCACCAACTTATTTTGTTAAGAAAACAGAAGTGCCTGTAAACTAGAATTAGAACAAGAGAGTAGAAAAATTCATTTCAATTTTGCTGAGCATAAAAGTTGAGGGTTGGGCAACAGCCAAGAGAACAAATCTGCAAAGTAGAGTAAAGCATTAAGGAAATCTTTTGTACTTTGAGAGAGAAAATAAGTATAAAAATCACTATCAGAAAGATAATTTTGATCTTCCCTAAATTACGGACTTCTGTAACCATGCAAAGATGTTACAAAAATTGTTTCATCCAACCGACTTCCCTCAGAGTCCAAATAAGCAGTAGCACAGAAACATTATTTGAATGTTTTTGATTCAAAAATATAATTAAAGAGGAACTAAGATTGCTCTCAGAAGGGTCAAGATACATTAGATCAGTGTCTCCTTTAGGGCTTTCCTTCAACAAGAAGATTTGCTGTTTCCAAGCAGTCAGGCCACCACTTCTGATGACAGCTCCTTCTGAACAAAAAAAGTTTCATTTCCCTTTTCTTCCTTTTCCCTAGTGTTTCAAACTCTCCATTCATTTTTAACTCTATTTTCAAAGGCAAAAAATAAGAAATGATGAGGCTGTCTCTAAACATGACTCTGGGATGAGGTAAAGAATGTATATAGTCAGCCCTTCGTATCTGTGAGTTCTATATCCATGGATTTAACCAATCAAAAATATTCGGAAAAAACAAAATTGTATCTGTACTGACACGTACAGACTTTTCTTTTCTTGTCATTCTTCCATAAACAATATAATACAACAACCAGTTACATAACATTTACATTGTGTTCAGCATTACAAGTTATTAGAGATGACTTACAGTATACAAGAGGATGTGCATAAGTTATATGAAAATACTGCATCTTTTTCTATAAGGGACTTAAGCATCTGTGGATTTTGGTACCTGGGGAGGTCCTGGAACCAATCTCCCATGCATACCAAGGAACAGCTGTCTCACTTAATCCCTGAAAGTCTGCCTGTGAAAATAGTCATAGCCAAAATCTTGTACAGACAAGTTCCATAATAATGTTCTTCATTTGTAGGCAAATGGCAAATATTGTCGCCTCACATCTTCATTTAGTTATAGAAGATAGTTCTTTCACTTCTACACATGTCTGCTGTGTAAATGGCAACTCAACTGTCTATGAATTTTATATTTTACTTTATTAATTTTTTTAAATTATGATTTTTTTGGGGGGGGACAGGGTCTCACTCTGTTGCCCAGGCTGGAGTACAGGGGCATGATCATAGCTCACTGCAGCCTCAGACTCTTAGGCTCAGGTGATCCCCCGACCTCAGCTTCCAGAGTAGGTGGGACTACAGGCATGTGCCACCATGCCCGGCTAATTTTTAAATTTTTTTTTTTTTTCCGTAGAGATGGAGTGTCACTATGTTGCCCAGTTTGGTCTGAAACTCCTGGGCTCAAGAGATCCTCTTTCTTTGGCTTTTCAAAGTGCTGGGATTACAGGCATGGGCCACTGCTCCTAGCCACTTTCTTAAGTTTTTAAATAGGCTTTATTCAGAACAGTTTTAGGTTCACAAGAAAATTGAGCAGAAAGTAGGGAGTCTCCATATACCCTGCCCCCACACATGCACAGACTTTCCCACTGTCAATATTCAGAATCAGAGTGGTACATTTGTTGCAGTAGATGAAACTACATTGACACATCGTTTTTCTTTACTTTTAAAGGGTACCCTGCCATTGAGCACTTTTGGTCAGACTTCTAAATCAGACTATGGCAGTGAAATCCAACTCTGTTAGTAATATTTTATATCCCAAATTATTTAACATTATTGCTTATCTTTATTAAAATCAAATGAGCAATTAGCAGCAAACATCTAATAATATTAAAGCCTAATGTTCAGGTAGTTCAGATTCATTTTTTATCAGATGTCATTGACACATCCTGAAGGGTCAGTTCAGATCCAGGAAATCGGAAGTTTCATGTCTTGTATTACTAGGAAGAGAATGTGACATGGTTGTTTATACTGTCTGGGTTTTGCGACTTTGTCACACACTTGGCAATCTCCAAAACCAAAATTTCATTTTGTCTTTGAAACATGTTACTTTTTGTATACTGTGACCATAAAATATTTTCTCCAAGAAACATCAAATCCTGCACAATTTAAAACATAAACAGGCTATTTAGGGTCCTGCTGTTTTACAAAGAAAAGGCAATTTATGCCTCGGTGACCTCTATGTTAATGCAGTTGATGTGAGTATATAAAATAGGCTAACAGATGTAATAGCCAAATGTGACCAGCTAACACTATTTTTTTTCATGATGGATTTATTTATAGAGTGGAAAGTCAAGTTGTAAAGTTGAAAAACATGATTTTCCAAGTAAGGTGAACCTGGGTTTGAATCCTTCTTTTTTTGTTGTTGTTGTTGTTGTTTTGAGACAAGATCTTGCTCTGTTGCCAAGGCTGGAGTGTAATGATGTGATCATGGTTCGCTGCAGCCTTGACCTCCTAGCTCAAGCGATTCTCATGCTTCAGCCTCCTGAGTAGCTGGGACTACAGGTGTGTGCCACCACCCGGCTAATTTTTGTATTTTATGTAGAGATAGGATCTCGCCATCTTGCCCAGGATGGTTTTGAACTCCTGGGCTCAAGGGATCTGCCTGCCTTAGCCTCTTGAAGTGCTGGGATTTACAGGCATAAGCCACTGCGCTTGACGGATGTGAATCTTGGTTTAAGCACATAGTTAGTGAATGATTTTGGGCAAATTACCTAACTCTGCTGAACTTCAGGTTTCAATCTGCGAAGCAAGCCTAAGCATTATCTTCTTTGTAATGTTGGTGTCTCGAGAGAATTAGCAATAATATATTTAGAGCCCATGGCATATGGTAGGCACTCACATTAGCATGCAACGAAAGTAAAAAGCACTGACTCTGGAGACAGACCAGGTATCTAAGCTTGGGCAAATTATTAAACTTCTCTGTGCTTCGTTTTCCTCATCTAAAAATTGTGATAACCATAGTAACTGCCTCATAGAGCTCTTGCAAGAATTTTAAAGATAATAGTCAACTCATGCAAATTGCTTACAACAATGCCTGGCACATAGTAAATGTTAAATAATGTTTGCTATAATTATAGTTCTTTCAAAGGACTCATATATTATCTTGGATTGGAAGCAACTACAGAGAAGAAAAACTATGTCAATTACCATAATGCCTAGACAAGATTTTAGTTGATGTTATCAAGTGATGGTCTAATGCTTCACTTTATTTATTTATTATTTTTATTATTCTTTATTTGAAACCTATTATGTATCTTTAAGCAGTTCAGGTAGTTTCCTAATTTAGAATCACAGCAATGCCTGGCATGTAGTAAATGTTAAATAATGTTTGCTACAATTATAGTTATTTCGAGAACTAACATATTATCTTCTATTGGAAGCAACTACAGAGAAGAAAAACTGTGTCAATTACTGTAATACCTAGACAAGATTTTAGCTGATGTTATCAGTTGATGGTCTAATGCTTCACTTTATTTATTTATTATTTTTATTATTCTTTATATGAAACCTCTTACGTATCTTTAAGTAACTGGTAGTTCCCTAATTTAGAACCATAATAAAATGTCCTGTATGAGTTGATAAAAATTTTTCTTCCCAAATTATTTCCTCCACAGTTTTTAGCATTAAACTATGATTTGCTTTCCATGAACCAGTGTCTCAATTTCTAATTGGAAAAAATTAGAAATAAGACTTCGAAGTACCACCTAAAATGGTCATGTTTTCTAGAAAGCTATGATACAGTGGAAAAATCATTAGACCTGGTGTTAAACACACCTAAGTTTAGTCCCATCTCTGACACCTACTAGCAACATGATGTGAGGAATGTCATTTATTATCTGAGTCTAATTTCTTTATATGCGAAAGGCATGATTGTGTAAAAATAACATATTGTATGCACTGTTCTATACATTCTGAAGTGACACAAAGACATAATAAATATCTGATGTTTAATTTTTGGTGAGGTGATTAAAATCTACAGGTCCAATGACAACTTGTCTGAGGACAAGCTCTTGCTCTACTGCTTACTTGGAGTCATCGGCAAGTTAGTTAACCTCATTATGACTCAATCTCTTCATCTATGAAATAGAGGTAGTAACAGTATTTATCCCAGTTATTGTGGAGATTAAGTAAACCAGTTCACACCAAAGGCCAAGCATAAGCTCTGGCAAAGCAAGTTCCCAATAAATATTAGCCACCATTATTATCTCTGGAATGTAAGATTTAAACACATACAACCACAAGAAAATAACATAGCATAATTTAAATGCTGCAAAATAGAGCAAAAAAAATCAGGTGCCAGAATGAAAAATGCTGACAGAATATCAATATCCTGAGAAAGAATATTATGGAGAATAGGCATCCCAGTTCAAATTTTTGATATGCGAAATCAACCAGCTATTGTATTTTATAAAAACTTATCAATTTTCTGTATTTTCAGAGCTTTCCAATAGTAGGGCTATGTTTTACATATTTCTGACCTTTCAGGGCACAGCAGATTGCACAGAATAGGTCTTTCTTTAAGGGTAGGTTACATGGAGAAAATTTGAGCTTCATTTGGGTAATGATACGATTACTAAATTTCTAAAATCAGAGTTGTGATTTTAGAAAGGGTCAAACTAACTTAGAAGCAACTTAGTTCTAAATATATGTGAGATTTGAAATTTATTATTAAATCAAATATTTTAAAAATCAACACAGGAAATTACTATTTAAATTATGTTGTAACACTCCTTTTTGTATAGTTAGGAAACTAGGGATTTGCTTCTACAAATTGCTGTTCAAGTGGGGTAATTCTATTCTGTTCCATATGTTATAACAAACAAAAGAAAGCAAAATAAAACAAAATGGGGGTAGAATCCCACTTTTGATTGTGTTTAATAATTTCCAGTATTTCTTAATATTTCTCTTAGAATGGGAAAATGCAGATTTTTAACATTTAGACTCGAATGATGCAAGTTAGTGACTGTTTTGTGGCATCAATTAGATTTGTAGCTTGCAATTAAGGCTTCAGTAAATTCAGGATTTGAACAGTTTACAGCAGGTTCCCATTTTTTCCCTTGAGATAAAAATGATAGCCTCAGCTGCTATGACAGCTGCCAAATGAAGAGAAACTTTGGGACATCGAGATTGTTGTGGCCAAAAAGAAATGAAGTTGTTTTTCCCTTCTAAAGACATAGTTATTAATCAAGGAATCAATGCCTTTGAAGTAAATAAAATGGTTTTTATCGTTGCACCTGAAAGCACAATAGATTTAAGCCTTGAATGTGTATTGCAAGAACAAGGTATAATAAACCTGTCAGACTTTTAAAAATTTCAATAACTTACATATTTTGCTTGCATTTTTTTAAGATATGAAAAAAACACATAGTTCCCAGGAATATTTCAAAATTATAAAATGTGTAAAACAATTACAAAGGTATGGGAATAATATAACATTCATCGATATATACACGAATCAAATTAAGGAAGAAGCATATGCAAATCTGCTAGAGATAACTGCTTAACCCTTTCTTGATCACATCCATCAATCCTTTCCCTTTTCCCATCCTCTACACTATCAATTCTCGTAAGTACACATATATTTTCTGGATACTTTTACTACATATGTCTGTATACCGAAGGAACCTATACCATCGCTTTATGTGCTTTTAGGTTTATACGAATGGCATCATGAATTCTAAAAACACGCTATAGCTCTCCATTTTGAAGTTACTTTTTGGTAGCCTGAAGTACTATTTTTTATTTCTTTTATAAATACATATAGGAAAATATACATTTTCCTAGGCTTTTCGTATTTTACTGGCTATTATTATATTTTTATATTACATTTTAAATTGCTTAATACTTAACACTCATGCCTCTCATAGTTTGTATAATAGATTCTCATAGATTCTCTAATTATTTTTCCCCAGGCACTATTCCAAGTGTTTTATTTATTTATTTATATTTTATTTTAAGTTCAGGGGCAAGTGTGCAGGATGTGCAGATTTGTTACACATGGTAACAAATGGTAAACATGTGCCATGATGGTTTGCTCCACAGAGCATCCCATCAGCTAGATATTATGCTCAGTATCCATTAGCTATTCTTACTGATGTTCTCCCTTCTCTCCCAACTCCAAATCCTCCAATAAGCCTCAGTGTGTGTTGTTCCTTCCCATGTGTCCATGTGTTCTCATCGTTCAGCTCCCACCTATAAGTGGGAACATGCGGTGTTTGGTTTTCTGTCCTTGTATTAGTTTGCTGAGGATAAAGGCCTCCAGCTCTATCTAGCCTACAAAGGAAAGGATCTCTCTCCTTTTTATGGCTGCATAGTATTCCATGGTGTATATGGACCACATTTCCTTTATCCAGTCTATCACTGATGGGCATTTAGTTGATTCTGTGTCTTTGCTATTGTGAATAGTGCTGCAATGAACATGTGTGTTCATTGTATCTTTATAATAGAATGATTAATATCTCTTTGTGTATATACCCAGTAATGGGATTGCTGGGTCAAATGGTATTTCTGCCTCCAGGTCTTTGAGGAATCGCCACACTGTCTTCCATGATGGTTAAACTAATTTACACTCCTACCAGCAGTGTAAAAGCATTCCTTTTTCTCCACAACCTCACCAGCATCTGTTGCTTTTTGACTTGTTAATAATAGCCATTCTGAGTGGTGTGAGATGGCATCTCACTGTGGTTTTGATTTGCATTTCTTTAATCATCGGTGATTTTGAGCTTTTTTTCATATGTTTTTTGGCTGCATGTACGTTTTCTTTTGAGAAGTGTCTGTTCATGTACTTTGCCCACTTTTTGATGGGGTTGTTTGTTTTTTTCTTGGAAATTTGTTTAAGTTGCTTATGGATGTTGTATATTAGACTTTTGTTAGATGGGTAGATTGCAAACATTTTTTCCCATTGTGTAGATTGTCTGTTCACTCTGATGATAGTTGCTTTTGCTGTGCAGAAGCTCTTTAGTTTAATTAGATCCCATTTGTCAATTATTGCTATTATTGCAATTGCTTTTGGTGTTTTTGTCATGAAATCTTTGCCCATGCCTATGTCCTGAATGGTATTGCCTAGATTTTCTTCTAGGATTTTTATAATGTTGAGTTTTACATCTAAGTCTTTAATCCATCTTAAGTTGATTTTTGCATATAGTGTTAGAAAGGGGTCCAGTTTCAGTTTTCTGCATATGGCTGGCCAGTTCTCCCAGTACTGTTTATTAAATAGGGAATCCTTTCTTCATTGCTTATTTTTGTCACGTTTTTTAAAGATCAGATGGTTGTAGGTGTGTGGTCTTATTTCTGGATTCTCTATTCTGTTCCATTGGTCTATGCATCTGTTCTTGTACAAGTACTATGCTGTTTCGGTTCAGTAACCTTGTAGTATAGTTGGAAGTTGGGTAGCATGGTGCCTCCAGCTTTGCCCTTTTTGCTTAGGATCATCTTGGGTATTCGGGCTCTTTTATGGTTCCATATGAATTTTAAAATAATTTTTTCTAATTCTGTGAAGAATGTCAATGGTGGTAATGGAAATAACATTGAATCTATAAATTGCTTTGGATAGTATGACCATATTCACAATATTGATTCTTCCTATCCATGAGCATGGAATATTTTCCCATTTGGATCCTCTCTGATTTCCTTGAGCAGTGGTTTTTAGTTCTCCTTGAAGAGGTCCTTTATTTCCCTTGTTAGGTGTTTTCCTAGGTATTTTACTATTTTTGTGGTAATTATGAATGGGAGTTCATTCATGGTGTGGTTCTTGGCTTGCCTGTTGGTGGTGTATAGTAATGCTAGTGATTTTTGCACATTTATCTTGCATCCTGAGAGTTTACTAAAGTTGCTTATCAGCTTAAGAAGCTTTTGGGCTTAGTTGATGGAGTTTTCTACATATAGGATCATGTCATCTGCAAACAAAGAGAGTCTGACTCCTCTCTTCTTATTTGAATACACTTTATTTCTTTTTCTTTCCTGATTGTACTGGCCAGAACTTCCAATATTACATTGAATCAGAGGGATGAGAGAGGCTGGTTTTGAAAGAGAATACTTCCAGCTTTTGCCAGTTCAGTATGATATTGGCTGTGGGTTTGTCATATATGATGCTTATTATTTTGAGGTATATTCCTTCAATACCTAGTTTATTGAGCATTTTTAACATGAAGGGATGTTGAATTTTTTGAAGGCCTTTTCTGCATCTATTGAAATAATCATGTGGTTTTTGTATTTAGATCTGTTTATGTGATGAGTCACATTTCTTGATTTGTGTTTGTTGAACAAACTGTGCATCCCAGGAATGAAGCCTACTTGATCATGGTGGATAAGTTTGTTGATGTGCTACTGAATTTGGTTTGCCAGATTTTCTAATTCTTATATCTTATTCCATTTGGTTTTCTTTTGCCATGTATGAATGTGTGTATGAATGCATCTATCTCAGTAATTATATTTCTCATCTATACTCTTTTTGTTCTATTTTTATTTAAAACAAGTTATCTTGAAACTCTATGACTATAATACTTTTCAGAGGTTTTTAAAAAGCTTTATTTTAATTGGATAAGAGCACTTAACATGAGATCTACCATCTTAATACATTCTTTAGTGTACAATACAATCCATCATTGGGGACCACAGGTGCAATGCTGCACAGCAGATCTACATAGCTTAATTGATACTTTATGTTAATTCATTAGTAACTTTCCATTTCCTCATTCCCACAGCCCCTGGCAATTATCCTTGTGTTCTCTGATGCTATGAATTTGACTATTTTTGATAACTCACATAAGTGAAATCATGCAGTATTTATCTTTTTGCAACTGGCTTATTTCATTTAGCAAAACGTCCTCAAGGTTCATCCATGTTGTCAAAAATGGCAGATTTCCTTCTTGTTTAAGGCTGAATAGTATTCCATTTTCAGAGAAATATCATTATTTTCAGTAGTGTACCACATTTTCTTTATCCATTCATCTGCTGATGGGCATTTAGGTTATTTCCAAATCTTGGCTGTTATTCTTTCATGTTCTCTAAATTATCTTAGGGCAATGTTTTTGTCTTCATTTTGGCATTTTGTGTGTGTGTGGTTGGCTCTTTTTCCGTGCTTGTTGACCATCATTGCCTATTTATATTTATATCTGAAACCGTGGGCTGATTGGTCTAGGTGGGTTCCTGTGGCTTTCTGCTGCATTGCATAAAAACGTATGTTGCCTGATGGGTCCCTTGGAGTAGAAAGTCACTGGAGTGTCTGGGTATAACTGGGGCCAGTCATGTTGCTGAGAGAGTTTGCTGTAAAGTGAGAGAGAAGGTTTTCAGCATTCTAATGAGAGGGAATTTCATTTAAGACACTAACACTCACAGAAGTTCGACTTTTGCTCATCTTTAGATCGGAGGCTTCTTTTTTCTGCCTGGAGAAAAACATGAGTGCTTCTGCTCACTCAGATGGGAGCAGAGGGAGGGAGCGGAGGTGCTGGCTAGTGAGGTTGTTCCTTGTGTGGGCCTTTAACTCATCCCTCTGATTTGTTTTCCGTGGCATTTCTGCTCTTTCTGGTTCTGGTGAAAAGCCCCCTTGGTACGTATTCTGCACCGTTTGCCTTGCTTTATTTTATTCTTCAAAATACTCCTTTTTTTTCACTCTTTAAGAAATTATTGAAACTTTTTGTGATGACTCAGCATAGATTATTTTCAGTGTTGTAGATTCATCTATATTTTGTTTTTTGAACTTCTGGCCATCATTTATAGGATTCTAAGAGGGAGGGAAAGCATGCATGTACTTAGTCTACCACAAACCTCCTGAGTCTCTTTCAATAATTATTATTAATATTATAGTACATAAACCAATATTTCCCTACTTCTACCTTTATTTACAGAATGTGTTCAGTTTTCTCATTTCAGGCCAAATGCTGTACCTTAGTTCATGAGGCCATCTCATTTCATTGCTCTGGGACCCTGTTCCACCTAGTATCCTGTCTATTCTCTCTTTCCCTCATCATGTAAGTATCTTCCATTTTCTCCAATTTTTCCCTTTCATTTTCCTTTAGGTGCCCCCATCTCTTATTTTAACTCTTATCCAACTTATTGAAAATGTACTAGTCGCTTTCCTTCCAAGCTTTCCAACTTCTCTAAAACTTAGTGTGATCTGACTCCTGGTTTCTTTTCTTTGAAGAGGGAAGACGTGTTATACCAAGGAGTTGTACAAAGACTGTTTCATGCTGACATTGTGCTCTTACTCCTTTGACTGTGGGTCTCACAGGCTTAGTTCATCTCTTCTATGCAGATTATAGAGCACAGGGAAACCCACCTGGCCTTCAGCATTCCTGAATGTCTTAAATAGGCCTTTCTACATTGCTGTATTTTTTTATAAAAAGACACAAGTTTTCTTTTGAGGGCTTCTTGCAATTCAGTGAGTCAACATATTCTTTAGACTTTTCTTACATTTCTTTTTCCTATTAAAGCAGAACAAACACATACATGTACAAAGCTATTCTCCTGGGCAAAAATATATGTCCACAACCATATTAAAAGTAAAAGTAATACTTGTCTATAAAAATACCTATGACATTGTGGTTCCAGGCCTGTAAAGCAGAAATTAAAATAGTGAGAGGAATTTTTAAATTAATTCAAAAGTACATATTAAGTTCCTTCATATTCCATGCTTTAGTGTACAGAAGCATCCTGTGGAAGATTCCTGGAAAAGAAGAATGGAAATTGTGAGAGCCAAGGGCCATTAGAAACAAGAGCCTGACTGGGCATGGTGGCTTACGCCTGTAATCCCAGCACTTTGGCAGACTGAGGCAGGAGGATTGCATGAGCCCAGAAGCTTGAGACCAGCCAGGGCAACATAGCGAGACCCTGTCTCTACAAAAAATAAAATTAGCCAGGCATGGTGGTGCATGCCTGTGGTCCCAGCTACTTGGGAGGCTGAGGTGGGAGGATCAGTTGAGGCTGCAGTGAGATGTGATGTTGCCACTGCACTCCAGCCTGGGTGACAGAGAGAGACCCTGTCACAAAAATATAAAATTTAAAAAATAAAAAGAAAAAGAAAGGAAAAAGAAACAAGAACCTCACCTAACTTTCTTAGGAGCACAATTCTTTTCCAACTGGTATTTGTCCTCTCTGCCCTGTCTGAAGTTGACAGCATTCCCATCTTTCAACATAGGCTCTCAGATTGTGAACCTTATCTAATATATTTTCAGTTCCCAGATTATATAGGTTCTAAAGTCACTAGTAATTGATACTGTTAAGACTAAGGAGCTGTCTGTCTTGATAACTCCTGCTCACAGTGAAAAGATCCTCCTGGACTTTTTGGACCAGTTGTAAGCACTTCTTTGTCTCCTCAGTCTCTTCTTTAATCTGTGTCTGGAGCAGGTGTGATGGACATGAAGTTGTACTACCCAGATCACCCCTAAAGAAGGAAACCGCAAAGAGACGTAGAATTTGAAGAGATAACTGTATTCAATTTATATGTTGTCTTTCTGTTCTGTCCTGGGCCCTCACCAAGGTCTTTCTTCATTCTATTTGCCATTGCCACAGTTCCTTGGCTGTGCACTGTAATCACTCCTGGGGATTACCATCCATTTGGACTGCAGAAACAGAGGAGTCTGTAGAGTTGTACACTGTGCTGGCACCTCACAGGTCTGCCCTGATCAAGAAGCTTGATGCTAGTGCATAATTAAGAAGTGAAGAAAAAAGTGATAGCCACCATTATGCTACATACAATGCTGTAAAGTTGTTTTTTTTTTTTTCAGGAAATATGAATTATTTTAAGTGGACATGTGAGGCTGTCATTTTGACAATAGCTTTATTAGATGTACATGGATGAAATAATAGCAGTAGTAAATGAAATATTTTAAATTAGAAATAGAAATATTTTAAATTATTTTAAAATAATTTAAAATATTTAAAATTATTATTCTTTGAAATACTTTTTCATGTTAAAAAAATAACTAGTGTTTTCACATTTTCAAGTTGAAGAACACTGTGGATGAAGCAAGAGTAATCACCAGAGCATTATCTCATGAATCCGAATAGAGAATGAGTTTCCATTTCTTTGAAGACCATGCTGTGTTTCAATGAAAATAGTTTTAGATCTATAACTTTATCACAGAACCCATGATAACCAGGACCAATGATTATTCATTCATAAATGTATTTATTTTAAAAATTATTAAACACTGACAAGAGACTAAGAATGATCTGTGAGTTACTGAAACCAATTGGAAGCCTACTCTTTAAGATCCAAGACTTTGAGAATGTGCGATACATATTTTCAATACATATTCAAAGATGTGCTCTTTAGAATATAAAAAAAAAGTTATGTTGATAGGCGAGCAACATAGAGTTCAGAATAAGAAAATGTCTATGACTGAAAAAATAACCAGGTATCGACTTACCTATAACTTATTCCAGTTTCCTTTCAAAAGAAGGGCTATGCAGTCACGACAACGAAGATTATCATCAAGCCTTTGGGCATTTTCTTGCTGTATCACCTCACTGACCATTCCAGAGATGTCTTTAATTACTTGTTCTCAATCCAGCCACTAACTCATTGAGAATTCTCAAAGTCATATTTTACAGAAAATTACAAAAGAAGAACCAAAAGCTTTGATTAATGGAATCATTGTTGTAAGAGTTAAACATCCCCCACCCCCACTAACTACTTCTTTGTAAAGGCTTTGTCCTTAAGATTTTACAATGTAAATATAGATTAAGGCCAAAGGTAGAAATTATTCAATGTCATGAACACAACGTTAAAGCAGACCTTTGAAACTGGATTTTCCAGCTACCAATTAATATTTTAGAATTATTACCATATTTAAAGTATTATAATATGACGGCATTTCCTTATTTGGGCTTTGGCATAGGACACTAAGCACAGCTGCATAGTAGGTCTCAGGAAACAGATTCTCTGGTAGTAGAGACTGACTTATTACAAACCAGATTGATTTCTGATTCCTTCAAAGCAGTCTATAATCTTAATTTTTCATCATTCATATCATATTGTCATAACTGCCACATTTCAAAGAAAAGTGAGCTGAATCCCCAAGTTCTAAAAAGGGTTGATATTCTCAGAGAAGTTAAATCCTCTTGAGGTCTGTTAATTAGCCAGTCCTACTTATCTGAGAAAATGAAATCTTAAGAAAATCTGATGCCGCTTGGTATTTGGAGTTTGAGAATTTCAGTGTAACTAATGTCATGTTGTGCCAGGATTCACTGTGTGGAACCACGAAGCCAGAACATAATGCTGTGAAATCACAATACTCAGATTATAGAAAAATGAACTCTCCAATATCTGCCAAGGGAGTCATGAGGCTTCTTAACTGAAAGTCTACCTGACTACAGAACCGTTGATGACAATTAGCTATTCATCTCTGTTTTTCAATCTCAAAAAAATTGAAAAGTAGTCTCTGTCCCCATTTTGCGGAGGGGGTTTCTATTCAGAGGTGTGATGGACATGAAGTTGTGCTACCCAGATCACCCCTAAAGAAGGAAATTTCTGCCCCAGCAGGCAGCCTCCAGTTGTCCACTTTGTTAGGGTTTGACCCATCTGCAGAGAGCCACATTGCCTGGCACTCACTTTTTTTTTTTTTTCAGGCAGGGTACCTGATTAAGGCAGAGGTATAGAGGCCCAGCCATCTCAGCCCAAAGTGAGTCGTGTCTGATGAACTATATACATTCCTACACTCTCTACAGGGAGTTCTCTCTCTGCCTTCCTGCTTCCTGACCTTCACTTCCAAAGACGTCAACTCCTAATAATAACAGTAAGCCCCTATCTTTACCAGACTTTGTCTGAGTCTTTGCTTCTAGACAACTAGCCCTTCAACAAAAGATAAAATGACACATATTTAGACATACACTATCTTGTGTTTGAGAAGATTCTGAAAACACACATATACAATTCAGCGTGAAGATATTAGCAAACACAAAACAAAGATTTTAGTTCAGTTGGGCTAAAAATTGCATGTCTGTTGTTTAATTTTTCATCAGCCCCTCAGTCAAAGCCCACAGGCAAATCCCACACTGTTGACGCCTTTCTAGCTTTCTGGTAGCGCCTTCTCTTTTACTATAAAAATTGCCAACTTAAACAACAATGTTTCTAAGGGACTTGGATTAAAAAGAACTAAGGCAGCTGAAAAAATATTGCTATATAGAAGCCTTGGAAGAAATACACAAAATTCTAAGAATGTGAAAAGGATTACAGAAAAACACTTTCATTAAATTCGGCTAAATATAAGCCATTTTAATGTAAATGATCTACTGAGGATTATAGATCTTTGGGGTAAACAATTCAAATAAGTTATTGTTTAATTAGTGTATGGCCTGCTGTACAGTGTGGTAAGAATTACAATAAAGTGAGAGCAAGAGGTTTCTGTCTTCTGATACAGGATGAAACAAGAAAATATGTTAAGTGCATTTCAGATGTTGGGGACGGGGAATCAGGGAGTGAAAGAACGTGTGTTTGAGGAAAAACAAAGCCTCCTGGTATCTGAGAAAGGTTATTAAAAATGAGTAATATCCTGCCAGGTAAGATTGAAGGGGTATGGAATCCCAGTTAAGGAAACAGCACGAAGGGTGGAAAAGAAACTGTGTGTTTTGCTTGACTTCCATTGGTCTCAGTGTCTCACCCACGAAGGGAAGTAGTTGCAGAGAATTGGGGCATTTCAGACTGTGTTTCTGAAAACCACTAAGCCCATTAAATAGTTCTTCTAGGTTAACTTGCTTGAGGGAAGTTCTTGGAAAAAAGACCTATTATCTATTAGTACGTATTTGAGCTCCTTGCAAATGTGCACAGTTTAGAAAGACTTGTTTACTGTGTCTTTTTAAAATTCAGGTCTGTGCTTGTTCTTTCACATAAAAGCGTCTGAGTACACTGTCACCGCACACATGCGCCAAGTCCAATTAAACGTTAGGGCTCAGATGCCGGTATTCTGTACACGTGTTCATCACTGCCTAACAGTAGTTGTGCAATAGTAAGTGAGTGAGTAGGATGAAGAATTGTGATCCTATCTTTTACAGGTTTCATCGGAAGGTTTTGGAAACTTCTTGACTGAATTTTATTTTTGTGAAAGGGAATGTGAGCAGATGGTAGATGTTGTCAGTGATTTAACTTTGAAATAAAAGTGGCCAACTACCTCCTCTTTCCAGCTTCTAGAATAAAGATACGCAACAACTACGTATCTTTGTGAAAGTGTGTAATCTTAGCAATTACAAAAGTAAATGAGACGTTGAGGTTGACATGATTGTAATGTCACTCATAATGTCACTCTAATTTTCTACTTGTGTTTATCAAAGCTGGCTCATTGTTCTTATTTAGTGATGTTGAAATTTTAAAAAGTTAAAAATCTGGATAGATTATATATAATACCTTTGTACTAGAAAAATAGAAATTTTGGGTATTTTAAATACATATGATACTACCTGAAAAAGAATATATTTAGCAGTTTGGAAACTTCCAAAACTAAGATCCCTTCCAAAGAAGTAATTTATTGATCTCTTCTAATTTCAAAGAATTTCCTATGCTCTGATGTTTATTTGCAAGAAGTAAATGGATGAGAAAGAGTATCCATTACTATTTTTCAGGAAATAAAAACAGTAGAGCAAAGTACCTTTTGTTTTCACCACAAATTTTCAGTAACAAAAAAATAAGCAAAACAAAAACTGCAATTATCATGACTATGAAGAAATATTAGTGAACATCTACTATCCGTCAAGAACAATAATTGACACATAGTAGTTACTCATATTTGTTGAATGAATGAGAATTTTTGGATATTAATTCCAAGTGAGAATGTAAAGAAATAGCCACATACATAACAATGAGGGTTTCAGAGATAATTTATTTAAGCTGAGCACAGTGGCTCACACCTGTAATCTCAACACTCTAAGAAGCTGAGGCAGGAGGATCGTTTGAGCCCAGGAGTTTGAGACCAACCTGCACAAAAAAATGGGGCTCCGTTTCTACAAAAAATTAAAAAATTAGCCAACCGTGAGTGCACGCCTGTGGTCTCGGCTACAAGGGATACTGAGGCAGGTGGATCCTTTGAGCCCCGTAGTTCAAGGCTGCAGGGAGCTGTTTTTGCACCTCTGCACTCCAGCCTGAGTGGCAGAGTAAGTCCCTATCTCAAAAACAAAAACAAAAAAGAGAGTGAGTTTATTCAACTAAAAATGAGCAAAAATATGAGTCAGTATAAAGAGTTTTCAAAATACTGAAATCTGAAAGTTATAACACTGAGTTCAACAAAAACTTGAAATTCTTCAGATGTACAAAATAAAGCTTTATATCTAAAGAGAAGTTTTGAATAGTGATTTTGTTATGTATCCAGTATTTGGGGCAAAAATATTAACATATGTTAAAATTACAAACAACAACAAAAAATTATATTTCAGAGTAGAGTTGAGGAAAAGATAAGATGTAAAACAATTGAGAAATAAGGAGATAATTCAATGTGATTACTAGCATCTTAGTATAATGTAAACAGTAATTTCTAAGAGCTCTGTTGGAAAAAAATGTATAGCAGAATTGATTACAAGGAAATAGCAATAAAAAATTGAAGTTATGGAAATCAATTTTTTAAATGTCAATTTAACCTTTCCAAGAAAAATAGTGAAAGATAAATAGGGCACTGATGGAGGATGAAGGGAAAAAATCTATCACATCTTCAATACATAATCATAAAACTTGTAGAGCTTGTAAATCATAAAGGTGTAATTTCAAAATTACACTACAAAAGGTGTAAGCTCAAAATTCATCTGTCTTGATTTTAACAATTTAAGTAGCTTTGTTCCCATTTTACAGACAAGATCATTAAAGTCTAAAGAGATTTGGGTGAAAAAAAGCTAGTGCGGCTTTTTAATGTAGTAATTTTTACTTGTACCTCTAATTTGAATTTTATTTAAACGTTTATTGTCAAAATATAATTGTGATGAGCCATTAAAAAATCAGGAGACACTTTAGGGGTCTATCAGATATCTATATTTCTTTCTATCTATCTATCTATCTATCTATCTATCTATCTATCTATCTATCTATCACCATCTATATCTATCTATCTATGTATCTATCTGGAGATTGTTTGCTTAATTGTTTTTTCAGCTCTTCTAAACACATTTAGCTTAATGTTATAAAATACTATAATATGTTCCTGGTGGTTATCTGTCATTTTATAGAAGTGGGATGCTCTAGACTATTGACTGCATGTTTCTGTGACCCCTCCCTGTCCTTTCAGGAGTCTCCTGCAACCCCTGTACCCTCACATGGTAGGTGGCGTTAGTGGCAGTTGGTGTCAGCCTCCCACTGGACTGCCCACGTATGAGACTTCCCTCACCCTCTAGCCTCCTCTTACACTCAGAACCCCCACAGTTAATCAAGAAATTTTCCTTAAGTTATCCAGGGTCATTTTCTGATGCTTGCAGTCAAGAACATTGAAAAATCACAATATTTATTTGTAGAAAAGATAATGATCATCTTTTCAAAATAATACTAACCCTTTAGACCTTGAACAGTCTTTAGTGATATTCTAATCAATTCACACGTTTTGTGAATAAAGAAGCAAAAGCTGAAAGGGTGTTATGGGTTGAATTGTGACCCTATCTCCAAATACAATCACATTCTGAAGTACTAAGATTAGGGCTTTGACATATGAATGTTATAAGAAATTCAAAAATAATTTATTCTTATGTTGAAGTTCTAACCCTAGTGCTTCAGAATGTGACTGTATTTGGAGATGGGGCCTTTAAAGAAGTAACCAAGGTAAAAAGAGGTCATTAGGTTGAGACCTCATGTGATCGATGTCCCTATAAGGAGAGATTAGTACACATACACAGAGAGGCGACCATGTGAACACACAGAGTGAAGGCAGCCATATGCATATCTAGGATGGAGGCCTCAGGAGAAACCAGCCCTGCTGACGCCTTGATCTCAGACTTCCAGACCCCAGAACTGGGAGAAAACAAATTTGGTTGTTTAAGCCACCCAGTCTGTGGTAATTTGTAGGGCAGCCATAACAAACTAATACTAAAGTTGCTTGGCCACTGTTAGTCATGTGAAACTAGGACACAAATCCAAATCTAAGAAACCCCAGTTTAGTGCTCATGCTGACTCATACATGCAGCAGGAAACCCGGGGCATGTATGTTGTGAGAATAACAGATATTATTCCAAGCAGTACTGTGGCTAATGATGTGACGGAGTAGCATGTCATTTAAAGTTTCCGATTATGTTTACCAATCTGTAAAAATGGCTCTGAGACAGAATACAGGAATATGACGATCCACATACTAATATTCACACAAAACAGGGCTCTCTATTTTCAAACTCCCAAGTCATGTGACTTCCAAAAAAATCTATTAAATTTGGATAGAGACTTGTTTTTCAAGACCCACATTCTGGAGTACAATTCAGTGTGTCCTAAGAAAAGACCACACTCAACTGTGATTTCAGAAATAAATTACATTCTAAGCTTTTACCAGACAGCTTTATAGCTTCTGCCAAAGTCCATAATCAATCATTTTCTTAACTCATTTTGTAACTTAAATGCTGTTAAGTTACCAAAGGAATAATGCTAAATATAAAAACCCAAAAAAGAAAGAAAATGCGGCCTCTCCTTAATTCAGTGGAAAAGGGAGGGTGAGTAAAAGCTTCTCTGGGGGAATGAATTGATTCAATTAATTGTCTTAGTTAAATTAATCCCATTAGAGAGCCAAATACCATCCACTGCTCTGGAAAAAGTAACTTACTAAATGGTATTCTGGTCTCCTAGCAATTAATATAATATAGGTAGCTAAACACACATACTCTAGAGTGTTTTTTTCATTGTAGCTCAAAGAAAACAATCAAAATATTCTTATTTTCTGTTCTGTCCTTGAAAGAAGTCCAGTATCTAGACTATTATTATTGGATGAATCACACTCAGAATTTTATAAAAATAAATTTCCCTTAAAGCTACCTTCAAAATAAACTCATTCAGTTTCTTACTAAGTACCTTTCCCAAACTTTTATTATATAATACTTCAGAAAAACAGGAACACTTAAATAAATTTAAAAAAAGACTTTTTTTTTTAAATGAATTAAGTGAGAGATAAAAATGAGGCCAAAGAATGTCCTGAAAATTTCAGCAAGAATTTTGAACTAATGAAGAGTAGACAGGAGTTTCTTAGAAAATTAAAATGAATGATGTGTCCTAATGTAAATATGTAATCTCCTTAGGAATTAAAATTTAAAAAGCAAGACCATTTGAAGTAGCATCAGAAATATGAAATAGGACTAAATCAGACAAAAATCTGTACATTTAAAACTACATTGCTTGAAGAAATGAAAGAAAATACACTAAGAAAAATTATTTGAGATAGAGATGGAGTGAGAGTTTTTCTTGTTGTTGTTTATAGGCTGCAAGACTCAATATTGTTACAATGTCAATTTTCCCAAAATTGATGAATAAAGTGATGGCAATCTCAATCAAAATACCAATAAACCTTTTTTTAGAAATTGCCAAGCTGATTCTAAATTTCAAACAAAAATGCAAAAACATAGAATAGCTAAAAAAAAGAAGTTGAAGGGCTAAAATTACCTGGTTTCAAAACTAATTATAAACATCTCTCTCTATATAAACTTATAACAGTGTCTCATTGGTGTCAAGATAGACAAATAAACCAAAGGAAAAGAGGAGAATGCAGAAATAGAAAACCACAGACATATGAACAGTAATTTTTTGACAAAAACTTAAGCGCAATTCAATAAAGTATAATGTTTTCGACAAATAATAGTAGAACAATTAGATATTGATATGTAAATAACTTTATTTCTATCTTGTTTAATGTATAAACAACTTAAAGTAGATAATAAACCTAAATATAAGACTGAAACCTATAAAACTTTATAAAAATTTTGTGACTTTGGGTTAGGCAGTGATTTTCTAGCTATGACATCAAAAGCACGATCCAAAAAAGAAAACAAATGGATTAATTGTACTTCATCAAAATGGAAAACAACTGCTATTCAAAAGATACCGTAAGGAGAATGAAAAGATGAGCCACACACAAAAATATCTGCAAAGCATGTCCTGGATAAAGGATTTGTATTCAGAATATATCCAGAACTTTCACAACAATAATAAAAACCAAAAACCAAATTTTAAAAAGATACAAAAAGTTGAAAAGAATATATATGGCTGACAAGTACATGACAAGATGTTCAACATCATTTGATAGTAGGGAAATGCGCAAAAAAAAAAAAAAAAGCCACAATAAGATATCACTAAACACCCATAAAAATTGCTAAAATTAAAAAGACTGACCATATCAAGTATTAGTAAGGATATGGGTGAACTGAACTCTTATATACTGATGTTGAGTATGTAAAAGGGTACAACCACTTTACTGGACCAATCAGATTCACATTTAGGTCTCTTTTAAGCTTTTAGCCATTTTATTCTCTCACTATCAAAAAGCTATATATATATATATATATATATGTCTCTGTGTGTGTGTATATATAGAGAGAGAGAGAGCAATATATATGTGTGTGTCTTTTATCTTGTCAACATATCACCTCCTCTTGCTGGCTAGTCTGTGTATTTTCCAGTTTGACTGTTCAGCTAAAGTCTGAGTAAGAACTGGATATGTCTTTGCTTTTTTGATGGCACATTCCTTGTTGATTAGCTTTTCTTTCCTCAGTACTCTTGATTCATATATATATGAATATATATATACACAGTAGCCTCCCCTCTTCTGCAAGGGACATGTTTCAAGACCTCAAGTGGATGCCTGACACTGCAGATAGTACCAAGCCTTATACAAGTCTATGTTTTTTTCTTATATACCAATGATAAAGACCATGGTTGACTGTAGGTAACTGAAACTGCACATAAGGGGATCTACTGTACCATGTATCATTTTATGTTATCAGTAGAATGCAGAATGAGTCAAGTTTCTTCAAACTTTCTAACACCTTTCTTTTCATTCCCACTTTTTGACCCACAGAAGCCTTATTACTTTGTTTTCTGCTTGATTCAGCAGCTCATGACTCCAATCAGACTTACTTGATTTATATTCAGATAGACAATCCCCCTCCTCCTTGATCACTTTAGTCGCTTTTGCTAGCATTGCCTTTTTCCTTGTGTCCTTTGTCCTTTTCTACACCTCACCTCTTTTGCTTACCTAACTTTAATCTTAAACCAATCTAATACCTTAAGTCCTTCAGTTCTGGTGAGGAAACCATACCAGCCCTACCAACCACTGCTGGCCTGCAGTCCACTCTGGCCAACCATGTATATGCTCACCGTAAGTAGTCTCTGCCATCCCTCACTTTGGCAAGTCAAAACCACCCACTGGCAAATTGTTCCATTGTCCTTCACTTTCTCTGGTGACACTCCACCCTACTTTGCTCTGTGAAAGGAATATCAGCAAAGTTGGGGTGGACTTTAATTCGGAGTCAAATATTTGAATTGGCATTATCTCAGCGTTTCCTGGGCTTTGATCACCGGAAGTACATCTAGGAACTGTGCCAAGGCATCAAGAAGCACGCAGAGGAGCATAAGGAGCAAAGTGTGATGCTGTGTGATAGGAGTGAGATTGGCTGGGGAAATTAGGAAGATACAACCTTCAATATAAGCCTTGAGATGGAACTAGTGGGAAAGAAGTTTAGAGAATTTTTCAGAAAGGGAGACAGTAATGCAAAAACGTGGAAGCACAAGCACATTTGGGGGAGTTCATTAGCTATAGCAAAAAGCCCAAGAGCTTCAGGAGATAGGCACAGTGGAAAGCAGTGGGAAGAGATAAGGCTGTAGCTGAAAGTGATGCAAAATTTTGAAGCCTAATTTAGACACTTTTACTTTATCCTAGAGTAATAGCTGGTAAATAAAAATTAAGAAAAATGCAAAGCAAATTTTTTTCTTAAAGTAGTAATTGACAACAGTAAAAGGTGATAGAATGGGAGATTGGTGGGAAGGAGCAGGGCTGGCCATGTGGACATAAAGCCAGTGGAGTCACATGGGGTCCAGCTCATTGTGCTCAGAAGGGTGTACTAGTAAGGATTTAATGCTCTGAGGTTGCTGTCTTGGTATTCTAAATGATAATTTTAACTTTCAACAATAAAGCCTGTGCAGGGGCTTGGAACCTCAGCTTACATGCATCCTCCTCCTGCCACTTCTGTTGGGTAGCACACATTTCCCACCTCAGCTGGCACTGCCATTTTTTCTTTCCACCTTCATCCCTGTGCCATGGGCAAGGAAGTGGGGATTAGCAGAGGCAGGCACAAACACTCCAGGACATCTTGGGGCCAGACAAGGCAGGGGCTGTCACTGCCCCTAGTTGGGAGCACAATGACATATTCAGCAGGCAACTCAGCCCATGTGGGCCTCTCACTTAACTCCAATCCAGGTACCAAGTAAGTCCCATCATTGCTACATCGCAATGCCTGCACCATTTGCTACCTTCATGGAGGTTACCATAGCTTGGAAGGAGGCCCTGTAGGAAAGGAAGATGATGCCTGGCTCGGCTTTTGTGTTGCTGGTGAAAGCACCATGCATTACTTATTTCAAATGGCATAGGTGCAGCGGCTGGTGGGAAGAGAACCCAGCAGCTGATGGGCTAAGTCAGCGTGTATGCTCCAAGTCATGGGGTGGACCATTGGGGTGCCTATGAAGTTTGGCTCTTGCATACCGTGCTGGGGGAATACGACATCACATAGTAAATATAAAATACTATGATAGGTCAGGAGACAGGGACCACAGAAGAAAGGATAATGTTTTATATTTTAGTACCTTTAAAGGCACATTTGCATTTTATACTGAGCCTCGCAAATTATTTAGCTGGCCCAGAGAGGAAACTAGTTGCACTTACTGTGGTCCAGGAAGGGGCCTAGAGTGGGAGAAACAGGATGATTTCTTCTCACTCTGCAGTAGGTCAACTGAATTCTAGCAGCTCCTAGATTCCCTAAAATAATGTTATGCACATTGCATTATATTTAGAAGTTCCTAGTCAGTTTCACCTTCTTCCACTAAACTGTATGCTCCTTAAGTGTAGATTATCTTTTTAATTAAGATGTAATCTCAGCTTTCAAAGAGAACAAAATAATGAATCCTCAAAAATTGTGTGTTAAATAGCAGAAGACTTAAGATAGTGAAATACAGAAGAATAAAAAGTAAAAATCATGGATGGGTGTGTGTGTGTGTGTGTTACTTTAACAGAGACCACAGCCTCTGATATTAAGAAGTGTGTGTAATCTAACAACTGTAGAGTGGTGGAAACTTCCCTCTCCCTTATGCTAGAAGCTAAGGGCTACTTTTGTCCTGAAGGTTGTTACTTAATCAGAGAAGTGAGTCAGGATAATTAATATGTTAATGATAAAGCATCAATCCTCCTTTCTTGCAGTTTAATAGAAGTTCCACATATCTTAAAAACAAAACTAATATTTGAGGAGCTTATGGGAGGGAAAACTCTATTGCCTTCATTCCCTACCCAAGACATAATAGGCACAGGAGACAAAGTGAAGAGGGTTTGGCTTTTTTGAGATACAAATTTCATTATTTTTCAGTTTAGGACAACAACTGTTTTCTTTCCTATTATCTAAAATTGTAAACAATTAAAATATTATGTCAGTAACAAGTGTAAAATATTCTGGCAAATCAATACCTTTACTTAACACAATCTCTGGAGCCCATTACTTATTACTTTGTTGTATGATTGGGTTCCTGCTGAATCTCACCAAATCGCATCCAAAGGGTGACAAAACAACTTCCTGTAAGCAAAGGACAAAAAGATAAGTAAGGTAAGTAAAGGGCAAAGGGACATGTGCCAGGGGCAAGGAATTGGGGAGGAGCAGGGGCATGTAGGGCACTTCAGGGCAGGCCCCGGATTTAAAAATAAATTTTTATATTTGTATAAAAATTTAATGTAGTTGGACGAATAGAAGAAAAAACACAAGGACCTGAAAAAGGGCCTTTGCAGGCAAAATTTATTGAATTTTTAAGCTAAAGAGAGTGAGAAAAAAACCTCTAAGCAATACAAAGAAATTAAGGTACTGTGTTTGTTAGAACGTTAAGAAGTGCAAAGGATTTGGAAAACATTGCTGCAGAGCCTGAGAAGCATTTCCAGGTTTAGGTTACTTGTGTCTCAGAATCTCTGTGCTAAAACTATTGTAAACAAAACATAGGAAAGATAATAGAGCCATGGATCCCTATGGATCTATGACTTTAGGCAATTTCAACCTCTCAGATCCTTAATTTCCTTATTCACATAAAGAGTTGGATAATAATAGCTGATAGGTTGATAATAATAATACTTGCCTTATAAAATTGTTATAAGTGTTAGAAATAGTTAATGCATGTGAAAGACTTAGCTCAGCTTGGCATGTAATGAACATTCATCACATGTTATCTGTTGTGAATGACAAGAGTCAGTGAGAAAAATCTCAAAATTGCCCTTGTGATTCTGGAACTGAAACAGGGCAGGTTTTGACTTAGTTCTATGGTGATTAAAAACTAAATGCTACTGCCTTTGTTTACCATCAACAACTATATCTCTTTCCCATTTTTTCATCTGTCAAAATTCAATAAGAATATGCAAGTTCCTTTATCACTGAGTCTGTGTGTGTGTGTGTGTGTGTGTGTGTGTGTGTGTGTGTGCGCGCGCGCACGCGCGCGCTTAGGGAAACAATATATTTACAAGCATTTCTGTCTTTCTCCTCAATTACATACTAAAACATTTATCTCTTAAAGAAACAAGCAGTAAACACACATGCACTCGCGCGCGCGCACACACACACACAAATGGCAATACTCTTGGACAAACGATAGTTGCTTTTTTTTTTTTTTCATGGAAAGAAGGTGGTTTAGTTTACAGATGTTTGAACCAGCTTAAGCTCCCCCAGGTCTCAACCTCTGTAAGTCTTCTGTTTTCCTCTTCTGTACCTTAGAGTCTTTTCCATTGATGCACTTAGATATATTAACTTTATTTTTTAAATCCATGCCTAATTGGTATGATTGTAAAAGCAACAGTGATTAGTTATTTCTTTGAAGGAGGAGATTAGTATAAAAAGTTATTTATAAAGGGAATGAAAACAATTGTTTAATCACTGCTATTGTTATTTAGGGGTGATGAAATCAAATAAAATTTTGTTCTTGGAGAAAGAATGGAGTCTCTTCAGAAGTGTCAGGAGCTTTATAGGAATTTTAAGAAAGCCTGACCCAAATTACTTCTAGATCTAAAATATTTGTTCTTTTCTATGTAACATTAAAATGAAAGTGATAAAATATTGTAAAGGCTGACATAATAACTGATGTTCAGAGCAGTAACTGTAAGTGACAAGGAGCTGTGGCTCATGGAAAATAAAAGCAAAACAGCTCTCCCAATGCTCTGATGATATTGACTAACTAGCAAAGAGCGGTCTCATGATATATTTATGATACTTTCTAAATAGCTCATGCATTTAAAAAAATCGATTCATTTTTCAGGGTGATAAAAGTGGCTGTGGTTTTCTTTCACTTAAGGTATATGTGTTTATTCCTGATATCTTTGTAAACACAGAGCTGAGGGTGGTGATCCATCTTCATGAAATTCACTAGGCACAGGCTTCATTGTACTTAAACAGAGTGCCAAAGCTGACATCACCTTCCTTGTTCTCACAGGGCTCCAGCTGTGTGAACTATGGGGCATTTGCCCTGAGTTCATGTTCAGCATCAGGGTCAAAGCAAAGGGAACTCTGACAATGATTCCATTGTGAACTTGTTCTGGAAATGCCATGATGATTCTCTATCATGTTCCTGGTAGGCTGCACCAGCACCACTCCTTCCCTTCCCAGTGAGATCCGGATCAAGCTTTGTCATGCAGCCCAGAAGGGTGGGGGAAAGATAAATAATTAGGAGAAAATGTAAGTTGAAGTGGTTGCTGTGCTAACCTCTTGCATCCCAAAATGAAGAATCTTATTTTTCTTGCTTCTGTAATTTCTGCCATCTATTCTAAAATAGAAATATTAGAATAGAAAAAATGTAAATGTCATTTTACATGTAAGGAAATCAGGACACATAGTGTTCAAAGTATTGACTCTAGAAGTGGAAATCAGGGGTTCTGTAATCCATTCAGGATCTGATTCCTATATATTATTTTAGAACCCCTTAATACATTCTAAATCTGCCTCATTATTGGTTGATTAGAAATAATCTGAGTACAGTATCAAGACATAGCAAAATGTGCAGTTGGTATCTTTCCTAGCTTTAAGAGTTAAACTATTAGGAAAAAAAGGTGAAAAACGTTTCAATGGACAAAATAATTACTGAATGTTCTGTTAGAGTTATCTCTTTTCCTTGTCTTTGAACTATTTCACAACTCTGTATGTTGTAATAAATAAATAAATAAATAAATAGTAAACTAATAATAGGGGCCAGGTGCAGTGGCTCATGCCTGTAATCCCAGGACTCTGGGAGGCCAAGGTGGGTGGATCATGTGAGGTCAAGAGTTCAAGATCAGCCTGGCCAACATGGTGGAACCCTGTCTCTACTAAAAATACACAAAAATTAACTGGGTGTGGTGGCACATACCTGTAATCCCAGCTACTTGGGAGGCTGAGGCAGGAGAATCACTTGAACTCAGGAGGCAGAAGTTGCAATGAGCCAAGATAGCAATCTCTGCACTCAAGCCTGGGTGACAAAGCCAGACTCTGTCTAAAGAAAGAAAAGAAAACTAATAATAGATATCCATAGAAATGCAAATGAATTGTGTGTGGTAGAACTTAATTCGTTATTGTCAGGTGGATATTGACAGTATCACATCTACCTGTAGATTCACTTCTAATTTCTGGGGATGTCTGTTGTATACGTGTGCTCTAAGGATTCTCCCTTGATGTGATTATAACATCTTATTGGTACTCTCATTATTTAATGAATTAAATAAAATATTTGACAAAGTTTGCTTTCTATTTATATGGTAGTAATAGTTTTACAATAAAAAATCCTTCCTCAAGAGCTTTAAACAGTTTATAGACTCTTTGTTTTTTCTTTGAATTATAAACCTATGGTAAAAAAAACTCTCCACAAAATTAGAAATGTTCTGACTTGTTTAGTCAACTCCTATTAAATGTTTCTGTCTTTGGTGTTGAACAAAGGTCGTAAAAGTAATGAGATAACATGAGAATGTGCTTTGGGAACTGCAAATCTGGAGTCACTGCTCCATGAGGAATCTAGGATAAGAAGAAGGAAGCTGTGAAGAATGGTTGGCTAGCAGTGCTGGCAAGGCATTCAGATCAACATGCCTCTCAAAAGAATGGAAGTCTCTTAAACTCAGTTAATTGTTAAATTGGTTCAACTGTATTATGGCAAGAATGCTTCTCTCTCCTTCCCTAATATAAATGCTACCCTAAATGACTCCCTACCTCCCTGTTTTGTCTCATGCTTGACACTGAAAACAAAGATAAATATTTGAGGAAACATAAACTCAATAATGTCATTTATTGGAAAGCTACAGTTTACAGATTCTTTGCATTTATTACCAGAGTTGTTCCTTACAACAACTTTATCTGAATGGTATTATTAGCTACATTCTGTAGATGAGAAAAGCAGTGCACAACGAAACTCACTTGCCCTAGAGTATCCATCCAGTAAGTGGTGAAGCTTGGATTTCAACTTTCTTTTCTTTTTTCTTTAAATATTAATTCTGAAGCCGTTATGCAATATGGAACCTGTGTAGTTGGGCTCTGAGTTCTACTATCTGGTTCAGAATCCTGGATCTACCACTTCAGGCCTCCCCCTCGCCCCAGGAAAGAAATCACACAAACTTTTGGGTGGAAAGATTAGAATGGAAAGGTCTGAAATACAAGAGGAAAACCATCAAAGTGTGTGTGCCCAGAGGGAAGAGAGGAGAAAATTTCAATAAGAATGAGATGATTACCTGTGTCAAATAGTATAAGGATATCAGCCAATATAGATGAAAAGAATATTTTGCATTGTGATATTAGATAGTTATAGGCCAACTTTGCCAGAAAACTTTAGCAGAGTGCAGACAGAAATGAGATAATAGTCTGTTAAAGGCAGGGAGAATGTGGAGACAGGAGAAAGAAACTGAAAACACAGGAGACGGATGAGACGCTGGTAAATATTTCTTAACAGACCCTAGAGAAGTAGACAAGACCATCTAAAGGAAAAACAGATGCATGAGTCTTGAAAATCAGATGGTAACAACCTGGTGGCAGGTTTGAATGTCTCTGTGAAGTAAGAGAGAAGTGTGTTGCTAGGAAAAGGGATTAGGGTGAAGGAGCAGCAAGGAAGGTGAAGGACAGCTGAACAGTTTGCACATGGATGGTTTTGACTTGCCATGTGACCCATTTCCAGTCAGATCTCTGGTTCTCGTGTTGAAAGATGGCAGAAAGCCAAAGGAGGAGCAAAAAGCAAAATTTTGATAGCTAAATAAAACTCATTTATCACCAGTTTCTATATTTTTATGTGTTTGATATATTTTAGCCTTGTGTTACTTGCTTGTTTAAAAACTCATGAAAATCTTAAGAAATTTAAAAGGAACTTATCACTACTTAAGGACAGCAGAAGGGTTTCTTTTTCTTGTTTTCCTCTCATCTCTTTATGAACTCAGTGTTAGTTGATTCTCTATGTTAATAGCGAAATAGACGCTATAAATACAGATCTAGACAAAATCCTGGACTCAATATTTGCTGAAATTGTCCAAGAAAATGAGACATCAATTCTATTAGTCTTGAATATGCTTAAACTTTCTCATCCTTAAGGAACTATTAAGTTAAAGTATCAATTTGGAAAACTTGCAAAATAATTTGGGGCGGGGTGGCGGGGCTGGAGGGATCAGCGGAAGTGTTAATGATGGACTTCCTGAGATGAAGTTGGCAGTGGCACTCTGCAAATCAATCCAGAGTCAGAAGGCTAATGTATGCACACAAGTCTATTAAGCTCTTCTCTATAAAAGGCTCAGCATTTTCCTTTCCATTTTTCTACCTGGAAATACTGTTAGTCAGCTAATGCACCTCACTACAAGAGACAAGAAAGACTTCGGGGATTTGGAATATAATAACACCTTTGATCATTGTACAGATTAATTTTCTTTCTTTTTTTTTTTTTTTTTTTTTTTTGAGACTGAGTCTTGCTCTGTCACCCAGGCTGGAGTGCAGTGGCCGGATCTCAGCTCACTGCAAGCTCCTCCTCTCGGGTTCACGCCATTCTCCTGCCTCAGCCTCCCAAGTAGCTGGGACTACAGGCGCCCGCCACTTCGCCCGGCTAGTTTTTTGTATTTTTTAGTAGAGACGGGGTTTCACCGTATTAGCCAGGATGGTCTCCATCTCCTGACCTCATGATCCGCCCGTCTCGGCCTCCCAAAGTGCTGGGATTACAGGCTTGAGCCACCGCGCCCGGCCTGTACAGATTAATTTTCTTAGCACTTTGCCTAACATAAACTGGCCTAATGCAAAAAGGTTAACTTTTGATAAATATTATTTTCAAACTTTAATTTTCATTTCAATATTTTAATATATAGCAATATAATTTTAATAATCAATTTCCCTATTCAAAGGGAAAGGAATGTAAATGAAACAAATCCTGGGAATCATATCAGAACCAAAAGAAGTTAGATGGAATTTAAGGGCCTTCTACATATTTAGTAATAGTTAATTATTTTAGGGATTTCAAATTCTATCTTAATTCAGTGAAATTTTAAAATGAAATTTAAATGAAAACATTTCAAAGAATAAAATTTAAATGAAAATTTTTAAGATGAGTCATTCTTTTTCTGAATATGTTCTTTTCTGTTTTAACTAGAATATACCATGTGCACAAGGTAACCATCTGGGATGAGCCCTGAGCAAAGTCAGAACTACATCAAGAAAAGGTGGTTTTCACATTTGCTGCCTTTTCCCATTATCATGCTTTCTGGTACTCCTATTTCATGCAAGTGGTATGTAATCAAATATCTTCATTCTTGAATTAATTTGGGGGGAAATTTTAACTTTTTTCTGGCTTTATTGGTAAGTTAACAAAAACAGTATAAATTCAAGGTATACAATGTGTTGGTTTGATACACATGTACATTGTGAAATGTATCTAATTAATTAAAATTAATTACAGTTAATTATCAGACTAATTCACACATTCATCACCTCACAAAGTTGTTGTTTTGTGTGCGTGGCAGGGAGGGAATGAGGACACAAGTTCTATTCTCAGCAAATTTCAAGTAAACCGTACAGTATTCGTAACTGTATTCACCATGCTCTATGTTAGATCCCCAGGACTTACTCATCTTATAATTGAAAGTTCTGAATTAATATATTTGAACATTAACTTGTAAATCATTTTTTTGAGAAAACCTAAAGTGTTCTAGAATGCTATATTTTAAAGAAGAATTCTCACAGTTTACTTATTTATTTTTAGCTTATTTTCTGTGTGGCTGCCCCAGAGTCAGCCCCCTAGCAGCTGTCTGCTCTCAGGTCTGATGCAGAATGTCAGGTCACTTGCTGAGAACAGAGTTTGGAGGGCGGGGGTCTGGAAGTGAATTTACAGCTGTAGGATGCAGGTTCACCTTTTCTCCTGTATCAGCTATATTTCTGAAGTCTTCCGGGTACAGATCTTCAGGGAAGAAGTATCGAGGCACTCTCAAGAAAGCTCTCAGTCTCTTCAACTTCCTCATTTCAGCTTCCCTGCGCTCCGGAATTAAACTGTTGTGTGCAGCCAGGCTGTGAGAACTGATGCATAAGTCATGAGATAGGGCTTTATTAGGAGGAGTAAAGAATTCTCTCACATTTGAAATGTTCACAAACAGATCCTCAGCCGTTGTTTAGAATGCCTGAAATATGTTGTTAGTATATATGTACCACTGAAGAGTTACAGTTAATGTCAATAGAAGAATATAATTTTGCATGTCTCCATTTCGTCACCATATCTTTAATGTTTCAAAATCCTTTGCTCCCTTTCAAAAAAGATTCTGGGATTTAGTAACATAGTGGTACGAAGGTACTTTCTACTTAAAAACATATTAAAGGTAGATCTGAAAGATATTTTACAAGCCAAGACAGAATCCAGGTTCTGGAGTTCTCCGTTACTCTTGTAACCATTGATAACATCACTCAACCTGAAGCTGCTGCTTGGAGCTACATTCTGCAATGCTAATTTTAAGTGTTTGATGTTATCAGCTGTACCAGGGAAAACCAAAGCAACAATGAATGTCAGATCTTGGTAGACCAAAGAAAAAGTATGCCTAGACCATTTTGTGAAAATTCAGATATCTCTAATTGCTGTAAATTCAGATTCATATGCCAGCAAACATGTGTTGCTAAAATTGTTTAAAATTCACTTCCATCACCTTCTTCATGAAAGCAGAGACCGACTTGACTATCATTGTTTATGCTGCCCTTTGAAAACATTTCTGTGATGAAAGATGACAAAAACAATGCAACAGCCTACTTCTCTGGGAAAAGCTAGCCCCAGTGCCTAAGGGAAAACATTCACTAACTCTTTTCGTATGAAAATCAGTCTTTGTTCAGAGAAGGAGGGGAACAAGCAGAGACTTTTACTGGGACAGTAAATCAAGCCTTCAGCAACTCAAGGAACAAACATACAAGACAAGCCCAACTCCTCATTAAGACCAAATTAGGACAACCCTACAAGAAAATAAATTGTTTTATCTGGTTGTGATGCTTTGGGGAAAGTTAATTGACTACTCAAATAACAACTTTGATAGTATATCAACTGTGACTGTACAAGTAGGTTTTAATTAGCAGAAACTTTTTGCAAATTGGACAACAACTTTTTTTATTATGACTAGGAAAAGTGCTATTTTCTATTTTTGTTTTGCTCTTTTAAATGATACCGAACTTTAGTTAATCCCTCAGTCCTAAATTACGGCTGTTGCAAATGAGGACTATAATAGTTATCCCATATTATGTTAAATCTTGTATTAATGTTGATGGAGATGAAAGAAGAGAAATATTTGCACTCATGCTGAAATTGCAAAGGAACATGCGTGAATGACCTGCTTGGAAATGCGAGAAATAGTTTCTTTATTTTTATTTTTATTTTTTATATGTATTTATATTTCTTTATTTTTATTTTATTTTAGTTTTTTGAGACATGGCCTTGCTCTGTCACCGAGGCTGGAGTGTAGTGGTATGATCAGGGCTCACTGCAGCCTCAACTTCCCTGGTTCAAGCAATCCTCCCACCTCATGCCTGGCTAATTAAAAAAAAATTTTTTTTTGTAAAGACACGGTCTTGCCATATTGCCCAGACTGGTCTCAAACTCCTGGGCTCAAGCGATCCTCCTGCCTCTGTCTGGAGTATAGGTATGATCCTCCATGCCCAGCCTGGAAAGCAGTAGTTTCTATGCAGTGACACCTATACTACTAACTATAATTGGACTTAACCTAGAAAAGCATTTTGCATGTTTAACTTTTAAGTGCGTTTAACAGAAAAGGAGAAAGGAACCTGAAATAAGAAATAATTTAGTGATAAAATTGTTGATGTCCTCCTTCATTGTAATCCATTCCAAATACAGTTTATTTTGCTACAGAGCATGTTCTGTAATGTAAATGGAAATAGGATTGTTAAAGAGGGAATGATGTGAACATAACTTGGGTGATGGGAAGGCTCTTAAGGGATTTTCCACCTGCATTTTGCACTGCCAGCATTTACACTGCAGCAGACTGCAAAATATGTCCCCAAAGCTGCATACAGCAAACCATAGAAGTATACAGTACTGTACATGATATCCCTTCATTTTATCTTCCCAGGAGATTGATCATGTGCAAAAGAAACAATGACAAGATAATGATCCATAAATCACCAGCCATATCTTTGCTATGGTATGTGTGAAACTTGCATCTGCTTATTATGTAAAATGCTACACCTATAACTTCTGATGTTGTGCTTTTTTCTGCAATTCAGCAGTCTTTCTTTTACCTCCTTCTGATAGCCTACTTTCATTTGTATTTAGAATAAAGTCCTATTAGTAACTGTCGTACTGCTTTCTTTATTATGACTTTAACATTTTTAAAAAACTGTGATAAATTGTTATTGAGTAGGATTGGTCATTGGTGTTAATGCTCTGGTCATCAAGTGGCATAAGTTTTGAGTGGTCTGTGCTAATTCTATTATTTTTTCCCCCATTAACTTTGTAACTTGAAGTGTGCAACGTAGCTTACTGCAAGGTTTTCAGAAATGCATGTATATCTTATATCAGATGCTTGTACTGTGGTATGAGTTTCTCCCTAGTTCAGCTAAAGATGGGGTCCTTTCCACACGGCTATGAAATATTAGGCCTGCAGACACTTTGAAGGGTGAGAAAAATGGAATTTATTGGACAAAAAGGAAAAGAGGGGAAACAGGGACCCTGAGCGGAGTGAGAGTCCTGCTAGTATATTCTTCCCGCCTCACAGATTGAATTCCAGGTTCCACCCAGGAAGAGGAGGGGCCAGGCTCCTCCCCAGGGCAAACAGCGTGATCTTCCTGAGTCTCCATCCCAGTGTGCACTCCTCCCAGCGAACAGGCCAGTTGGGGGTTCTCGGGTGACTCCTTTATATCTGGCTGTCTCATTACTTCTAAAATATTTCATATTCATAAAATAAAAATGTTTTAATAATGTCATATATTTGTAAAGGCATTTACAATCTTCAAACTTCTTCTGCATGAAAAAAACTCTTACAATTCAAAAATGGATTTACTGTCCTGATGTAAAATAACCTGCAAATCTTACTTTCTAATTTTGGTGATATATGTGTAAAAAGAAATCATCTCATGAACAAAATAAAAAAAAAAACTGAGAAGTTGCAGTGAGTTGTGAGGCAGTACGATGTGGCATAAGAATGCAGGCTCTGAATCTGCAGACCGCCTGGTTCAAATACTAGCTCTGCCAAAAACTAGCTACATAAATGGAGCAGATTATTTAACCTCTTTATGCCTCAATTTTCTCATTTACAAAATTGTTGTTAGCATTAAATGTGTTAATACATATAAAATACTTCATATTTATGTGTATGAAATATTACTGCTTTAAAATACAGTTAACTGATCACATTAATATACAGTACATATCTTCTATTGATATATGAGTTTCTTGAAGTAAGACCTATGTCTTATTGCTGTTAGATCTTCAATGCATGAAACATAAGATATGTCCAATCAGTGCTAGTTGAATTGAATTAAATTTTTTGATTGCTGTTTTTTGTTTTCCTTTGACTAGATAATTTGTTCAGAGATTCCTCCAAAGATAATCACTTTTCTTCCTGTACAACCTATATTTTTTTAAAACTATTTTAAATTAATTAGTTTTAGAATTCTTTCTTATCTCTAAAATGTAAAAAGGTACAACAGAGGGCATCAACAAATAGGTATCAGATGGTGAGGTAAGAGAGAACAAAAGCTGATAAATGTAAAAGCAAACAACAGTGAAATTTTGTGATATAGAAGTTTCAGTTCCAAAGAAACAACGGATTAAGCTTTTATAAATAGCTAAAATGAATAATAATTCAAGTGACTACCACTTAAGATAGGCTACTCAACAAATGCTTTTTGAGCCAAACACTCTTTTAGAGGCTGAGGAATCAGAAAAAATAAAATAAAATAAAAGTGCTTTTCCTGAAAGTCTTCTGATATTATTAAAGGGATGAAACATGTATATTATATCTAAAACCCTTGACTAACAAGGGCCATAAAGTTTTGAATATGAAGTCGTGTCATAGGTAATTTACCAGATTGGGTTCTAACCTTTAAGCAATCTTTCCAAGCCCGTTAGCTGTAAAAAAGTTGTTAATGTTCCTTCAAAATGTGAAATTCTAGAGCTTAATATCTATAAATAGAGCTTTCATTGTTATGCCTCAAAATTCAACAGCTTTCTCAATTGACAGATATTTGTCTCATATTCCTTAAGTTACCATTTCCTACTCAGTAATAACCTTTTCCTACTTTTCAAATAATAAAAGACATAAAGATTTGGCCACAAATAGGTTATTAGTAACATTTAAGCAAATAATAGTGGAACTTTTTAATGATAGTAGATTTGATTATAAAGTCTTATAAAGGAAATTGATAATATATTCCAAATGAGACATCTTATTCGAATGATCTGTGGATCATTAAAACACATTTACTACTGTTGGTCAAGGAATGCAACCCTCTTCCGCTTCATATTAAAGTGAGAATTATGAATTAATTCCTTAGTTTTCATAATGTTTAAATAGATTAAGATCACTTTCCTTAAACGCCAGTGTCTCTAAATACCTTTCTAATTTAGATAACTGTTTCCATTGTTATCCATTGCAGAGGATGGTGTCTTTTACCTGGTCAACATATCACCTCCTCTTGCTGACTAGTCTATGTATTTTCCAGTTTGACTCTTCAGCTATAGTCTGAGTAAGAACTGGATATGTCTCTGCTTTTTTGATAGCATATTCCTTGTTGATTAGCTTTTCTTTCATCAGTACACTGGATTCAGTCTTACTGTGCTCTGATCATGCTGTCTACAAGTAATGGTAAAGGGGGTGTTTTGCCTCCTATACACCTTAACAGAAAAATAGATGACATAGTTTTTCACTGTGTGTAATATTGAGTGGTTGTGTCTGCATTCTTTCTTTTGTGTCTCATATGGCTTGGCTGTCTGTCCACACACAAATCTCGTGTTGAGTTGTGGTCTCAAGTGTTGGAGGAGGGACCTGGTGGGAAGTGTTGGATCACGGGGGCTCATTTTTCTTTTGCTGTTCCCGTGATAGTGAATGAGTTCTCATGAGACCTCGTTGTTTAGAAGTATGTAGCAATTCACCCTTTGCTCTCTCTCTTGCTGGCCATGTGAAGAAGTGCTTGCTTCCCCTTTGTCTTCTGCCATGATTGTAAGCTTCCTGAGGCCTTCCCAGCTATGCTTCCTGTACAGCCTGTGGAACTGTGAGCCAATTAAACCTCTTTTCTTTATAAATTACCCAGTCTCAGTTAGTTCTTTATAGCAGTGTGAGAACAGACTAATACAATGTAACTTAATAATTTGACTTTCGCTTCATCCTAATTTCCAGAGAACCTTTGCTCCTAAATTACTTACATATTTGTTATTTGATAGAGTTTCATACATATGTAGTATATATATATGAAATATATATATATTTTATAGGGTTTATATATATGAGAAAGATATATTTTATAGGATTTCATACATACATATATATGTACACACACATATGTAGGATTTCATATATGTCTGTGTATATATGAACCCCCCCCCAAAAAAATACAGGCAAAAAAAGAGTAAATCTTCATGATCTTGGGTTAGGCAATAATATCTTAGATACAACACCAAAAGCATATGAAATTTAAAAATTTGATAAATTGTACCTAGCAAAATTTAAAACTATTGTGCTTCAACAAACATGGTCAAGAAAATGAAATACAATCCATTGACTGGGAGAAAAGTAGTTGAAAATTATCTCTCTCATGAGACTTGTATTCAGAATTTATAAAGAAAAACTATGAATAAATAATGAAATAAAAATGGACAAAGGATTTGAATAGACATTTTTCAAAGTGTATACACATTAACACATGAAAATTTGTTCAGCACCATTAATCATTAGGAAAATGTAAATCAAAACCAAAATGAGTTACTACTTCATACCCACTAGGGTAGCTATAATCAAAAAGCCAGAAAACAACAAGTATTGGCAAAGATGTGGCGAGACTGGAACTCTCATGAATTGCCTGTGGAAATGTAAAATGGTGTAGCCACTTTGGAAAACCATCTGGCAGTTTCTTAAAAAAAATTAAGCATAGACTTGCTATATGATAAAGCAATTCCACTACTTGTTACCTACCTAGAAGAAATGAAATCATATGTTCACTCGAAAACAAATTTACACAGCAACATTTTTCATAGCAACCAAAATGTGGAAACCATTCAAATGTCAATCAACTAGATAAAAGACAGGAAGAAACATGCCTTATACCTATATAATGGAATATTATGCAGCAATAAAAAAGGACAAGGTACCCGTATATACCATACTATGGAGAAACCTCAAAAATATTATGCTAAGTTGAGGAAGCCCAAAACAAAAGAGCACATCTTATAATTTTATTTATATGAAATGTCTAGAACAAGCCAATCTATAGAATAAAAAGTAAATTAGTGGTTGCCTAAGACTAAGAGTTTGGAGTGGGAAGGGTGGGTGATGGGGAAGGGGAAGGGGTAGGAATAGGAATACGGAATAACTACAAATAAGCAAAATATTTCTTCTCAGGGTGATGGAAATGTTTCAAAATTAGATTGTGGTGATAGTTGTGCAACTCTGTAATACACTAAAACAATCACTGAATTGCAAACTTAAAACAGTGAATTTTATAGTATTTAAATATCTCAATAAATGTCTTTAATCAAGTATATCAAAGAATTATAAATTCAAGTGCTATTTACATACTGTTGAAGTAAAATAAAATATAGAGATGAATGTCTGATATTAAAATGTTTTTTTCTGGGAAGAAAGAATTGCAATTTGGGGCATGTATGCAGACTGACTGGTCTTGAGTATAGCAGAACAAAGAGAAGGTAAGAGGTATTATTAAAAGGAGAAATGTTATGTATTGCTCTTCAAGAAAGGTCATTGGCAATAGTGAAGTTTGGGGGAGCTGGTAAGCTCTGATTGGTGAGTGACTGACCTGGGTAAAACTGGTCTTAAAGTTGCAGCAGGTTGTTTCAGTAATCATTAGATAAAACTGGCATCAGGTTACAGTTGGCAGGTTCAGCAGCCAGGCTTACAGAGAATTACGTTTTTGGAGCAATGTTATGTGCCCTGAGTGCTTTTCCCTTCTGGCTTCTCGACTCTGTTTTAGTTGGGTGTGATAAGAATAACCCAATATGTATTATCAACTTTCACAATACCAAAGCTGCTCATAGCTTTAACACAGATGTATTGTGAGGGAAAAAGACTCAGCAGTGTTGGGAACTGGAAATTATGGATTCTTTCTCTCTACAGTACACAAATTCTTTATAAAGTTTTCTCTCTTTTTTTGGAGATAGGATGTTGCTCTGTCTCCCTGACTCGAGTGCATGGCACTGTATTAGGCCATTCTCACATTGTTGTAAAGAAATATCTGAGACTGGGTAATTTAGTAGGTGAAACAGAAATAATTTTGTCTACAAACTTTTGTTATACTGATGTGGGGCCTGGTACAATGAGAGCCTCATGGGTGTTACTCAGTGTGGTTTATTTCTTTTCCTTCCTCACAGTGGCACTGTGAGGTTGATGGTGTTGGCTACAACTTTACAGCTAAAGATGACAATGGTCAGAATAGAGAAGGTGATGAGAGGGTAAATGGTGTCCTTACGGAGGGCTATTATATGTGAGCTAATGTGCTAAGCACATTTACCCAATACACTTGGCGTATTAACTCTGTTATGCCTATTTACACATGGAGACACTAGAAGTTAGCAATGGGAATATTCACTCAGTCACCAAGTTAGATAGTAACAGAGGCAAGACTCAGACTTCAAAGCAACTCCTATTATTCCAACACTCTGTCTTTCCCAAATACCAACCACACAGTCTGATACATTGAAAAAGTCAATTCTTTACTGCTTGAGATAAGTTGCAAGCCACCAATCCTTCCTTCCTTCCTGGAAGATTTTATTTGACAGCTGGGTACAGCTTGTGTCTCTTTTTTCTTAATTTTGAAATCTGCTCTTCCCTTTACCTAGATCTATATAGTTCATTTTAATGTGGTTCTCTGCAGCCCACGTTTTCCTGTTTAATCTTTCCTCTGACAAGTGATCATTTATAAATGCAAGAACAGATATTAGTTGTGACAACTACACTGAAATAATTTGTATGGTAAAATTACTGCTAAATTAGTTTTTGGTAGTGCATAGATTTGCAGCTTAGTATTGTATAATTTGTACATGAAATTGGGTTATTCTGTCTGTGATTACAAAAACAGTCAGGGGCATGGGAGACATAAGAAAAAATTAAATTGACTAGTTTAAATAGGATACATTAGTATGGCAAGAATATTTTTTTCCTGTCCATAAAATCCCACTTTAATCGTGTTATTCCCCAAATCAGAACTCTTAATAACTCCCCAGTCCTTTTAAAAAGCAAACTATTTATATTGTTTTCAAGTTTATCGAGTACTTCTCCAGTCACATCTCTCATAGCTTCTCTTAAAAACTTTCTGCCCAACCCACTGCCTGTTGAGCACATATCCACCTCTTTCATTTTATGTACTATTTACTTTCACTGTAATGCTCCACATTCCTCTCTGACTATATGCATCCTACTCCTCCTTCAAATCTCCCTTACTTTATGAAGAGCCTTCCTTGCCTTCTTTCTCCTCTGAACTCCTATATTCTTAGTGTAGTTGTCATTTACATGATCTTAGAGATCATTTGTAAATCCTGTTGTATTTTAGAAGAGGAAAATGAAGATAAATTAGGTTGTGCAACATGACCTCTTTCTGATTCAGCTCATTAAGAACAAGGCTCATGCATTCCCATGGTTACAACATCAAAAGAAAAAAGAAAAAAAAAAAAAAAGAACAAGGCTGATTTTAATTGCTCCAGGAGGTGGTGGATGCTTACAATATGGAAAACATTGTGCTAAGAGCTTCTGGGATGCAAAGTGAATAAGATTATCTATATACTTTCAGAACAAGGCTTTCTATATTTTAAAAGAAAAGAAGAGAAGGTATTATCTGATATTTTCTGGCTCTATGACTCTCAAGGACCTTTTATAGACTTCAGGAAAAAGTTTACATTAACACTAAGGAAAGATGTCAGTGGTTTATTTGTCACCCAGCTTGGGAAGGTCACTTCTCTGAGAGTCTTTCCAAATGTGCATATTGGCAGATGTGATGATTAATTTTATGTGTCAACTTGGCTATGCCGGGGGACCCATATATTTTGCCAGACACATCCTGATGTTGTTTTGAAGGTGTCTTTTTGGATGAGATTGTATAAATCAGTTGACTTTGAGTAAAGCAGATAACCCTCCATAATATAGGTAGGCCTCATTCAACTCATTCAGTCAGTTGAAGGCCTTACTGGGAAAAAAAAAAAAAAAAGACTGACTTCCCTAGAAGAGCGAATTCTACCTGCAGTCTGTCTTTTTATTCTTTCTTTCTTTCTTTTTTTTTTTTCAGATGTGGGATCTTGCTATGTTGCCCAGGCTGGTCTCGAACTCCTGGGCTCAAGCAATTTGCCTGCCTCGGGCTCCTAAAGTGCTAGGATTACAGGTGTGAGCCACCATGCTTGGTTCCTGCAGTCTGTCTTTGGTCTCAAGTGGCAATATCAACTCATCTCTGGATCTCCAGCCTGTTGGTCTACCCTGAAGAATATGGATTTAGCCTCCACAGTTGCATTAGCCAATTCCTTAAATTAGCCAACTCCACAATTGCATTAGCCAATTCCTTAAACTCTCTCTCTTTCTCCCCTCTCTCTCTCTCTCTCCCTCCTCTCTCTCTCTCTCTCCCTCCCTCCTTTCTCCATATTATTGATTATTTTTCCCTGGAGAAACAATACAGCTAAGACCTAGTTTAGCACTATTTGCCTATGATTTATGTATAAAATAAAATTTATTTTTCAAATTATGATTCAACTTTGTACACAAACCTTGTCTGCATTTATTACTTTTCCTTAGTTTATATCCTTGAAGTGGAATCACTACATCAAAAGATGTTAACATTTTTAAGATCCTTGATACTTTTTTTATAGGTATTTTATAGGTATTTTATAGGTTGTATAAAATACCACAGGGCTTTGTGGCATGTTCTCTGAATTTATAATTTTTGAATTTGAATAGCATAGAAGAAATAATTTAGAATCTTTGCAATTTGCATAGTGTCATTTATTTTACTTCTCTTTCTTCTCTATAAGGTGCTCCCTTTTCTTTCTATGCCTTCATGGATAACAGCAGCAATACTAGTCTATGAATATCTTTTTTTTCCCATAGACCTTAATCGTTTTTTGCTTGTGCCTGAGAAGATACCTCTGTCTAAAGTCACTCATATGAGATGAATAGCTTCTGAAATACTGTTGGAGCAAAAAGGCACTTTCTAGCTACATCTGTAGGACAGTAACTTTACAAAAAAGTTTAATTCAGTTCTCCTAAACATTATACATTCATTTTTACTGAACATTGAACTGAATGCACCCACACCTGTTATGCTGTTGTGCCATGTTTTCCTCTGAGTCTCCACTGATGGGACTTAGATTCATATTCATGCATTTTTCTTTAATGTATTTATTCAGCAGTTACCCAGTTTTTAGTATATGCCAGACACTGGGATACAGCATGAACAAAACAGACTTTTGTCTGCTCTGTGGCACTTACATTCTAGTAGGAAAAGCATATCTTTGCCAAACGCACAAAAGTTTTAAAAATTAAGACGGGCGGATCACGAGGTCAGGAGATCGAGACCATCCTGGCTAACACGGTGAAACCCCGACTCTACTAAAAATACAAAAATTAGCCGGGCGTGGTGGCGGGCGCCTGTAGTCCCAGCTACTCGGGAGGCTGAGGCAGGAGAATGGCGTGAACCCGGGAGGCGGAGCTTGCAGTGAGTGGAGATCGCGCCACTGCACTCCAGCCTGGGCGACAGAGCTAGACTCTGTCTCAAAAAAAAAAAAAAAAAAAAAAATGAAGAAAGTAAACAAAACAAAACAACAAAAAAAAGTAAAATGAAATGGTTGCAATTACAAAGTAGGAGTGGGTTGCAGCTGATTTTTCTTCTTTTTTTCTAAGGGCCATGGGAACATTGTATTTGTGACCCTTTTGTAACAGGTAGACTTTGGAGGGTCTGGATTATACTTCAGAACTCTCACTGTTCTCTTGGGTATGATGGCCTCCTAGAACCCTGCTGGGTAAGCTAGAAGACACAAAGCTTTCAAGGGAAGTATTAGTACATTTGAAAGAGTTATTTTAAATTTATAAAACTAAATTATGTGCATTATCAAAGCTTCATAAAATAATCAAGGAGAAAGAAAAATTGACAGTTCAACTTACAATCAAGAGAGAACCACTATTAACACTTTAATATATTAAAATATGTAATTGAAATAAAATATGTACATATAAATGTACATACTTTCAAAACCAGGCTCATATTGTACATAGTATTTTGTAGCCTCTGTTTTTACTTAAAATTATCTTGTGGAATTTTTTGCTGTTTTTAAGTATTTTCTCAGAACATGATATTGAATGACGGTAAGAGTATTCATAATGCACCTAACCCATGTACTGTTGGTAGGTATTTATCCTTTCTTTATCTGTTTATCTTATTATAGCACCTCTGATTATTTCCTTAGGATAAATTCATATAATAAAATTGTTTTATCATTCTTGATGCATATGTCTACATACTCCCACCAACAATGTGTACAAACACTAAAGAGGTTGTATTAAAGGGGGAAAATCAACCAAAGGCTGGAAAGTAAGATGAACAGATTAATGACGGCAGTGCACAGTCTCACAGGTATCCACAGTGATAATTGTTGTCTTTGGTGAGGACTGTCTCTGTTCAGGTCCAACCATGTCTTTAGGTCCATGTTCAGATTGGTTGTTTAGTGGGCTGAGTAGTATTTAACAAGTAAGATTTGGGCATTCTTCCAGCTCTGGCCAGTATTTACTCAGTCAAATTCATTTCTTTGCACAAAACAGCTGAAGTCAGACTCTTCCCTTGAAGGTTTCTGGGAGTCTGTAATGTGTTACAGGCACATAGAGCTCAGAAACTCGGCTTTCTTCTGGAGTTCTGGAACCCTTTCAGTCTCCCCCAAGGGACAGAGTGCTTCCTTACTTGAAATATCCAATGGCGGTTGGGCCCGGTGGCTCATGCCTGTAATCCCAGTACTTTGGGAGGCCAAAGTGGGTAGATCACGAGGTCAGGAGTTCGAGACCAACCTGACTAACATGGTGAAACCCCATCTCTACTAAAAATACAAAAATTAGCTCAGCCTGGTGGCACCCACCTGTAATCCCAGCTACTCAGGAGGCTGAGGCAGGAGAATCGCTTGAACCTGGGAGGTGGAGGTTGCAGTGAGCTATACCCTCCAGCCTCATAGACCTTCTTTTTGTCCCTTGAACTTAATTAAGCTCATTCTAATTCCCGGACTTTGCACTTCCAGTTCTGTATTTCTCTTTTGTCATGTCTCCTCTTCTGGATTTTACTGATTCTGATGTAAATGATCTAAAACATCTCCCTCCCCGCATTACTACTCTTTCTTAATATTCTGCTTTGTTTTCTTCTTAGTGCTTAGCATTAGTGGAAATTACATCATTTATTTACTTTTTTTTTTTCTTGTCTGTTGTCTGTCTCTTCTTGATGGAATATAAACTCCATGAAGGTAAGGATCTCCTGTGGCTTTTTCAAGTGCTGTATCACTCTGTATTTGAACTGTGCTGAATATAATAAATATATGTTGAATGAATGAAGGCAAAAATGAGTAAATGACAAGTACCAGATATACTAGCTCTGGGCTGGCAAGACACTCTACTTTTCTCCTAGTGTGCTCATTTTAACACAGAAAATTTAGCCTTTAGTTATCTGCATTCATTCAGTCTCAGCCTGTTTCTAAGTAGAGCTGTATTCAAATATGCAATTTAGAAAATCTTAATCTTATATGTGTTTAGAAGTGCCTTCAGTTTCTCAAGTAAAGTTGGAAGTTCTTACCTTCACCATCAGAGATAACTTTAAAACAATCCTATGCAAGTTTAGAGTTGTCCTACATCCCAATATTTGCCCTACAACATATTTAAGAAATTAAAGTCTCACATCATTTTTTTAGTTATTCTTTCTTTTTAAATTTTTGTGTAAAGTTTTACATTCAGTTTTTTGATCTCATTTTATTTACTGTTTATCTACTTTATTCTCCAATTTCTTAAATACGATTAAAAGACAAACCCTACCAAAAGTCCTAAAGAAGTTGATTGGCACATGGCAGGCCCTCAAAATGGATTAATTATCTCTCTGGGAGTGTAACTATTTTCTGAAAAGACATAGAATGAAAGAAACCAAGAAGCATATATCAAAATAACATGTAAAGGAGGGAAAATACTGTTATTTTTCCTTTTTAATCTCTCTTTTTAAAATCATTATTGCTTTCTGTATCTTCTTTTCCAAAATATGATAAATTGGGAAACTCATTCCAATAACAGTTAAAGAATATTCAAGAGAAATAGGATTTATACATTGATCTGGGCTCTGCCTGCTAATCAACATATTGCTAATGGGCAGACATCTGGAATACTGGTTTCTTAATGCAAAACTAGAGGTTTCAAACTGGTGGTCTCTAAGATGATGATGTTAAAGAAAAATTAACTGACTACAAAACTGGGTTATTTTACACACGTACAAAAATTCTGGTGTTTGGTTTTCTCAGAATAGTAATTAGAAATCGGACAGCACTAACCCCATAGTTCTAAATGGCAATATTTGGCTGCAGATATATACTGTCAGCCCTGTCCACATGGGATATATTCTCTGCAGCGACCCACACTCGTTTTTTTTTAGGCTTTGCTCATTTATGCCACATTCTTGGCCCTGGAGACATCAGAATATGCTCTTCCTGAATGAAGTGCTCTCCCAGGCACCTTATTTCCCTGACTCAATGGGACCTTGAGTGTCCACCCCGGCTTTGTTTTCCTTAGCCCGCTGCCCCTACTTTACCACATTAAGAGAGACCAGGACTATTTTGTGCATTCTGGACTTGGGCCTGCACCATGGGTGAGGGCTGAGGTTTGTCTTCAGTCTGTGCTCAAGTTGAGGTGAGATGCTTGAGAGAGAAAAAGAAAGGGGGTGGGAAACCAAACAATCAACCGAACAAACCAAATGAAACAACCAGGGAATTAAGAGAAAATGGTAGAGAAGCAATCCGAGTTTTGGCTTTTCTCCCTCATCTGTCTGACTAAATTTATATTGACCTTGTCTGTATTTAATTTATAGTATGCCATTCATTTAGAATAGGCTTCAGAAATGTGAACCCCCTCCAAATTTTGGCCCCCTTAGGAAGTGGAGAGTGTGTGATAGCCTTATCATTAAGAGGATGCTTTAAAAAAGCCAAAATTATGTTTATGTATGTATTTTTAAAGGAACTCATTTTGTGTGTGTGTGGTTTGAGAAAAGCAAAATTTGGGAGGAATTTGGAAAAGAGGATTACTAGTCAAAAGGTAGATCATGCTTAAAAACAAAATAGGAACGACGACCTTAAAAACGGGAAAGACTGGGGACAAAACTGAACAAGGACACATTAGAGCTGCACTTCACTAGCAGCATGAATGTGGTAATGGTGAAAGGAGAACAATATCTGAAAGGAAATGAAGGTCTTATCATAGGAGCCACAGAGGTTTCATTTTTGTTTTTCTGAAAATTATCATTATCAGCTGTGACTGCTGATGAAGGACCACTTAGCATTCCCCCTAAGGAATAATTGCCAACCTCCTCTTTGGCCCGGCCTCACATGGACTAACACGACAAAGACATAATTTTGCCCTAATTCTGGAAAGAACAGGAAACAGTGATGTAATCTATTTGTTTAATTCTAGGAAACCTTTCCCTAAAGTCTGCTTTTGCACTGACAAACTGGGAAGGGATGTCTGGGGGAGTAATTAAAGGCTTTAAATGTGGAAGAAAGAGATTCTTAGTGCAGTGTGGGGAGTCTCAGTGAGATTAATGGGAAACAAGGGAAATTTAGATGGACAAGCAAAAGTCAGTGGGAGTTATGTCAATACTGCACAAGGTATTTAAGGTCGGTGCCCACGAGGGCTGGTTAGCTCCAGTTTACCCTTGCAGAGTCTCTGCTTAGCAAATGAGTATTTTAAACAAGGTTGCCAGAGGCAGAGAAACGTCTGGGAAAGAGATCTGGGAAAGAGAACAGGCTCCTGAAGGACTTGCGCTGCTTCCTGTTGCTTATAGATTGGTGTAGATAATGCATAAAGTCCTTTCCTTAGAACTTCTAAGTTTAGACTCATTAGAGTTACTGGTAAGACCTGAACACATAAAGTGTGCATGTAAAAATTACATTCTGTGATGCTAATTTGAAGGGGTGTGTGTGTGTGTGTGTGTGTGTGTGTGTGTATATATATATGACAATTCTACAGGCAATCTCAGCTGGACATAGTCAAAACTGAAGTCATTTGTTTTCCTCCTGCTTTGCTGGTTGATTTATTTTTTCCATCTCCTTTACTAGTCTTTCCTCTTCTTTATAACCCATATGCATTTGCCTGATTCAGAGACTGGTTCTCAGGATTCATGCTTCTCAGGTGAATTCACTCAGACTATGGCTTTAGTGGTAGATATACTCTCACTGCCAAATTCATATCTGTGGGGCTGACCCAATTCCTGAGTTTCGGGTTTATATATTTAACTGCTTACTCAAAGTCTTACTTTACTGTTTCCAATCTTTTCAGTATCTAATAGATACTGTGTTACATGTATCTATTAGATACAAGTGTTACATGTTCAGAGAACTCTCGAATGTAAACTTGATGTTAGAAGTTTTTTTTTTTTCTAGAGAAGTGCTAGAGATGTAGTCAAAACTTGCTAAATATGTGTTGAATTAATAAGTATCCTGGTTTACTCCCAAACCTGTCTTTTGTCCAGCATTTTTAAAATTTTAGTAAATTTTACAGCTGTATATCTAGCTGCCTAAGCTAGAAAACTTGGAGGCATTCTCAACTCTTCCTGTACCTCACCTTCCATGTTAGATCCATCATTAAATTATCTTAATCCTACATTAGAAAATTATCTGTAATCATTTTTTTTCCTATCACCACCATCAATGCATATTCTTGTCTTCCCTAACAAAAGCATTATACCTTTTGCTATGGACTGAATTGTGTCCTCCTTAAAATTAATAAGTGAAGTCCCAACTTCCAATACCTCAACATGTAACTGTACTTGAAAATAGGGCCTTTAAAGAGGTAATTAAGTTAAAATGAGGTCAGTGGGGGGGCCTGAATCTAATCTGACTGATGTCCTTATAAAAAAGAAAATTTGGACACACAAAGAAACACAAGGGAAGCATGCCCACAGAAGAAAGACCATGTGAGGCCACAGTGAGAAGCTATCCATCTGCAAGCCAAGACGACAGGACTCAGAAGGAACCAACCTTGTTCTTGGACTTGTAGCCTCCAGAAGAGTAATAAAATAAATTTCTGTTGTTTAAGCCACCCAGACTATGGTACTTTGTTATGGCAGCCTGAGCAAGCTAATGCATTCTTCCTAAAAAGATCCTCCAGTCTTCCCTAATAAGACATCATCTTATCTCTCTCTCTCTCTCTCTCTCTCTCTCTCCCTCTCTCCCCCCCCACCCCCCTCGCCCTTTCTCTCTCTCTCTCTCTGCCTCCCTGTCTCTCCATCCATCTGAGGTGAATTATAAAAAGAAAAAAAAGTAAAGACAGGAAAATAAATATAAATAATACATACTCAAAGGATAAAATAGGGTCTCACTATCTTTCTCTGTGGTCTTTATGCTTCCCTATGTGATCTTTCTTAAAGATGATCACAGCAGTCAATGAGGATGTTACTTCATTGCTTCAGAGTGTTTGGCTCCCTATATCCTGATTGTATTCAAATGTGATTTACAATTTGTTTTCCCCCACTTGCCTTTCCAAATCCATCTTATCTGCGGCCTAAGAAAGAGTAAAGCAAGAATCAGAATTCCAGAGAGGAGCAAAGAGGAGCGATAAAGACACAGATAACTGGGCTCCCATTGGGAACGTGTAATTAATTAGAACACATTGGCAATTCCATATTCATTGTCATAGTAAATAAAGAGTAAAGAGTATTATGAGAGGAAAAAGAAATAGGACCAAATTTCAAATGGGAAGCCTTCGGAATTTACCTGGACCAGTCAAGGAATGCTGCCTTCTTCCTGGAATAACAAAACTCTTAATATCCCACAGATTCTAGGACTGGTTTAGAAGAGGCATGTGGAATCCAGAATACTGGAGATTTCTTTGATTGCATCTCTGTCTCCTCCTCTTTTGTCTCATTTTTCTTTTTCCAGATGTACTTGTAACACTCTTAGAGAAAAATAGGGTGTTTTTTTCCTTTTTCTTTTTTCTTTTTTTTTTTCAAGGTTGGGCTGGAAATAGAGAGCTTTGGTCTTCCTGTAAATCCACTAGATATATGGTGCTAACACCCTAACTCTCTGCTCATGTTAATTTTGAGCTCAGAATATAGGCTTACAAAGATTGCCTGGGATTTGACAATTCTTGAAGCTCTAAGCATTTTTGAAGCATAAGGATTCATTGCCGTTTTCTATACCAGAAGAATGAATATTACAGCTCTAACGGTTAGTAGAAAGCAACTACTCTTACATAGATTGAAAAAACAATAAGGGAAAGAACTGCTTCCTGGAACTGATAAAATTTTATATTATCAGCATTACTAACTGAACAAACTAAAAAATCTCCAAGTTTCTTTTTCTTTTTAGCTTGTGTTCCTTATAAGTGTTAATTCCATAAAGGAGTATAGGTTTGGAGACTGAATAGAAGTAATGTAATCTGGTGAATTCCAATAATTCCCCCTTCTTTGTCTCAGAAGATACAAGGGTATCTCACGTACTTCCCATAAAGAAAATATTAGAGAAGGCAGGTGTATGAATTTTAAGTATTTCATAGCAGAGGACCTTATGATAAGAATATCTGATATCTCTACTGTTATGTCTCAATAGGTAAACATACACACTTGCCTATTAATTAGCAGATGTTTCTTCTGTAACAATTACCAATATATTAAGACCTCTAGGATTGTGAGTGATACTCCAGGACAGCAAATCATTGAGTAGATCAATTTTTTGAATACTAAAACACTTATACATTTTTTATTAAAGTTCTTACAAGAAAGTTAAACAACCTCAGCACTCAGCATTCAATATAATTTCAAACATATAAGAGTTTTTATTTGGACAATTGTGACTATCATTCCTAGAAACAAAAGGGAGAAGACCTCCTTAATCAACTCAGCCACATTCCCAGAAACTAGGGTTGTGGAGCCAGGCTCGGTCTTGGCTCAGCCTCTAAGAAGTCTCCCCCTGTAGGATAATGGGTTCTGTAGGTACTTGTGGAAAGTGACTTCTGTAGCTTTACAATGCCAGAAATAGTGCCATTGATGTTAATGACTGTACTTTTTCCAAGAAACTGAGTGGCCAGGAATCTGGGCAAAGTCATAGCCAATGAGACATTATAGTCACCATGGATAGATATCCACCTAGGGGCTGGCTGAAAACCTGGCAAAAATCTATCTAGAGTGATAGACGTTAGGTCAGTGAGTGTTTAGGGGCTGAGGAACGTCGATGGCAGTAGAAAGCTTTCTGGGCTGATGGAAATGTTCTATATTTTGACTAGGGGCTTGGTTACATGGGTATATACATTTGTCAAAACTCATCCAACTGTATAATTAAAATGAATGAATTTTATTGTGGCTAAATAAAATTATGCCAAAAAAATTGTTTAAAAATAAAACTCAGACTTCAGACGGCAACTAACTTTAGAGCCAGGGTCCTGAGAATAAAATGAGGAGGCAAGGAGTATCCGGGAAATTTCCCTTTTCTGAGCCCCATGAGCCTCTTGTTCTTTCTCTTCCTGCCCCATAGGTAGGGTTCCCTGGAGGGCCCCTCAGACTCCTCAGGCAGAACTTCTTTTCTAAAAGTTGCTCTCTCTCTTCTCTTCACAAAATTATTTTCCCTGTCTTCCCATGTTTGAGCTTATGATCTATCTTCACTCCTCATTTTATCCCTAGCACCTAGGTACTCTACAAATATACGTTGGACAATTAATGAAAAAATAAATAAATGAAGGATGGAAAGAGCTCACTAAATGTTCAGCTCACTAAACCAGTTCCCTCATCTATAAAAGGCAGTTAATATTGCCTGTTCCATGAAACTGTAAGGATTACGTGAAATAATACGCTTGAAATTTGACAGTTCTTTTATCTTTTTCTTTCTTGATCACTAGATACTCCCCACACTAGAACAACCAGTTGTGCAATAAGAGTCAACAGAAACCCTGACAGAGAACCCCAGGGACAGGTGATCATCAGGCAGAAATGACAGGGTCAACTAGAGAGAGAATGATGGTGGCATAGACAGGGCTATGAGGTGTATGTACTACGTGACAGAGATGAAGGAGTGTTCCTCTATATCACAGCGTCCATCCTTAGTTAAATGACAAATATTCTACTACAAAAAAATTAAGAGTTAAATGTATTCTGTGGTGTAATGCTCTGTGAAGACAGGAATTAATGCCTGTATTGTTCCCTGATTTATTTGCAGGGAATAAAGCCTGGCACATTATAGGCACACAAATATTTGTTGCATGAAAGAGTGTCAAAGCCAAAAGTCAAAACCAAAAAATGTAGTCACTTTAAGTAGGACCAGAAGAAATGGGTAATACTTTTCTCTTGAAATGAGTTAGGATTTGGATTATCATGGGAACTTTTCAGGATGGGCTTTCAAAAAAGCTTTGCTCTGAGAGCATGAAAGTTGACTACAGCGTTGCCTGGGAACAATACAAAGGAGGATGGTTTTGAATGTCAGTAACTTTTCTGAATATCTAGCCCACAAAATAAAACATTTTCTTTAATTGTAAAGTAACAAAAGACCTCTGTAAATATTTGAAAAAGAATAGAGGAAATTAAACCATACCATTCAGATATATACAAGTTTAAGTTGTTGGTGTTTTTCCCTCCAGCCTGTGCTTTTAGGCAGAACATGAATACATACATGCATACATTTTCAGAGTTGAAATTAGAGTGTGGATGAATTTTTGCTTTCTGATTTTTACTACAACATCTTGTATGCGTTCTACCCTTAATAATGCTTCATACATTTTTAAATTTCTTCATATTCTATAGAGTCAGTATCCAACATTTTTGAGAAATGAGTTTAGATGTATTGCAGAAAGATCGAGTCCTGGGCAGGTGCCATCAATAATGGCCAGTTCCAGAATGAAGTGCATGTGCCTTTGTGATAATGATGTCATATCCACCATGCCATTGAGAAGTAGCACTTCCAGGAGTCAAAGAGAATGCATGTCAGACTAATTATATTACAAAGACACCTGAGGACCTAGAGTTGTGAGGAAAAGAAATAAATTATGAGCAAAAAGACTTACAGGGAAAACCAGAAAATCAATGCTTAATGCTGTGTCAGCTTGTCCAAAGTATTTTTGGCATCAAGAGTACTATCCATTATTAAGGAATAGAGGTAATGACATATTTGTGTGAGTGCTGGCATCCTCCACTTACACACTTGAGCAGCCTTGAAAGAAGAGGTTTCTAAATGAATGTAAAAGCTCTCTAAGATGGATCATTTTTGTTGTAATGATAGCTAACATTTACTGATTGCTTATTGTGTACCAGTATCTGTTTTATGTTCTTTCCACCCATTAACTCATTTAATCCTTACAATTCCACTAAGTAATTTCCATTATTACTCCATTATCCATATTTTACAGATAGGATAAAGGAGGCACAGAGAAGTTATACAGATTGTCCTGGCACAAAAGACTAATAGGACTTAAGCCCAGGAGTACTGGACCAAGAAGATATTAGGTTGGGACAAAAGTAATTCTGGGTTTTGCATTGTTGGAATTTGCTGTTTGATGTTGGAATACATTCTTAAATAAATATGGTTATGTTATACATCATTTTAATGGGCATTTCTTACTTTATGGTTTTTTTTGCTGCTTATTTTATGTTTATTTTAGACTATGGAAATGATGTTAGAGAAAAAGCAAATTTGAGCGATTTTCTTATTTGAGTTCCAAATCAGTCTTAAAGCAGCAGGGACAAGTGGCAACATAATAACGCATTTGGCTGGGGAACTGCTAACCAACTCCTAGTTCAATGGCGGTTCAAGAAGTTTTGCAAAGGAGACAATGGTTTTGAAGATAAGGAGCACAGTGGCCGCCATCAGAAGTTGACAACGACCAATTGAAAGCAATATTTGAAGCTGATCCTCTTACAACCACACGAGAAGTTGCAAAAAGACTCAATGTCAACCATTCTATGATTGTTTCGCGTTTGAAGCAAATTGGAAAGGTGAAAAAGCTCCGTACCTGGGTGCCACACGAGCTGAGTGAGAATAAAAAAATCGTCATTTTGAAGTTTTGTCTTCTCTTACTCTTCACAACAGTGAACTATTTCATGATTGGATTGTGAAGTGTGATGAAAAGCGGATTTTATATGACAGTGGGCGATGACCAGCTCAGTGGTTGGACCTGGAAGACACTCCAAAGCACTTCCTAAAGCCAAACTTGCACCACAAAAAAATGTCATGGTAACTGTTGGGTGGTCTGCTGCCACTGCGATCCAATACGGCTTTCTGAATCCTGGCAAAACCATTACATCTGAGAAGTATGCTCAGCAAATAGATGAGATGCACTGAAAACTGCAATGCCTTCTGCTGGCGTTGGTCAACAGAAAGGGTCCGATTCTTCTCCCAATTGCATGGTGCAAAACTAATTCTTCAAAAGTTGAACAAAGTTTTGCCTCATCCGCCATATTTGCCTGACCTCTCGCCAGCTGACCACCACTTCTTCAAGTATCTCGACAACTTTTTGCAGGGAAAATGCTTCCACAACCAGCAGAATGCAGAAAATGCTTTCCAAGAGTTCGCTGAATCTTGAACCATAGGTTGTTATGCTACAGGAATAAACAAACTTGTTTCTCACTGGCAAAAATTTGTTGATTAAAATGATTCCTATTTTGATTAATAAAGATATGTTTGAGCCTAGTTGTAATGATTTAAAATTCATGGTCTGAAACCGCAATTACTTTTGCACTAGCCTAAGAAGTGTGTGTGTGTGTATTTAATATATATTTGTATATATAACTCATAGTGTGTGTGTTTGTGTAGTTTCCCTGTTGGTGTCTTTCCTAATCTAGTGAAACCTTACCTGTGTTCCCCTCTAACCATAGTCCAAGTTCTTATTATCTGTTTACAAAAATTGGAGAACTGCACTGGCTATAGCTAATTTTCTTACCTCACATGTTTATTCCAGCCCACTGGAAACTTACTTTATTTCTCACATTGTATTAACATAGTTCTCTATAAGACCACCAACAGCCTTCCAGATGCCATGAAGACTTTTAAGACGTTGTGCTATTGGAGCTCTTTGTAGCTTTTAAAACAGTAACTTCTTCCAAGATATTCTCTACCATTTAGTTTCTATATTGCTGAGCACCCTTGTTTCTTTTTGTATTTTTATGATACTTCTTTCTCTATCTGCTTAATACTTTCTTCCACTTGAGACCCTTAACACTGATACTCTCCAGGTTTTCATTCTCATCCCACCATTTTTCTCACTTTGCACATTTTCCAAGTCTAACATCATCGTTTTTGAAGTTTTTGTCTATCACCTTTATGTGATAATTCTTCAGCCTGTACTTGCCAAAACTGAACATAAGTCTATTCAGACTTTTATATCCACCTGTCAACTGAATGTGTTCTGAATGGCTGATAAGCACCTTAAATTTAACATGTGTAAAGCTCAACTCATTATCTTTTCCCCAAAACTTGCTTATTCTTCTGTGTACTTTATCTCAGTTCATAGTATCACGCTCCATCCTTCACTAGCTGGAATGTTAGTATCATTTTCATTTTCTCACTTTCCCATCCCCACATGGCATTGGTTTTCAAGACCTTCTCATTTTATTTCCTAAATATTACCCAGGTCTTGCATAAATGACAACATTTTAGGTGCTAAGTGACTGAAACAAAACTCAGCTTCAATTTCTCTTAGGCAAAAGGGAAACTATAGGCTTATGTTACCTTGATTGGGGGAAATATAATTGGGAGAGAAGGCAATTAATGCTATCAGGTGTCTCTTAATTTCTCAGTCTCTCTCATATTACCCCACACTGTTTTCTGCCTTTCTCTGTGTGTTGGCTGTGTATCCTTCCTGGAAATTGCAGAGTTACAGCTTCATATAGAGATGAAAGTGTCCTTCTTCTTTTAATGTCAATCCTAGAACTGATTTTTATTGACCTATCTAGTGTTATGTCTCCCTTGCTTGGCCCCAATTAGTGTGGCAGGCTGGAGGATAAGAGGGTAGAAGGAACTGACAGATTTGATCCATCCATGTAGTAGCCCCTGTTAGAACCACACTATTGGCATGGTGGAGGGCAAGGATTTAATCCCTAAATGGAGAAGTCGGTTTTATCAGAAGAATCAGGGAAAGGGGTGCTGCACAGAAAATCCTACACATCCACTACAAATTGATTCCTCCCTCTCTAACCTTATGCTTCTCTTGTCTTTCTTTTCACAACTATTCTAAAGTACCATTAGAACTTTCTTTCTTAACTGCCTGAGTCCAAGTCTTTTCCTCTCTAAATATATTAACACAGAGATCTGATTTCATATAAATGAATAAATGAGATTTGTGTGTGTGTGCGATCATTATCCATCTATAGAAAACTCTTCCAATGGTTCCATTCACTTCCTGGTTAAAGTTCATATTTCCTCTTCCTCCGAGAAGCCTAGACTCATACTTAGCAATTCAATCTGAAGAAGAGCTTTCATTTCAGGTCAAATATTTTACCCTGTAATAATATCAATAGGTTTTGTTTGTACTGAACACAATTAATTTTTCCTTTGTTTCTGCTTCTTGGATTAGGTTGCTCTTCTGTCTTTCTGCTATGACTGATTCCTTACTCTCTCTGCCCAATTCCTATTCAGTCTTTAATGTTCAGTTCTTATATGAATCCCCCAGGAGATCTCTCTAATAGGTGTCGAACTTCATCAATAATTTGTGCATATTTGTATCTTTGCAAACAAATGCTTATATTTTTATCTTCTCCACCCAAATGCAAACTCCTGAGAACAAGAACTAAATTAAATTATCTTGAGATCCCTCATGCTACAACATTGTCTGGTGAATGATAATCACTCTAGAAATACCATGAAAATGAAGTTAAGAATGGAAATACCACAAACTCAGTCAATCATATGAGTTATTATTTCTGAGACACCTGTAAAAATTCTACTCTAACACATTTAGAAATCACATTTTTGACATACTTGAAACCATGTTACTTTTCGAAAATTATCCGCATTATATTTGAGGTTCAATTTTAAAACCTTTTGTTTAATTATCTGTTTTGAAAATTAGATGAACTGATTATTTTAATTTTTTAAATAATTGGCATCAATCAATTATTTATGATTGATGGCATTGGATGATTGGCAGAATTATATGTTAGCCTATATTTTCCAACAGAACATATTGGCCAAAATAAAATTTTTCTTTGCTTGTACAACTTATGCTATCTCAGCAACATCATAATTTTGTCACTTATACAATACTTTTGTCACTTATACAACATTTGAAGATGGTTTTGGATTTTAGGGCAGATCACTACTAGCCCTGGAATTTTTTAAAGGTAAATACTTTAGCTTGGCATGGTGTCTCACACCTGTAATCCCAGAAATTTTAGAGGCTGAGGCAGAAGGATCACTTGAAGTGGGAGTTTGAGACCAGCCTGGGCAGCATAGCAAGAACTTGTCTATATAAAACCTTAAAAATTAGCTGGACATGATGGTGCCTGCCTGTAGTTCTAGCTACTTGGGAGGCTGGGGTGGGAGAATTGCATGAGCTCAGAAGGTCCAGGATACAGTGAGTGAAATCCTGCCTCTAAATAAATAAATGCCTTTATCAACCTACATTAGTGCAATCTGTTCCATAGCTTTATTTGTCTAAACTAATCAATCTTTATTTTTTCCTTTTTTTTTTTTTTTTATAATGCTTATCTTTTCCTTCACTTGCTTCATGGAAAACTTCCTCAGTCTTCTTGGCTGCTCCATTCATTCATTCAATAATTACTTGCTGGGTCTTTCCTGGGAGCTGTCTGTCTCAGTCTCCCTGCTCACCAGCCGCTTTTTCCTGTATGTCTCTCTTGTTTACTCCCATGAAGCCATGTAGTGCTGAACAGAGAGCTCTCTTCTGAGCTCCGAAACCATATATCCATTTTTTTGCTTTATATCACAGATTTCAATTGCTACCTCTGACTCAGCATATTCCAAACTTAACATAGGTTTTCCTCCCCAGTTTTCACTTTCTTATCAGTGAATGTCAGCATTACTCATGAGATATACAAGCCCAAACACTGGGAATAAGTCTTATCTTTTTCCTGTCCTTCGTCATCCTATCAATCACCAAATCACATTGACCTTGCCTACTCGATAGCTATGTAATCATTCCTTATTTTATCTCTACTACCACGATCATAGCCTCAGTCACCATTATCTTATTTTTTGCACTACTCTAATTCACTAGTAGACAGTCCCTAGCATCTATTTTTGCTCATCTCCAATCTATTATTCACATGTTTACCCAGTGATCTATTAAATAATCATTCTTTTGATCATGTTGCTCTCATGCTTAAAACTCTAAATAATTTCCCATTACTTTTAGGACAAGATTCAAAATACTTAAAATGGCCTACAAAGACTTACCTTCCTTTCCAAGCTATTATTATTTCTCTTCTGCATCTGACTCTATGCATCAATCATGAAAACGTCCTTTTGTTTCTCAAAGAACGTTCTTTCTTACCTCAAGTCCTTTGTACACATTTTAAAATTGCATTTCTGTTCATATTAAGGCAGAAACAAATTATCCACATGGCTAGAAAACTTAAACAGCACAAAAATCTGTAAAATAAAAAACTAAAAGCTTTCCTCTCCCTCCTCCCTGTCACTCTTCTCAAAATAACCAGTCATTTGCCTCTTGTATAGTGTGTGTGTGTGTGTGTGTGTGTGTGTGTGTGTGTGTGTGTGTGTGTGTATTTTGGGAGATGCAGGAGAAATGGGTGTACTCTATACTTCGTAATATAGTACAATGATTAAAATACAAATTTAGGAACTTGCCTGCTTGAATTCAAATCCCATTGTCTTGGGATGTTTAGGGTATTGGTTTTCCAGCCAGAAATCTCTGTGGCCAGTGGTGCCTTTGCCCAAGTTTTCACTGAGGCCCACTGGGCTCGTTCTGCCCATTTCGTCTGGCAGGCTGCACTCAACTCGTGCTACCAGCCCAGATCCCACAACTGCTACGGGTGAGCCAGGCGCAGAGTGGCAAGCAGTCTGTGAGCCAGCATGGGGTCCGGCCACTGTGCACAGTCAGGCATGTCAGCTGTGGTGGGGTGGGCAGCTGCAGGCATAGGCACAGGTGCCGGCTCTCTGCAGGACTGCGACTGGACCTGGCATACCACAAGTGGCTGCCACTGCAGGCACCAGGGAATGCAGTGGCACCTGGAAGCTTGGAGTTGCAAGGAACTGCAGAGCCCCAAAGAGGGAGTCATAGCCCTGACTCAGGGAGTCCCTAGGTCTGGGGTCACTGAAGGGCTGCAGTTCTTTTCTTCTCGTTACCTGCAACTTGGCAAGCAGGGAGTGTGTTTCAGCCCTATTTGTGTTACAGCTCTTTCAGTACCACCATTTGGCAGGCCCTGAGTTCTTGTCCTGCATCCAGGAGGAATGAGGTATGTGGACAACTGGAGGGAGAGCAAGGTGGAGAGGAGCCTCATCAAATGACAGAACAGCTCTTAGGAGACCTGAAGTGGGTAGTTCCTTTCCACAGGCAGGCCATCCCAATAAGAGTCCAGTTCTCAGCAGAGAGGATACCCGTAGTTGGTATTTCCTTTCTGTAGGCAGATAGTCCCAAGTGTTCAGCTCTCAGTGGAGGGAGACCCAGAATGGGTAGCTCCTTTCTGTAGGCAGATCATCCCAACAAGTTGGGGAGAACCAAAATGGGTAGCTCCTTCCTGCAGCTGGTAGTCTCAATGTCTGTGTGAGTTTGACTGAGTCCAGGGTTATTATGGGCTCAGAAGGGAGGACGTGCATGCTGATTGGTCAATGGGTGGCCATGGGCAGGCCCAGAGAAAGCATCATAAGTTCTCATTCTGGGCTGTGGACTCTACCTGGAACTGACAGCTCAGCCTCCAGGCTTCAGGCCATCCCTGGCTTGAAGAGACCAGGGACCCACCTCTTTCTGCCTAGGAACCCGTCTGCCTCCTGCCTTCAACATGTTCTCCATGGTGCCCAAGCTGTTCATGTCAAGGGTTGCCCGCAGGCCCATGCTGAGCTGCCCTCAGCATCACTTCTGGCCTCTCTCCCACAGTCATTAGTGCCTGTAGTTAGGAGGGGACTGAGGAAGTCAGGGGGCTGGCATGTCAGCACCACCCTGAGTGCATGCACATTCAGCTGGGTTGTGACAGCACCCAGGCTTGGCCACGAATTTGCTCCAAAATTGGAGTGGGCATTGGAAGCAGGGAGAGGTCAGGGAGCAGGAGCAGGCACTTCTGATCCTGTGAGGGCAGGGGGTGCTTCCTGGGCCCCCAAGAGTGCAAGGTTGCCTGAGTCAGGAGCCGTGGCTGGGTGGCTGCAGCTGCGCCTGGAAGCATGGGGCTCCCACCCTGCCAACTCAGTAGGGGCCGTGGCTCCCACCTGTTCCTACCTCCCACCAGCTCCATGGAGAGCACAGCCCTGGATGCCCTTCCAGACAGGCTGCCAGCAGCATCACCATCTCTGCCACAAACTTGGCTTGTGACCTTAGGGGCAAGTTACTTATTCATCCTGTGTCTTAATTTCTTTATCTGTAAAATGAGAAATCAATGGGCTCTGCTTTATAAATTGTGAATTAAATGAATACACACACACACACACACACACACACACACACACACACACAGAGCCACATGTAACTGATGCCGATTCTGCCCATAGCTGAGTATACTTATTTTGTTAATGTACACTAAACTTCAAAAATATCTATAGAATAAATACATGGGCCTAACATTTCCACTACAAGATGGTCCCAAACCCAAATCCCATTTATCACTCAGCCTCCAAAGGCTCAGTCTAACTGGTGGTTATATTCTGGGTTAGCTAACCATCAGAAAGGTCTGGACATTTCCTTTACCCGCAATGTGTACTTACTTTAGCAAATAGGCACATGTCCTTTTGAGAAAGGAAAATGGAAACATTATAAAACGTATTATTGATGCTGTTATTATGGCTTTTTCTCAAAGTGGCTGGGTCTCCCCTTCATTCGTGAGCTTTGTGTCTAAGAACTGCCCCAGGACTGAGTAACTACTTACTGAGAGGTTATAGAGATTTATTGCTGTGGCTCAAGTCAGTTATCTGCTCACCAGGTGAGTTAACATACCCCAGACAGAATCTTGGTGAAATCCTATGATCCACTTAGGAATCCTATGATGAATTAGCCACCACCAATGATTTCTGTAGATAAGACCATTATGGGAATTACTTGACTCTGCTGCCTGTTATGGTAACTACACCCCTTCTGCCATGCTGAGATTCCTGCAGTGTCTCTCACTAGCTTCTTCAACCTGTAAAAAACCTGCCACTTCACACTTTTTAAGCACTGTGGTGCTTTTCTCACCAGTGCATTTATCATGAAGACATAAGTTTCTGTCAACCCCTTTGAGGGGACACAGGGAGTGGGTTCATTGGTCACATATGGCACATGTGATTTAAAACTTAAGAGTGCCTTCCTTTGCAATACACTGATTGTTTTTCTCATATCAACTTTATTCAGTGTGGATCACCACTGAATATAGTTTTTAGTCAACTGAGTATTACTGCTATTCAAGCTGTCATGATGAATTCCAAATCTCTGATGAATTAATATATATTGATGAATCTGACCGATGTAAAATTGTATATTGCACCTTGGTCTAGCACTTTGGAATTCTATTGTCTCAAATATTCTCTATGTTTTGTCTAGAAAAATTATCAAAATTTTGCAATTCCTTTGCTAGTAAGCTTTCTCTTTCAAGGTTTAATTTGTGTTTGTGACCATGAGCCATGTAGGGTCTGATTCTAGTTACAGGTCTAGGAATTTTAAAGATGGTGGTGGTAAGGCATAAAAAGAATTAACTTCACATTACATTGTCTTCAAGCAAAGGAGGAACAACTTCTACAATAGACTGGAGATAAGGTGTTGCTTCTGCTAGCAAAGCATTCTCAGTGGAATCTGGGAATTTTGGGTAGTCTGAGTCATCTAAAACTCTCCCATTGCAATTACTGGAGACCCATTCTTCCCAAAGAATGTCTTAATTTTCCATAGGAGACTTAGTGAGTCTGTGAATTCATTCTAGGTTATCTCAGGTGGCAAATTATTTCTTCCCTTGTGCACCATGGGCTACCAAAATCCTGTCCCTAATGCTAGTTAGTTTTCAAAGCCATCAGCACCTATCTAATCCAATCTTAGTTTCCCTTAGTTCCATGAAGTGTGTTGCCCACATATTTTTTTGACAGCCATTTCTAGATTATTCAAAGCTCTTAGTTTTATACAACAAAAGTTGAACCTGGATGTTATTTTAAACATGATTATTCCTTTTATTATATTTTGCATTGGGTTACCTTTTGATCCAACTTATTGATGTTTATAGCTCTTTGTTTTATCTGCTATTCCAATATGCAATTATTATATATACAAACATTAGTAATTTTCTCTTCCCCTTCAGTGTTTCTGTGTCATTCATTTCTCTTGTATATTTGCTTTTGCTAGTATTTACAAAACAATTTATTTATTGGATGTCCATAATGGAGGTATTCCTTACGTATACATAATGGGGCATTCTTTTAGTGTTTGTGCCTTCTACAATTGGTTCACTATTAAGCTTATTGATGCTGACTTTTGGATTGAGGGAGATACATATGCAATAATAATTATAATTGTTTCAAAGGTATCTATACTTACTTTACTAAAGATGTGTATGAAATACAAGCATACCTCATCTTATTGTGCCTGACTTTATTGCACTTCTCAGATTACACACACACACACACACACACACACACACACACATACACAGAGAGAGAGAGAGAGAGAGAGAGAGAGAGAGAGTCTTGCTCTGTCACCTGGGCTGGAGTACAGTGGTACAGTCTTGGCTGACTGCAACCTCTGCCTCCAGGGTTCAAGCAATTCTCCTGCCTCAGCCTCCTGAGTAGCCGGAATTACAGGTGCATGCCACCACGCCTGGCTAATTTTTGTATTTTAGTAGAGACAGGGTTTCGCCATGTTGGCCAGGCTGGTCTCGAACTCCTGACCTCAAGTGATCCACCCACCTCTGCCTTCCAAAGTGTTGGGATTACAGGCATAAGCCACCATACCTGGCAATCCTATATCTTTTACAAATTAAAGATTTGCAGCAATCCTACATTGAGCAAGTCTGTCAGCACCATTTTTCAAAAGCGTGTGCTCTGTGTCATATTTTGGTAATCTTTATGACATTTCAAGATTTTTAATATTATTATATCTATTATGGTGCTCTGTGACCAATTATCTTTGATGTTACTATTGTAATTGGGGGGCATGACAAACTGTGTTAATATTAAATGGTGAACTAATCAATACATGTATGTGTTCTGACTGCTCTACCAGCTGTTGCCCTATCTCTCTCCTGCTCCTTGGACCTCCCTGTTCCCAGATAAACAATATTGAAATTGGGTCATTTAACAACCTTATGATGGGAAAAAATGGCAGATAGGAGGCAGGGCTAACTTCCAGCTCCCACTCTGACAGACAGAACTGTGTGTAGAGACTCACACTGTGAACTTTTGCTCTAAGAACCACCACAGGAACATACCAGGAAAGCCAAGAGAATCCATAGACCTTTTGAAGGAGGTGGATTTGTCACTGCAGGCTCCATGGGACAGCTGAGGAACTGTGGGTCTGCTTACTTTCTCAGCTGGGAGGCTTGTAGCCTGGGGCAAATTCTCAGCCTTGCTCACCAGCTGCCTGGAAATAAACTTGGTGCTGTTGAGGGGGCATGGTGGGAGTGAGACTGGCCTTTCAGGGTGTGGGCTCTGTGGGAGCTGGGTGAGGCCTGTGGCTGCCAGCTTTTCCCACTTCATGGTAACCTGTGTGATGCAGTAGAGGCAGCTATAATCCCCCTAGGAACATAACTTCATTGGCCTGGGAACCACACCCACATACCCCACAGCAGATGCAGCAAGGAGAGTCTGAGCTCAGACACACCTACCACTGCCCCTACCTGATGGTCTTTCTCTAGCCACGCAGGTAGCTGAAGAGAAAGGACATAACTTCTTGGGAACTCTATGGCCCTGCCCACAACCTGAGAAACCTGAATACTTATCCAAAGGCAACCCTAGGGATAGCTTGTATCCTCCCTATACTACCGCAGCTGATGAGCTCTTGAAAGAGCCACCTCCTGGCTGGCCACCAACCAACACAAAACTGGTGCACTCAACAAAATACAACTGAGGAACCTCACAGAGTCCACTTAACTTTCCTGCTACTTCCACCAGAGCAGGTGCTGGTACCCATGGCTAAGAGACCTGAAGATATATCACATCACAGCGTTCTTTGCAGACATTCTCCAGTACCAACCCAGAGTCTGGTAGCTCCACTGAGTGGCTAGATCCAGAAGAGAAATAACAATCACTGCAGTTTGGCTCTCAGGAAACCCCATCCCTAGGGGATAGGAGAGAGCATCACATCAAGAGAGGAGCCCATGGGACAAAAGAATCTGAAGAGCAGCCCTCGAGTCCCAGACCTTCCCTCTGACAGAGCCTACCCAAATGAGAAGGAACCAGAAAAACAATGCTGGTAACACAACAAAACTAGGTTCTTTAACACCCCCCAAAAATCACACTAGCTCACCAGCAATGCATCCACACCAAGATGAAATATCTGAATTGCCAGAAAAATAATTCAGAAGGTCGATTATTATGCTAGTCAAGAAGGCACCAGAGAAAAGTGAAGCTCAGCTTAAAGAAATTTAAAAAAAGATACAGGATATGAATGGAAAAATCTCCAGTGAAATAGATAGCACAGTTAAAAAAAAAAAAATCACAACTTGTGGAAATGAAGGATACACTTAGGGAAATGCAAAATGCCTGGGAAAGTCTCCACAACAGAATTGAACAAGTAGAAGAAAGAACCTCAGAGTTCAAAGACAAGGCTTTCAAATTAACCCAATCCAACAAAGACAAAGAAAAAATGATTTAAAAAATGAATAAAGCCTCCAAGAAATTTGGGATTATGTTAAATGACCAAACCTATGAATAATTTGTGTTCCTGAGGAAGAACAGAAATCTAAAAGTTTGGAAAACTTTTTGAGTTTTATATTTGAGAAAATAATCTAGGAAAATGTCCCTGACCTTGCTAGAGATCCAGACATCCAATACAAGAAGCTCAAAGAGTACCCAGGAAATTCATCGCAAAAAGATCATTGCCTAGGCACATAGTCATCAGCTTATCTAAAGTCAAGACAAAGGAAAGAATCTTAAAGCTGTGAGGAAAAGCATCAGACAATCTATGAAGGAAAACCTGTCAGATTAACAGCAAATTTCTCAGCAGTAACCCTACAAGCTAGAAGGGATTAGGGCCTCCTTAAACAAAACAATTATCAGTCAAGAATTTTGTATCCAATGAAACTAAGCTTCACAAATGATGGGAAGATACAGTATTTTTCAGACAAAAAAAATACTGAGAGAATTTGTCACTACGAAGTCAGCACTACAAGAACTGCTAAAAGGAGCTCTAAATCTTGAAATAAATCCTGGAAGTACACCAAAATAGAATCTCCTTAAAGCATAAATCTCACAGGACCTATAAAACAATAACACAATGAAAAAAAACAACAACAAAAAAGGTACACAAGTAACAAATAGCATGAATAAATAGAACCACACATCTCGATACTAACATTAAATGTAAATGGCCAAAATGCTCCACTTAAAAGATACAGAGTGGCAGAATAGATAAGAATTCACGAGCCAAGTATCTGCTGTCTTCAAGAGACTCACCTGACACATGAAGACTCACATAAACTTAAGGTAAAGGGGTGGAAAAAGATATTACATGCAAATAGACACCAAAACCGATCAGGAGGAACTAATCTTATATCAGACAAAACAAAGTTTAAAGCAACAGCAGTTAAAAAAGACAAAGAGAGACATTATATAATAATAAAAAGACTAGTCCAACAGGAAAATATCACAATCCTAAATACATATGCAACTAACACTGGAGTTCCAAAATTTATAAAACAGTTACTACTAGATCTAAAAAATGAGATAGATGTCAACACGATAATAATGGGGGACTTCAATACTACACTGACAGCACTAGACAAGTCATCCAGACAGAAAGTCAACAAAGAAACAATTAACTTAAATGATACCCTAGAACAAATGGATTTAACAGATATTTACAGAACATTCTACCCAACAACCTTAGAATATACATTCTATTCATCAGCACATAGAGCATTCTCCAAGATAGATCATATAGCAGGCCACAAAACAAGTCTCAACAAATTTAAGAAAATTGAAATTATAGCAAGTATTCTCTCAGACAACAGTGGAATAAAATTGGAAATCAACTCCAAAAGGAACCCTCAAAACCATGCAAATAGGCTGGGCTTGGTGGCTCATGCCTATAATCTCAGCACTTTGGGAGGCCAAGGTAGGCAGATCACGAGGTCAGGAGATCAAGACCTTCCTGGCTAACATGGTGAAACCCCATTTCTACTAAAAAAAAATTAGCTGGGCATGGTGGCAAGCACCTGTAGTCCCAGCTACTTGGGAGGCTGAGGCAGGAGAATGGCACAAATCCAGGAGGCAGAGCTTGCAGTGAGCTGAGACGGCACCACTGCACTGCAGCCTGGGTGACAGAGCAAAGCTCCATCTCAAAAACAAAAACAAAAACAAAAAAAAAACACCATACAATACATGGAAATTAAATAACTTGCTCTTGAATGATTGTTGGGTCAAAAATGAAATCAATAATGAGATTTAAAAATTCTTTGAACTGAACAACAATAGTGACACAACCTATCAAAACCTCTGAGATACCAAAAGCAGTGCTAAGTGGAAAGTTCATACATTAAATGCTTACATCAAAAGGTCTGAAAGAGCACAAATAGACAATCTAACCTAAAATCACACCTCAAGGAGCTAAAGAAGCAAGAATGAACCAAATCCAAACCCAGCAGAGGAAAAGAAATAACCAACATCAGAGCAGAACTAAATGAAATTGAAACAAAAAAATACAAAAGATAAATGAAATAAAAATCTAGTTCTTTGAAAAGATAAATAAAATTGATAGACCATTAGCAAGATTAACCAAGAAAAGAAGAGAGAAGATCCAAAAAAGCTCAATTAGAAATGAAATGGGAGATATTACAACCAATACAACAGAAATACAAAAGATCATTCAAGGCTACTACAAACATCTTTACATGAATAAACTAGAAAACTTAGAGGAGATGGATAAATTCCTGGAAATACACAATCCTCCTAGATTAAACCGGGAAGAAGAAGAAGCACTGAACAGAGCAATAACAAGCAGCAAGATGGAAGTGATAATTAAAAAGTCACCAACAAAAAAAATTCCAGGACCAGAAGAATTCACAGCTGAACTCCACCAGAAATTTGAAGAAGAATTGGTACCAATCTCTATGACACTATTCCAAAAGATAGAGAAAGAGGAAATCCTTCCTAAATCATTCTATGAAGCCAGTGTTATCCTAATACCAAAACAAGGAAAACACATAACAACAACAACAAAAAGAAAACTATAGACCAATAACCTGAAGAACATAGATGCAAAAATCCTCAACAAAATACTAGCTAGACAAATCCAACAGCATATCAAAAAGATAATCCACCATGATCAAGTGTGTTTTCATACCAGGGATGCAGGGATAGTTTGACATATGTAAGTCAATAAATGTGATAGACCACATGAACAGAATCAAAAACAAAAATCACATGCTTATCTCAATAGATGCAATAAAAGCATTTGACAAAATCGAGCATCCCTTTATGATTAAAACTCTCAACAAAATCAGCATATAACGGACATAACTCAAGGTAATAAAAGCCATCTATGACAAACCCACGGCCAACATTATATTGAATGGGGAAAAGTTGAAATCATTCCCCTTGAGAACTGGAACAAGACAAGGATGCCCACTTTCACCCACTTCTATTTAGCCTAGTACTGGAAGTCCCAGCCAGAGCAATGAGACAAGAGAAAGAAATAAAGGGCATCCAAATCAGTAAAGAGGAAGTTTAACTGTCGCTGTTTCCTGATGACATCATAGCATACCTACAAAACCCTAAAGAGTCATCCCGAAAGCTCCTAGAACTGATAAATGAATTCAGCAAAGTTTCAGGATACAAAATTAATGTATACAAATCAGTAGCTCTGTTATACACCAACAGTGACCAAACTGAGAATCAAATAAAAAAGTCAACTATTTTACAATAGCTGCAAATAAAATAAAATAGGAATATACCTAACCAAGGAGGTAAAAGACCTCTACAAGGGAAACTATAAAGCACAGCTGAGAGAAATCATAGATGTCACAAACAAATGAATACATGTTCCATGTTCATGGTTGGGTAAAATCGTTATTATGAAAATACCATACTGCCAAAAGCGAACTACAAATTCAATGCAATTCCCACCAAAATACCATCATCATTCTTCACAGAACTAGAAAAAACAATCCCAAAATTCATATGGAACCAAAAAAGAGCCCACATAACTAAAGCAAGACTAAGCAAAATGAACAAATCTAGAGGCAGCACACTACCCTACTTCAAATTATACTGTAAGGCCATAGTCACCAAAACAGCATGGTACTGGTATAACGATAAGCATATAGATTAATGGAACAGAATAGAGAACCCAGAAATAAAGCCAAATATTTACAGTTGACTGATCTTTGACAAAGCAAACAAAAACATAAAGGGAGGAAATGACACCCTATTCAACAAATGGTGCTTAGATAATTGGCAAGCCACATGTAGAAGAGTGAAACTGGATCCTCATCTTTGACTTTATACAAAAATCAACTCAAGATGGATCAAAGATTTAAATCTAAGACTTGAAACCATAAAAATTCTAGAAGATAACACTGGAAAAACCCTTCTAGACATCAGTTTAGGCAAAGACTTTATGACCAAGAACACAAAAGCAAATGCAACAAAAACAAAGATGAATAGATGAGACTTAACTAAACTAAAAAGCTTCTGCACAGAAAAAGAAATAATTAGCAGAGTGAACAGATAACTCACAGAGTGGGAGAAAATTTTTGCAATCTATACTTCTGACAAAGGACTATATCCAGAATCTACAAATAACCCAAACAAATCAGCAAGGAAAAAACAAACAATGCCATCAAAAAGTGGGCTAAGAACATGAATAGACAATTCTCAAAAGAAGATATACAAATGGAAAACAAAAAAACGAAAAAATGCTCAACATCACTAATTATCATAGAAATGCAAATCAAAACAATCCACAATGTGATACCACCTTACTCTTGCAAGAATGGCCATAGTAAAAAAATTTTAAAAAACCAATAGATGTTGGCATGGATGTGGTGAAAAGGGAACACTTTTACACTGTTGGTGGGAATGTAAACTAGTACAACCACTATGGAAAACAATGTGGAGATTCCTTAAATAACTAAAAGTAGATCTACAATTTGATTCAGCAATCCCACTACTGGGTATCTACCCAGAGGAAAAGAAATCATTATACAGAAAAGATATTTGCACACACATGTTTATAGCAGCACAATTTGCAATTGCAAAAATATAGAACCAGCCCAAATGCTCCTCAACCAATGAGTAGATAAAGAAAATGTGGTATATATATATACACCATGGAATAATCAACATAAAAAGGAATAAAATAATGGCATTCACAGCAACCAGGATGGAATTGAAGAACATTTTTTTTTTTTTTTTTGATACAGAGTCTCGCTCAGTGGCCCAGGCTGGAGTGCAGCGGCGCCATCTAGGCTCACTGCAAGCTCCGCCTCCGGGGTTCACGCCATTCTCCTGCCTCAGCCTCCCGAGTAGCTGGGACTACAGGCCCTTACCACCACACCCAGCTAATTTTTTTTGTATTTTTAGTAGAGACGGGGTTTCACCGTGTTGGCCAGGATGGTCTAGATCTCCTGACCTCGTGATCCACCCGTCTTGGCCGCCCAAAGTCCTAGGATTACAGGCGTGAGCCACTGCGCCCCGCCTGAAGAACATTATTCTAAGTGAGGTAACTCAGGAATGAAAAACCAAACATTGTTATGTTCTCACTCGTAAGTGGGAGCTAGGCTATGGGGACGCAAAGACGTAAGAATGATACAATGGACTTTGGAGACTCAGGGAAAAGGGTGGGAGGTGGGTGAGGGATGAAAGATTTACACATTGGGTATAGTGTACACTGTTTGGGTAACGGGAGCACCAAAATCTCGGAAATCACCACTAAGAAACTTATTCACATAACCAAACACCATCTGTTCCCCAAAAACCTATTTAAATAAAAAGTAAATTATATTACTTAAAAATATATAAAATAACCTTACAATGGACTCTAAGTGTTCACATGAAAGGAAGAATCACACGTCTCTCACTTTAAATGAAAAGCTAGAAATAAATGAATAAGCTTAGTGAGAAAGACATGTTGAAAGTTAAGATAGGCCAAAAGCTAAGTCTCATGTGCTGAACAGTTAGCTAAGATATGAATTAAAAGAAAAAAACATTATTGGAGAAAATTAAAAGTGCTACTCCTGTGAACACAGGAGTAATAGGAAAGCAAAACAGCCCTATTGCCAATATGAAGAAAGTTTTGTTGGCCTGGATAGAAGATCAAACAAGCCACAACATCCCCTTAAGCCAAACCCTAATTCAGAGCAAGGCCTTAACTCTATTCAATTCTGTGAAAACTGAGAGAGGTGAGGGAACTGCAGGAGAAAAGTTGGAGGCTAGCAAAAGTTGGATCATGAGGTTTAAGCAAAGATACTGTCTCCATACCATCAAAGTACAAGATGAAGCAGCAAGTGATAATATCGAGGCTGCAGCAAGTTATCCAGAAGATCTAGCTAAGATCTTTCCTGATTTGGAACAACTGATAAAGATTCAAAAGAAAAAGGAATTAGAAATCACATTCTAAAAAATGATTTTAAATGTAAGCAATACTTGTTATTTTTCCCAATTTAAAATTTCTCGAGGAATGAAACTTAATGTTTTGAGCTGCCTCATAATGAAGTGCATAAATAATTACCACTTTGGCTCCAGAGGGTGATATTATCCAGCTAACTGGTGAAAGCACACTATTACATGTCATTTTAAATCAATCCCAAGTAGCTTTTAAAATGTAAGTCCCTAATTTTAGAGCATCTTTATGTAAATTTTGGAAATAGATTTCTTTGCATCCTAGAAGAGCATCAATGTGTAATAAAGTGTAATAAAGATTTTTAATGATATACCATCTGTTGTTAGAGCATATTATACAGACGAATGGATGTAAGTCTGGAAATTACAAGTTGAGGGGCACTAAATGCATTTATTTGAGTACTACATTTTGAGTGGAAAGTGTCACATATGAAAATCACCATCTTCATAAGTTTTCAGTCTTTGTTAAGTGATACTACTAATGATGACATTGATGATGGTGTTGGGAGAAGAGTAAATGGTGATGCCAGTCTTGGGAAACATGTGTAAGAACCTCTCTGGAAATTGTTTTTAGAGAAACATAAGTTTGAAGTCAAATGACATCACTAATTTTGTTGCATATCTCAGAAAATTCTATCTGAGATAATTTTTGATGCTTCAAAAAATCAAATTTACTCCTTAAGACTGAATATTTGACACCTCTAAGGATATGTATAAAAATGTATTGTAGACTCCAATGGAAGTTGAAAAATATGGCAAGGACAGCATTATTGGAACTTAGCCTCCTGGGATGATTATTTTGTATGGGAAAACACTCAGATGGATGCTTTGATAAAAACTGCTAGTTGTCCTCTATATCCATTTTCTTTTCATACATGGTAGTAGAATCCCTGATTTTTAGCTGGATACATGACCGCGTGGAAGAAAGGCTACATTTCCTTGCCTTCCTCCAAACAAGATGAAGTCATGCCACTTGGTTTTGGTCAATGGGATATAAGCAGAAGTGTCATGTGGCAACCTTGAATTTTCATTGCTAGACAAACATCTGTGCATTTTTTGTCCTTTCTTTTTTGTCCCTATCTTTTTCCTACAGACTGAAATGTGACAAAATAGTTGGACTAAAGCAGTTACTTTGGCCCATGAGGTGACCTTGAGATTGGAGGTCACATAAATAGTAGAGTAGCAACACATAGAATTCATATACTTGAAACATTTATGGGATCCAGCCCTATACAAGTCCTAGACTGCATAACTTCAGGCTTTTATGTAAGAGAGAACTAAGCATATCTGTTCTGCAAGTAACAGTCATTAGGTGCCTCAGTGACTCAAAAGGAATCTCATCCTATATGGTAAGTGTGAATAAGTTCCAGTATGTTTGTTTAAATTATATACTTTTAGAATAACAGTAAAAACTCAACATATAGTTTTAGAATAACAGTAAAAACAGAAGTGTTTTGTAATTTAACAAACTCAGTTATGCTTTGTAGTCATATTTATGTATTATCATTTAAATATTAATTTTCAAAAAACTCTGGGAGTTGGGAAAAATATTGGAGTACACTGAGGTGGCCAGGAATGGGAGTAGTGGTAAGGAGAAGCTGCATTCCAGATTTCCTTGTACAGAGTTTAGGAGAGGATATGAGGCCTCTTGTGGTTTACCTGAAATCTGGAGTTGCTCAGTTCTTTCTTATTAATTCTATCACAAATATTTATTTGGTGACCATTGTGCTATAGGCACTATTACAGGAGATTACTGTAACATAATGATTAAAACAGACAAGTTATAAGTCTCACAGAACTTTTATTTTAGTGGGAGGGCACAGATGGTAACGAGTAACCAAATAAATATATAATATGTGAGAGGTGATAAGTGTTATGTAGAAATTAAGCAGGACTAAGAGGTATAGTGGAAATGATTGCAGGTTAAGAGGGAAAGGATGACAATTCCGAGATGTTCTTTCAGTCAAGAACAAGGCGGGTACTAAACAACCTTATACTTAGGTCTACTTTTCTTAGTATGTTCCAGCTCCTACATCGTCACTGTTGAGCACACAGGAGCACACAATGACCACTTTCTTCTAATCCCAAGAGCAATATGAAACTTGTGATGGTTAATATTGAGTGTAACTTGATTCGATTGAAGGATACAAAGTATTCGTCCTGGGTGTGTCTGTGAGGGTGTTGCTAAAGCAGATTAACAGTTGAGTCAGTGGGCTGGGAAAGGCAGACCCATCCTTAATCTGGGTGGGCACAATCTAATCAGCCGCCAGTGTGACTAGAATATAAAACAGGCAGAAAAATGTGAAAAAGAGACTGACCTAGCCTCCCAGCCTACATCTTTCTCCCATGCTAGGTGCTTCCTGCCCTTGAACATCGGGCTCCAAGTTCTTCAGTTTTGGAACTCGGACTGGCTCTCCTTGCTCTTTAGCCTGCAGATGGCCTACTGTGGGACCTTGTGATTATGTGAGTTAATACTTTATCAACTCATATATACATATACATGTACATATACATATACATATACATATATATTCCATTAGTTCTGTCCCTCTAGAGAACCCTGATGAATACGACAGTCATAAACTTGGACTCTCCTTAGAGCTTGGATTTTAGGATGAGAAAGAGGAGATCCCATATTTTTTGTCTGTTTCAGGTTACTTTTAAATTCAAACACACATCTTGACAATAATATTGGCATTTTATAAGAGCCTAATCTATGTTCACTTTTCACATATTATCCCAGAGATGATGCTTTTATTTCTCATCACTTTTATCAACTTCGATGGATAGATTTTACAAATCTTTTGACACTGAGAAAGTAGTCCTGTAACAAAAAGCACGGAATTCAAGGTGGGAAGAAACCTGCATGTGTTTACAGGCATACCTCAGAGATACTGCAGGTTCAGTTCCAGACTACCACAATAAAGTGACTATCACAATAAAGTGGGTCAAATGAATTTTTTAGTTTCTCAGTAACTATAAAAGTTATGTTTACACTATACTGTAGTCTAGTAATTGTTCGATAGCATTATGTCTTTAAAAATATACATATCTTAATTAAAAACATTTTATTGCTAAAAATGCTAATCATCACCTAAGCCTTTAGCAAGTTGTAAAGGGTCTTTTTTCAGTGTTGATAGCTGCTGATTAATCAGGGTGGTGGTTGTTGAAGATTAAGGTGACTGGCAATTTCTTAAAATAAGACAGCAGTGATATTTGCCACATTGATTGACTCTTTATTTTATGAAAAATTTCTCTGTAGCTTGTGACGCTGTTTGATAGCCTTTTACCCACAGTAGAACTTCTTTCAAAATTAGAGTCAATCCTCTCAAACCCTACTGCTACTTTTTCATCTAAGTTTATGGAATATTCCAAATCATTTATTGTAATTTCAACAATGTTCACAGCATCTTCACCAGGAGCAGATTCCATCTCAAGAAAACACTTTTTTTGCTCATCCACAAGAAGTAACTCTTTATCCATTCAAATTTAGCCATCTAGCCACATCTTTAGGCTTCATTTCTAATGTAGTTCTCTTTTTATTTTCACCACATTTGCAGTTACTTCCTCCACTGAAGTATCAAACCTCTGAAAGTCACCCATGAAGGTTGGAATCAATTTCATTCAAGCTCCTGTTAATGTTGATATTTTGACCTCCTCCCATGAACCATGAATGTTCTTAATGACATGTAGAATGGTGAATTCTTTCCAGAAGGTTTTTGGTTTACTTTGCCCATATCCGTCAGAGGAATTCCTATCTATGGCAGCAATAGCCTTACAAACTGTATTTCTTAAAATAATAAAACTTGAAAGCCCAAATTACTCCTTGATCCATAAGCTGCAGATGTATTAGTCCATTTTCATGCTGCTGATAAAGACATACCCGAGATTGGGAAGAAAAAGAAGTTTAATTGAATTTATAGTTCCACATGGTTGGGGAGGCCTCAGAATCATGGTGGGAGGTGAAAGGCACTTCTTACATGGTGGCGGCAAGAGAAAATTAGGAAGAAGCAAAAGCGGATGCCCCTGATAAACCCGTCAAGTCTCATAAAACTTATTCACTATCATGAGACTAGCACAGGAAAGACCAGCCCCCATGATTCGATTACCTCCTCCTGGGTCCCTCCCACAACACGTGAGAATTCTGAGAGATACAATTCAAGCTGAGATTTGGGTGGGAACACCACCAAACCATGTCATATCATTCCGCCACTGTTCCCTCCAAATCTCATGTCCTCACATTTCAAAACCAATCATGCCTTCCCAGCAGCCCCCAAAGTCTCATTTCAGCATTAACCCAAAAGTCTACAGTCCAAAGTCTCATCTGAGACAAGGCAAGTCCCTTCCGCCTATGAGCCTGTAAAATCAAAAGCAAGCTAGTTACTTCCTAGATACAGTGAGGGTACAGTATTCAGTAAATACAGGCTTTCCAAATGGGAGAAACTAGCCAAAACAAAAGGGTTACATGGCCCATGCAAGTCCAAACTCCAGTGCAGCATTCAAATTTTAAAATTCCTTTGACTCCATGTCTCACATCCAGGTCATGCTGATGCAAGAGGTGAGTTCCTATAGTCTTGGGCAGCTCCCCACCTGTGGCTTTGCAAAGTACAGTCTCCCTCTGGGCTGCTTTCATGGGTTGGTATTGAGTGCCTGTGGTTTTTCCATGTGCACAGTGCAAGCTGTCAGTGGATCTAGCATTCTGGGGCCCTCCTCTCACAGCTCCACTAGGCAGTGCCCCAGTAGGGACTCTGTGTGGGGAATATAACCCCACATTTCCCTTCCTCACTGCCCTGGCAGAGGTTCTCCATGAGGGCCCCTCCCCCTGCAGCAAACATTTTTCTGGGCATCAGGTCATTTCCATACATCTTCTGAAATATAGGTGAAGTTTCCCAAACCTCAATTCGTGTCTTCTCTGCACCTGCAGGCTCAACACCATGTGGAAGCTGCCAAGGCTTGGGGCTTCCACCCTCTGAAGCCACAACCTGAGCTGTATATTGGCCCCTTTCAGCCATGGCTGGAGCAGCTGGGACACAGGGCACCACAACACTAGGCTGCACACAGCACGGGACCCTGGGTTCAGTCCCTGAAACCACATTTTTCCTCCTGCTCCTCCAGGCCTGTGATGGGAGGGGCTGCTGTGAAGGTCCCTGACATGGCCTGGAGATAGTTTCCCAATGGTCTTTGGAATTAACATTAGGCTCCTTGCTATTTATGCAAATTTCTGCAGCCAGCTTGAATTTCTCCCCAGAAAATGGGTTTTTCTTTTCTATCTCATTGTAAGGCTGCAAATTTTCTGAACTTTTATGCTCTGCTTCCCTTATAAAACTGAATGCTTTTAATGGTACCCAAGTCACCTGTTTAATGCTTCGCTGCTTAGACATTTCTTCCATCAGATACCCTAAATCATCTCTCTCAAGTTCAACGTTCCACAGATCTCTAGGGCAGGGGCAAAATGCCACCAGTCTCTTTGCCAAAACATAACAAGAGTGACCTTTGCTCCATTTCCCAACAAGTTCCTCATCTCTATGTGACACCACGTCAGTCTGAAACTTATCGTCCAATGTCACTATCAGCATTTTGGGCAAAGCCCTTCAACAAGTGTCTAGAAAGCCCCAAACTTTCCTATATTTTTCTATCTTTTTCTGAGTCCTCCAAATTGTTGAATCTCTGCCCATTACCCAGTTCCAAAGTCACTTCCACATTTTCGGGTATCTTTTCAGCAACACCCCACTCTACTGGTACCAATTTACTATATTAGTCAGTTTTCATGCTGCTAATAAAGACATATCTGAGATTGGGAAGAAAAAGAGGTTTAATTGGACTTACAGTTCCACATGGCTGGGGAGGCCTCAGAATGATGGCAGGAGGTGAAAGGCACTTCTTACATGGTGGATGCAAGAGAAAATGAGGAAGAAGTGAAAGCGGAAACCCCTGATAAACCCATCAGATCTCATGAGACTTATTCACTATCATGAGACTAGCATGGGAAAGACCAGCTCCCATGATTCAATTATCTCCTCCTGGATCCCTTCCACAACTCTTGGAAATCTGGGAGGTACAATTCAAGTTGAGATTTGGGTGGGGACACAGCCAAACCATATCAGATAGTATGTGAGCAGGCATGAAAGCAACATTAGCCTCCTTGTACACCTCCATCAGAGCTCATAGTTAACCAAGTGCATTATCAACGAGCAATAATCTGTTGAATGAAATCTTTTTTTCTGATCAGTAGGTCTCAACAGTGGGTTTAAAATATTCAGCAAAGCCTGCTGTAAACAGATGTGCTGTCATTCAGGCTTCATTATTCCATGGATGGAGCACAGGCAGAGTTAGTTAAGCATGATTTTTAAAGGTCCTGGGATTTTCAGAATGGTAAATAAGCTCTGTCTCCAACTTAAAGTCACCAGCTGCATTAGCCCCTAACAAGAAAATCAGCCTGCCCTGTGAAGCTTTGAAGCCAGATATTGACTTCTTTCTAGCTATGAAAGTCCCAGATGGCATCTCCTTCAAATAGAAGAAAAAATTTTGAAAATATTGCAAAAATTACCAAAATGTGACATAGAAAAATGACTCCAACAGACTTGTTCAACACAGAATTGCCACACACCTTTAATTTGTTAAAAATGCAACATCTTTGAAGCACAATAAAGCAAAACACAATAAAACGCGGTATGCCTGTAGTGGTCATGCCATCCTACTCACTACCCAGGTGTGGCTGAGCAAGTCACTGAGCTCATTTCTCCATATGTAAGATGAGACAACATTGACAAGCTTTTAGAGTTAAATGAGATCTTTCCTGTGGAGGAATGTGAAATTACTATAAGACCCTTGACACTGACAGTTATTATTGTATCTATTGTTCTCTGAAGGACCAGTGAAAAGGACGTTTTAGGGTGTTGAAATTCTTGAAGCTCATGTGAATGCTGTGTGGGCAGAGAGAGCAGCAGCTTCTGGTAGGCAGAGTTTGAGTAAGCACACATTTGTTTAAACTTGTTTCTTTAATTTACTACAGCTATTATTCTCTGCCAGTAAGGGCATATTTTTAACATTCTATGAGTAATTGTGAATTAAAGGGAAATTTGTGGAACATACACCTATCTTTGTATTTCATATTTCTATATATATATATACATATATTAAAATTTGTCAATGAAAATGAAATGCATGTATCTAAAAACAAAATTAGAAGATAATATCTAGCCAGGTGGAAAATTGCATCATATGTGACAAACAAGGTTAATAATCCCCAGCAGAGAGGAAACTTTTAGACATGATTATGGAAGAGGTATATATCCCAAGAAAGTTAACAAAGTATCTGAATTCACAATTTAAATGAAGGGCATATATGAGATATACGAGAAATTTTCAGATTTATGGAATTTTTCTTCTTCATTGATTATCAAAGAAAAGAAATTTACAAGTATGAAATGCTTTTTTTTTCTATCTGCAAAGATTTTATAAGAATGTATTTTGAAGGCTGGGTACAATGGCTCATGCCTGTAATCCCAGCACTTTGGGAGGGCAAGGCGGATGGATCACTTGAGGCCAGGAGTTCCAGACCAGCCTGGCCAACATGGTGAAACCCCATCTCTACTAAAAATATACAAATTAGCTGGGCATAGTGGCACACACCTGTAATCCCAGCTACTTGGGAGGCTGAGGCACAAGAATCACTTGAACTCAGCAGGCGGAGATTGCAGTGAGCCAAGAGCGTGCCACTGTACTCCAACCTGGTCGGCAGCATGAGACTCTGTCTTAAAAAAAAAAAAATTGTTTTTAAAGCAGTATGTGTTCAAGAGAAGGGAGAAATGGGCATTTTATATACTGCTGGTAGGTGTATGAATTGGCACAGCTAATATAAACAAAAAGTCATCAAAATGTTCAAAGGATCAAAAAGTCTTGAAAATGGAACTCTCGTTTTATTTCCATAAATGTATCTAGTTAGAAATAATATAAAATGCACACAAAGTTTTACAAACCTGGATATTCATCAGAGTATTATTTTAGAAAAGAAAGAAATCAAAATATCTAATCACAGGGTACTGATTAAATGAACTACGTGATTAATAGTAAAGCCACTTAATGGTATGGAAAATTTCTTTAAAATATTGTTAATATACATAACACAGTCACTAAATGAATACGTGGAGAGATACATTTAAAAAATGATGTGAGAGTCAATAAGCTGTTTTTCTTTATATTGAATTATAAATATTCCAATTAATTTATCTGCAATGAATATGCATTCATCTATAATAAATCCTTATAAATCATTATAAATAAATCCCAATGAAAAGAATTTATTTCTTTTAAAAACTATTAAACACTGGGACCTAGAGTAGAAAATTCTACTCTCTAAGTGTGCTTCCTTTCTCTCGAATGTATGTACCATTCAGTGGCTAATGTGAGTTCACTGTGGGTCAGGAGAAGTTAAATATTTCAAATTAAATACAGCAGAATTTGTCCTTGTTTAAGGGGTCATTTTGAGATACACATTGTGTCAATTCAAAGATCTGACAATTTCCTCCCGTCAAGGAGTTTCTCCTGCCATCATCCTTCCCTGAATGTGTTCAGGTTGCAGAAGAAATATAATATGTCTAGGATGAGAGAGTCTTCTTCAGGTTGGTCTATGAATACACTGTCTTGTGCCACTGATTTCTGAGTATTGGCCTCTCTTTTAAAATGCAGATTTTATTGTTACTCAGATAAGGTAAAGCCAATAGATCAATAGGTAGTTCCCATTGAAAAGATAGTTTGTTACTCACAGTTCCAAGAGAAGGGGACACCTCACTTCACATGGGTGGCCACGTGGATAAGTACCAGGATCAGGAGGTAAGGGAATTGAGGAAAAAGCATGGGCAAGAGGCTTTATTATGATATCTGAGGGAAGAAGTGGATGAGGCAGAGTAAGCAAGCTTAGGATTGGCTAGTTTGAATAATGTCAGCAGCCTCTAGGTTTAGGTGCTATTTCTAGTTATTTGGCACCTGGTGGTGGGGTGTTTAGGGGCACAGTGTTCCTGAATGTAAGAGTTTAATAGAAATGGTTGGGGATGTAGGCATTGGATTGGTTGGTTTGCATATGAAAGGTGCACTTGCGTACAGCAAGTCCTTTACCATCTCCAGAAATTGGCTAGCCTTTGGAAGGGCAGACTCTCCAGGGTCAGTAAGGCCCCAGATGTGAAAACACCGGGAACACATGGTTAGTACAGCCTTTCTTCCTGCACCAATCCCTAATAGAACTTCCCTTTCCTGATCTCCAAGTAGCTGATCTCTCCAACACCCATGGATCCTACCCTTAACTCAGTCACAAGGTTGCACCTCCTGCCAGCTTCTTGCCTGGATTTGCCTCTTCTGGCCCCTGGTTCTCTTGGTGATTTCACTTCACGTTATGTGGTACTGGGGTAGTTGCAGAATCTTCTGCTAACACTACACATGCCTAGGAAACTAAGGCCTGAATTCAAGCTGTCTTTCTGCCTAAACACCCACAATAAATTTTGTTCCTTTTCTGTAGTTCAGCAAATACTGGAGTCCAATACTAGTGGCAGTATTGACCCAAAGTAGCAAAGTCAAGATGACACAAACACCTCTGCTTTGGAAATCTCCGCCAGCTATGTTTCTGGGGAACAGACATTTGAGTGTGATTTCCTGCCTTTCTTTCCTCTCCTCCGGCCCTTCCTTTCTCCCCACTCCACACTTTCCAATTTATTTCCTCCTCTAAACATGAGGAGAGCTTTCCTCTTTCCTGATAACATTCTTATTTCTCCAAACTCTACACCTTATAAAAGCAACACTGTGACTGGAGTCACCTGGGGCTGGCTTTTATTATTGAAGCTGTGAAAAGACCAAGAGTTAGGTTTCACTGGTGACGTTAAACACAATGGTTTATTGTATGTTTTGGACAGACGTTTGTCCCCACAATCTTCATATATTGAAACCCTAACCCTCATTGTGATGGTATTTGGAGATGAGGTCTTTGAGCACTGATTAGGTTTAGATTAGGTCTTGAAGATGGAGTCCTGGTCCAATAGGATTAGTGGCATTATAAGAAGAGACATCAGAGTGCTTGCTTGCTTTCCACAAGCTGTCACCAAGGGAAGGCCATGTGAGCATACAGCGAGGAGTCAGCTCTCTGCAAACATGGAAGAGAAGGTCCTCACCAGAACTTGATCATACTGGCACCTGATCTCAGACTTCTGGCCTCCAGAACTGTGAGAAAATCAGTGTGCATTGTTTAAACCTCCCAGACTGTGGTGTTTTGTATAGCAGCCTGCATAGATTAAGGCAATATGTTGAAGTATATTATTCTTGCTACAATCTCATCCTAGTAAATTTTGCATGCCCACAAAGGACATTTAGCTCACCTGTATATCTTTCCTTTCCAGAAGAAAAATTTCTCAGGTTCTGTTATTCTCATCCCTTTAAGTTGATTTGATACTGTGCAAAGTCCTCACCTTCCTCTGAGAAAGGATGTTAACACTTTCCCCAGAATGTGGAGCTTTTTTCTATTCCTAGCTCCATGCTTATCCTTTCAGGGGCCCTCTTTTACCAATGGGAAGCTTAGTCAAAACTACAGGCAATGCTTCCCCTGAGGCGGCATAAAGTATGGATAAGGCTTGCAGTCCTGGGGTGGAGGCACTTAGCAGCTGTCAGACAGAAGGCAGCAGGGTAGCCCCAGCCCAAATCTCCCACTGTGCTTCTCATTTGCCCAAGTCACTGTCTAATCTCTGGCCCTCAGTCAATGATTGAAGAGGGATAAAGGTGCAGATGGAGCCTCAGGGACCTTTTCATATTTCCTGGGATCTTACCAGCAGATGGTAGCTTCACGTATGTGGTTTTTTTTTTGTTTGTTTTTTTCTTGTTTTTTAAATTTATTTATTATTATTATACTTTAAGTTGTAGGGTACATGTGCATAACGTGCAGGTTTGTTACATATGTATACTTGTGCCATGTTGGTGTGCTGCACCCATCAACTCGTCATTTACATCAGGTATAACTCCCAGTGCAATCCCTCCCCCCTCCCCCCTCCCCATGATAGGCCCCGGTGTGTGATGTTCCCCTTCCTGAGTCCAAGTGATCTCATTGTTCAGTTCCCACCTATGAGTGAGAACATGCGGTGTTTGGTTTTCTGTTCTTGTGATAGTTTGCTAAGAATGATGGTTTCCAGCTGCATCCATGTCCCTACAAAGGACACAAACTCATCCTTTTTGATGGCTGCATAGTATTCCATGGTGTATATGTGCCACATTTTCTTAATCCAATCTGTCACTGATGGACATTTGGGTTGATTCCAAGTCTTTGCTATTGTGAATAGTGCTGCAATAAACATACGTGTGCATGTGTCTTTATAGCAGCATAATTTATAATCCTTTGGGTATATACCCAGTAATGGGATGGCTGGGTCATATGTTACATCTAGTTCTAGATCCTTGAGGAATTGCCATACTGTTTTCCATAATGGTTGAACTAGTTTACAATCCCACCAACAGTGTAAAAGCGTTCCTATTTCTCCACATCCTCTCCAGCACCTGTTCTTTCCTGACTTTTTAATGATCGCCATTCTAACTGGTGTGAGATGGTATCTCATTGTGGTTTTGATTTGCATTTCTCTGATGGCCAGTGATGATGAGCATTTTTTCATGTGTCTGTTGGCTGTATGAATGTCTTCTTTTGAGAAATGTCTGTTCATATCCTTTGCCCACTTTTTGATGGGGTTGTTTGTTTTTTTTCTTGTAAATTTTTTTGAGTTCTTTGTAGGTTCTAGATATTAGCCCTTTGTCAGATGAGTAGATTGCAAAAATTTTCTCCCATTCTGTAGGTTGCCTGTTCACTCTGATGGTAGTTTCTTTTGCTGTGCAGAAGCTCTTTAGTTTAATGAGATCCCATTTGTCAATTTTGGCTTTTGCTGCTGTTGCTTTTGGTGTTTTAGACATGAAGTCTTTGCCCATGCCTATGTCCTGAATGGTACTACCTAGGTTTTCCTCTAGGATTTTTATGGTATTAGGTCTAACATTTAAGTCTCTAATCCATCTTGAATTAATTTTCGTATAAGGAGTAAGGAAAGGATCCAGTTTCAGCTTTCTACTCATGGCTAGCCAATTTTCCCAGCACCATTTGTTAAATAGGGAATCCTTTCCCCATTTCTTGTTTCTCTCAGGTTTGTCAAAGATCAGATGGCTGTAGATGTGTGGTATTATTTCTGAGGACTCTGTTCTGTTCCATTGGTCTATATCTCTGTTTTGGTACCAGTACCATGCTGTTTTGGTTACTGTAGCCTTGTAGTATAGTTTGAAGTCAGGTAGCGTGATGCCTCCAGCTTTGTTCTTTTGACTTAGGATTGTCTTGGAGATGCGGGCTCTTTTTTGGTTCCATATGAACTTTAAAGCAGTTTTTTCCAATTCTGTGAAGAAACTCATTGGTAGCTTGATGGGGATGGCATTGAATCTATAAATTACCTTGGGCAGTATGGCCATTTTCACGATATTGATTCTTCCTATCCATGAGCATGGTATGTTCTTCCATTTGTTTGTGTCCTCTTTTATTTCACTGAGCAGTGGTTTGTAGTTCTCCTTGAAGAGGTCCTTTACATCCCTTGTAAGTTGGATTCCTAGGTATTTGATTCTCTTTGAAGCAATTGTGAATGGAAGTTCATTCCTGATTTGGCTCTCTGTTTGTCTGTTACTGGTGTATAAGAATGCTTGTGATTTTTGCACATTAATTTTGTATCCTGAGACTTTGCTGAAGTTGCTTATCAGCTTAAGGAGATTTTGGGCTGAGACAATGGGGTTTTCTAAATATACAATCATGTCATCTGCAAACAGGGACAATTTGACTTCTTCTTTTCCTAACTGAATACCCTTGATTTCTTTCTCTTGCCTAATTGCCCTAGCCAGAACTTCCAACACTATGTTGAATAGGAGTGGTGAGAGAGGGCATCCCTGTCTTGTGCCAGTTTTCAAAGGGAATGTTTCCAGTTTTTGCCCATTCAGTATGATATTGGCTGTGGGTTTGTCATAAATAGCTCTTATTATTTTGAAGTACGTTCCATCAATACCGAATTTATTGAGCGTTTTTAGCATGAAGGGCTGTTGAATTTTGTCAAAAGCCTTTTCTGCATCTATTGAGATAATCATGTGGTTCTTGTCTTTGGTTCTGTTTATATGCTGGATTATGTTTATTGGTTTGCGAATGTTGAACCAGCCTTGCATCCCAGGGATGAAGCCCACTTGATCATGGTGGATCAGCTTTTTGATGTGTTGCTGAATCCGGTTTGCCAGTATTTTATTGAGGATTTTTGCATCGATGTTCATCAGGGATATTGGTCTAAAATTCTCTTTTTTTGTTGTGTCTCTGCCAGGCTTTGGTATCAGGATGATGTTGGCCTCATAAAATGAGTTAGGGAGGATTCCCTCTTTTTCTATTGATTGGAATAGTTTCAGAAGGAATGGTACCAACTCCTCCTTGTACCTCTGGTAGAGTTCAGCTGTGAATCCATCTGGTCCTGGACTTTTTTTGGTTGGTAGGCTATTAATTATTGCCTCAATTTCAGAGACTGCTATTGGTCTATTCAGGGATTCAACTTCTTCCTGGTTTAGTCTTGGAAGAGTGTAAGTGTCCAGGAAATTATCCATTTCTTCTAGATTTTCCAGTTTATTTGCGTAGAGGTGTTTATAGTATTCTCTGATGGTAGTTTGTATTTCTGTGGGTTCGGTGGTGATATCTCCTTTATCATTTTTAATTGCATCGATTTGATTCTTCTCTCTTTTCTTCTTTATTAGTCTTGCTAGTGGTCTGTCAATTTTGTTGATCTTTTCAAAAAACCAACTCCTGGATTCATTGATTTTTTGGAGGGATTTTGTGTCTCTATCTCCTTCAGTTCTGCTCTGATCTTGGTTATTTCTTGCCTTCTGCTAGCTTTCGAATGTGTTTGCTCTTGCTTCTCTAGTTCTTTTAATTGCGATGTTAGAGTGTCAATTTTAGATCCCTCCTGCTTTCTCTTGTGGGCGTTTAGTGCTATAAATTTCCCTCTACACACTGCTTTAAATGTGTCCCAGAGATTCTGGTATGTTGTATCTTTGTTCTCATTGGTTTCAAAGAACATCTTTATTTCTGCCTTCATTTCGTTATATACCCAGTAGTCATTCAGGAGCAGGTTGTTCAGTTTCCATGTAGTTGAGCGGTTTTGATTGAGTTTCTTAGTCCTGAGTTCTAGTTTGATTGCACTGTGGTCTGAGAGACAGTTTGTTATAATTTCTGTTCTTGTACATTTGCTGAGGAGTGCTTTACTTCCAATTACGTGGTCGATTTTGGAGTAAGTACGATGTGGTGCTGAGAAGAATGTATATTCTGTTGATTTGGGGTGGAGAGTTCTATAGATGTCTATTAGGTCTGCTTGCTGCAGAGATGAGTTCAATTCCTGGATATCCTTGTTAACTTTCTGTCTCGTTGATCTGTCTAATGTTGACAGTAGTCTCCCATTATTATTGTATGGGAGTCTAAGTCTCTTTGTAAGTCTCTAAGGACTTGCTTTATGAATCTGGGTGCTCCTGTATTGGGTGCATATATATTTAGGATAGTTAGCTCTTCCTGTTGAATTGATCCCTTTACCATTATGTAATGGCCTTCTTTGTCTCTTTTGATCTTTGATGGTTTAAAGTCTGTTTTATCAGAGACTAGTATTGCAACCCCTGCTTTTTTTTGTTCTCCATTTGCTTGGTAAATCTTCCTCCATCCCTTTATTTTGAGCCTAGGTATGTCTCTGCGTGTGAGATGGGTCTCCTGAATACAGCAGACTGATGGGTCTTGACTCTTTATCCAGTTTGCCAGTCTGTGTCTTTTAACTGGAGCATTTAGTCCATTTACATTTAACGTTAAGATTGTTATGTGTGAACTTGATCCTGCCATTATATTAACTGGTTATTTTGCTCGTTAGTTGATGCAGTTTCTTCCTAGCCTCGATGGTCTTTACATTTTGGCATGTTTTTGCAATGGCTGGTACCGGTTGTTCCTTTCCATGTTTAGTGCTTCCTTCAGGGTCTCTTGTAAGGCAGGCCTAGTGGTGACAGAATCTCTAAGCATTTGCTTATCTGTAAAGGATTTTATTTCTCCTTCACTTATGAAACTTAGTTTGGCTGGATATGAAATTCTGGGTTTAAAATTCTTTTCTTTAAGAATGTTGAATATTGGCCCCCACTCTCTTCTGGCTTGGAGAGTTTCTGCCGAGAGATCTGCTGTTAGTCTGATGGGCTTCCCTCTGTGGGTAACCCGACCTTTCTCTCTGGCTGCCCTTAAGATTTTTTCCTTCATTTCAACTTTGGTGAATCTGGCAATTATGTGTCTTGGAGTTGCTCTTCTCGAGGAGTATCTTTGTGGTGTTCTCTGTATTTCCTGGATTTGAATGTTGGCCTGCCCTACTAGGTTGGGGAAGTTCTCCTCGATGATATCCTGAAGAGTGTTTTCCAACTTGGTTCCATTTTCCCCCTCACTTTCAGGCACCCCAATCAGACGTAGATTTGGTCTTTTTACATAATCCCATACTTCTTGCAGGCTTTGTTCATTTCTTTTTCTTCTTTTTTCTTTTGGTTTCTCTTCTCGCTTCATTTCATTCATTTGATCCTCAATCGCTGATACTCTTTCTTCCAGTTGATCGAGTCGGTTACTGAAGCTTGTGCATTTGTCACGTATTTCTCGTGTCATGGTTTTCATCTCTTTCATTTCGTTTAGGACCTTCTCTGCATTAATTACTCTAGCCATCAATTCTTCCACTTTTTTTTTCAAGATTTTTAGTTTCTTTGCGCTGGGTACGTAATTCCTCCTTTAGCTCTGAGAAATTTGATGGACTGAAGCCTTCTTCTCTCATCTCGTCAAAGTCATTCTCCGTCCAGCTTTGTTCCGTTGCTGGCGATGAGCTGCGCTCCTTTGCCTGGGGAGATGCACTCTTATTTTTTGAATTTCCAGCTTTTCTGCCCTGCTTTTTCCCCATCTTTGTGGTTTTATCTGCCTCTGGTCTTTGATGATGGTGATGTACTGATGGGGTTTTGGTGTAGGTGTCCTTCCTGTTTGATAGTTTTCCTTCTAACAGTCAGGACCCTCAGCTGTAGGTCTGCTGGAGATTGCTTGAGGTCCACTCCAGACCCTGTTTGCCTGGGTATCAGCAGCAGAGGCTGCAGAAGATAGAATATTTCTGAACAGCGAGTGTACCTGTCTGATTCTTGCTTTGGAAGCTTCCTCTCAGGGGTGTACTCCACCCTGTGAGGTGTGGGGTGTCAGACTGCCCCTAGTGGGGGATGTCTCCCAGTTAGGCTACTCAGGGGTCAGGGACCCACTTGAGCAGGGAGTCTGTCCCTTCTCAGATCTCAACCTCCGTGTTGGGAGATCCACTGCTCTCTTCAAAGCTGTCAGACAGAGTCGTTTGCGTCTGCAGAGGCTTCTGCTGTGTTTGTTATTGTTTACTGTGCCCTGTCCCCAGAGGTGGAGTCTACAGAGACAGGCAAGTTTCCTTGAGCTGCTGTGAGCTCCACCCAGTTCGAGTTTCCTAGCGGCTTTGTTTACCTACTTAAGCCTCAGCAATGGCGGGCACCCCTCCCCCAGCCTCGCTGCTGCCTTGCCAGTAGATCACAGACTGCTGTGCTAGCAATGAGGGAGGCTCCGTGGGTGTGGGACCCTCCCGGCCAGGTGTGGGATATGATCTCCTGGTGTGCCTGTTTGCTTAAAGCGCTGTATTGGGGTGGGAGTTACCCGCTTTTCCAGGTGTTGTGTGTCTCAGTTCCCCTGGCTAGGGAAAGGGATTCCCTTCCCGCTTGTGCTTCCCAGGTGAGGCGATGCCTCGCCCTGCTTCAGCTCTTGCTGGTCGGGCTGCAGCAGCTGACCAGCAGCAATCGTCCGGCACTCCCCAGTGAGATGAACCCAGTACCTCAGTTGAAAATGCAGAAATCACCGGTCTTCTGTGTGGCTGGCGCTGGGAGTTGGAGACTGGAGCTGTTCCTATTCGGCCATCTTGCTCCGCCCTCCCACGTATTTGTTGAGGTTTCACTTTCTGGCTCAGCTACAGTCTTCTATTTCAAAATAGTCTCCAAATATGCCTGAGGTCTCAGTGCATCTCCCTGAGCTGCGACTTCCAAAATTAAATTCTCCTCAAAAGAGTTATTTGAAAGTTTAGAGTCCATGCCCGGGGACTAAAAGATGACTTTCCAAATCCCTCTCTCTTTTATTTCCCATATAGGTGACCCTATATCTGGTTTTGCATATGGTTATACTCACAGAATCTTGACCCTCCCCTCAATATGATGTGGCCTCTGAATTTGGGTCTATTTTAGGTATAATATATTTTGAGCCCCACATGTTGTAGTTTCAATATTTGCTTATTAATATACAGATATAAAGTAGCCCAAATTTTCATTTTTTATTGTTTAAGTGAAAAAAGGAAAACAAAATTTGAGCAGAATATACACATATATATCCACGTTTAGAGACATCATAGCAAAACTGCAGAACATCAAAAGTAAAGCAAAAACATTAAAAGATATCAGAGGAAAAAACTAAATTCATCTGATGAATGAAGAAAGAAGGGAATGAAGTTTGAACCTTGGAAACTTTACACAATTAGTTATCATTCAAGAAATGAATAATAAATGCAGATATGGAAGGCCAAGAGAATTTACCATCCATGACTCTTACTGAAATAGTTAATAAAGGAAGTAGTTCAAAACGAAGAAAAGCAAATGATCACAGAAGAAACGGAATATTGGAAACAATGAAAAGAACAGAAATTTTCAAATATGCTGGCAAAAATAATAACAGAATGTCATATGTTTTGAAAAATATAAAAATATAAAACCAGATATAAAATAAAATATAAAAATAAAAAAATATAAAACCAGAGAAAAAAACTAATAAATAGTTTAGGAACTATTATCTGTCTATATGCAAATATTTTGACCAATTGATGTTTTAATTTGTTACTGTGGTTTTTTGTTTTGTTTTGTTTTGTTTTTTGTGAGTTGGAGTCTCACTCTTGTCGCCCAGGCTGGAGTGCAGTGGTGTGATCTCAGCTTACTGCAACCTCTGCTTCCTGGGTTCAAGAGATGCCTCCTAGGTTCAAGCGATTCTCCTGCCTCAGCCTCCCAAGTAGCTGGGATTACAGGCACCCACCACCATGCCCGGCTAATTTTTGTATTTTTAGTAGACACCGGGTTTCACCACGTTGGCCAGACTGGTCACGAACTCCTGACCTCAGATGATCTGCCCACCTTGGCCTCCCAAAATGCTGGGATTACAGGCGTGAGCCACCACGCCTGGCCTGCTGTGTTTTTAACTATACTAACGCTCCACATTTTTGTAGGGTAAATCTACCAACCTTCTCCTTTATGCCTTTTTAAAATTTTGATACATTATTTGGAAATTGTTCCTGGTACTCCAAGGTTGTGAAAACTTTGATGTAATTTTTAAGAACTTATGTTGTTCTTGTATTTGTAAAACTAAGAGGCACAGGAATCTACTAGTGTGGGAAATAAGAATATCCTTACACACTGAAATAGAGGACAGGAGGCATATTAAAGAGGAAAATTATAATTTTAAGGACGATGAGGCTAGAAAGATATTTTTGTCATAAAACCTTGTAGATTATTATGAAGAATTTAAATTTACACTGTATGTTGCAAGTAAGGATACTAATTATTTCTTCTAGTTTACTGAGAGGTTGCTCTGTCTCCAAAGGGAGAACAATACCATCAGTAGTCTCTCTGGTAGGGTATTTTTAATTAGAGATTGACAGCATCAAATGTGACAAGACATTGTGTCTACTTCCTTTTTTTCAGATATTTTAGATTGTATTTTTAAGTGCTACAGAACAGCTTAAATGTGTAATGGAATTATTGGGTTGGAAAAAGTTCCAATTTGATGACAGTTGATTGAAGCAAAAGGTTAATTTTATTAAAGGCGTATGTAGCTGTCTACTCCCAAATAAAAACCCCAAAAAGCTCCTTCCTCATCTTCAGATCAAAATTAAACTTTTTTCCAAAGTGTGGATTGTGGGCCACTTTCATATATATTACATATATGGCAACTAAAGTAAATTAAATGACAGAATATGGGCAAAGATATTTTCTGAATTTGCATGTATTTCCTGATGTATTGAGTGCACATTGTGGGACGAAAGGAGCACAGCCTTTGAGTCCAGATGGCCCTGGATTAGGGTTGCCAGATTTCGCAAATAAAAATGCAGGATGCCCAGTTATATTTAAATTTCAGATAAACAATGGATAGTTTTTGTGTCTGTCCCATGCAATATTTGATCAGGAAATGCTATTCTGGATTTAAACCACAGCTCCACCTTTCCCTGCTGCATGACTAAGAAGTTACCTATTCTCTCAGACCTCAATCTTCACTTGACAAGTAGGAAGAATAATAGCTATTTTTCAGGTGGTTTTAAGTCTTTAAATACATTTTGCATGCAAAATACTTGAACAACATAAAAGATATGATTGCTGCTTAAGAAATGTTGTATTCTTTCCCTTTTTCTAAGACTCAATGTAGCTACAGAGAAAGAGCTGCAGCTATAAATTCACAGTCCTTTATGTCAAAAACATACATAAATCAGCAACTGATAAATTGATGATTTGGATATTGCCAGCCAGCGGCTTAAAGGTTTTAAGCCATTCTTTAATTAATTAACTAGTTATGCCCATGTTGCCCCTATTATCTCACAATAGGCATTAATAATCTGGTCCTGAGATTTTGGAGGGTTGACAGGGCCTAGATGAGTGCTCCAAATAGAATTTTTGATTCCCTATCCTCATCTAATTGTCTCACTGATTTTCTAACTTCAATAAAAGATATAATAATCTGTCTAGAGTCCAAGCTAAAACCTAGGAGAAATTCAATATGCTCTCAATCAAAATAAGTGAGTTTTTCCATAAAAATGTGAAGGATATTAAAAATCCAAAACAATTTTGAAAAATGATAGAGCATACCTAACATTCAAATATTGATTTCTAATACTGTTTTCCAATAAAAGGAACCAGCAGTCCTTGGAGAAATTGATGGTTCTTGGACTAACACGGGGAATACACTAGATGAACCTGGAGCATCTCGCTGTGCTGAAAAGTAAGAAGTGCTTAAAAAAAAAAAAAAAAAAAAACCTACAAACAACCCAATGTCTATGGGGGGTGTGTGAAAAAGACACAAAAGCCAACAGAAAGAGCTTCCAGTGGCCAAAGCTGGAACAGTTTGGAACAACAAATAAAGCAGTATTGGATTATAACCCAAAGCATAAAATAAATATTCATGAGTTATAAGTACATGATTGAATAAATAAATAAATAAATAAATAAATAAATAAATAAATAAATGGGAAGAAGAGTCAAATTTCCTTTGCATGATTCCAAATAATTTATGTAGATACTCCACTCTCAAGGAATTGGAATGCAACTCCTGCCTCCTTAATAGTGACTTCCTTCCGAAGAGTACAGGATGGAAAGAAGGAAAAAGAATAACTTTATGATGAAGAGACCTGGCAAACCCTACCTTACTTAGCCAGGCTATCAAGGTCAATATGAATGGTAATAACTTATATTTATACTATGCAGGCCTCATATGATGTGATGAAAATGCCACTTTACTTCTGTGATCTTGCTCCCAAGACCCTATAACCCTAATCTAATCATGATTTTTAAAAAAACAAATTCCAATACAAGGGCATCCAACAAATATATTTAACCAACACCTTATGAAACTGTCAAGGTCATCAAAAAATAAAAGTCTGAAAAGCTGGCACAACCGAGAAGAGTCTAAGGAGATATGACAAGCAAATGTCATATGGTGTCCCGAAAAAAAAAAAAAAAGGTAGGCAAACCTAGGTAAATGTGATAAAAGTGTGGACCTTAGTTAATAACAGTGTATCAATATTGATTCATGAGCTGTGGCAGATAAGTTTTAACACATGTATGAAACTATGTAACTACCACCACAATCAAAATACAGAATATTTGCATCACTTAAGAGTTTCTTCTGTAACGTTTTAGAGTTAGTTCTCCCCATTCTACCCCTGATCCCTTCCACTCCAAACACTAATCTGTTGTCTGTCACTGTAGTTTACAAACTGTGTCATCTTGCAAAAGGGAACGTGTAACCTAGCAATTCTATTCTCCTATACTGATGTAAGATGTTAATAACATGGAAAAGTGGGTGCACGGTATGTGAAATCTCTCTGTTCTCTTCTCGTTTCCCTGAAAATCTAAAATTGATCTACAAACTAAGAGAACAAAGTTGAGGACTCTCAGTATCTGATTTCAACCTTTATTATACAATTACAGTTGCAATAAACAGGACTATACAATTGGCATAAAGAGAGACATAGTAATCAATGGAACAGAATAAAGCCCACAAATAGACCCCCACATACACGATCAATTAATTTCTTTTCTTTTCTTCTTGTTAATAAAAGTGCTAATGTAATGGGAGAAAAGATAGTCCTTTCAAAAATAGTTTTGGAACAACTGGATATCCATATCAGAAAAAAATAAGTATCATTACCTCAAACCATACACAAAACTAGGTATGATTCATAAACCGAAGATAAAAGCTAAAACTGTCTTCTAAAGAAAACATAGAAGAAAATACTTGCAACCTTGGAGTAAGCAAATTTTTGAGGACAACAAAAAGCATTAGCTATTAGAAAAAAAGTAATGTTAATTGAACTTAACCAAAATTAAAAACTTTTGGTCCTCAAAAGACACAATTAAGAAAACAAAAATGCTGTCAGACACAGATGGGGAAAAAGTATTCACAATACATACATAATAAGACAAAAAGAAAAAAAATAAGTGTGGGGAAAGTAAACACAGTTGTAAAAGATAATATATGAATGGCCGATAATGACATTAAAAATATTAAACATTATTAGCCATCACAAAAATATAAATTATATATGCACTAGAATAGCTAAAGTTAAAAAAGATTGACAATACCAAATGTTGACAAAGATGGGAGCAAGAGGAATTCTCATACTTTACTGATGAGAATGTAAAATGATACAACTTTGGAAAACTGTTTAGCAGTTTCTTGAAAAATTGAATATATGACCTAGCAATTCTATTCCTAGGCTTACATTTACTCAAAATGTAATTTTAAAAAGTTTTATGAAAAGATATGTACTCAAATTTTTTTCATTAAAAAAGTTATATGAAAAGACGTGTACACCAATGTTTCTGACAGCTTTCTTCAAAATAGCCAAATACTGTAAAAAGTCCAAATATTCATCAATTAGTAAATGGATAGCGAATTTTGTTATATCCATACACTGGAATAGCATGCTACAGTAAAATAGACAAGCTCTGGATCCATGTAACAACATGGTGGAGGGTCAAAAATATTTAAGCCGCCAGGCGCGGTGGCTCATGCCTATAATCCCAGCACTTTGGGAGGCCAAGGCCAGGTGGATCAGGAGCTCAGGAGTTCGAGACCAGCCTGGTCAATATGGTGAAACCCCTACAAATACAAAAAAATTAGCCAGGAATGGTGGTGCGGGCTTGTAGTCCCAGCTACTCAGGAGGCTGAGGCAGAAGAATCGCTTGAATACGGGAGGCGGAGGTTGCAGTGAGCCGAGACTGCCCCACTGCACTCTGGCCTGGGCAACAGAAAGAGACTCTGTCTTATAAATTAATAAATAAATAAATTAATTAATTAATTTAAGCTAAGGGAAAGACACCGGACACAAAAAGTATATACTTGTATAATTCCATTTACATGAAATACTAGGCTGGGCCTGTAATCCCAGCACTTTGAGAGACTGAGGCAGGCAAATCACGAGGTCAGGAGTTCAAGACCAGCCTAGCATGGCAAAACCCTGTCTCTGCTAAAAATACAAAAATTATCCGCGTGTGGCGGCAGGTGCCTGTAATCTCAGCTACTCGGGAGGCTGAGGCAGAACTGCTTGAACCGGGAGGCGGAGGTTGCAGTGAGCGGAGATCGGGCCATTGCACTCCAGCCCGGGCGAGACTCCGTCTCTAAATAAATCAATAAATCCAGAACTGGCTAGTGTTTGGAGCTGAAGGGATCAGGGACAAGGTGGGGAGAATTAAGTCTAAAAGTTTACAGGAGAAACTCTTAGGCGATGTATATTTTCTGTGTCTTGATTGTGGTGGTAGTTACACAGTTTCATACATTTGTTAAAACTCATTGAACTGTACACTTACAAGTGTTGCATTATATGTAAATTATATCTCAAAAAGTTGATTTAGAAAGAAAAAGATATATACTGTGTGGTTAAGTATGCAGTTTATGGATTCAAATCACAGCTCTGCCACCTACTGTGTGACTTTAGTCTTGTCACTTAACATTTTCATGCCTTAGTAAGCTTAAATGGGGCTAACAATAGTACTTGTCCCATAGGATTGTTATGAGGGCCAAATGAGTTAATAAATGTGTGTGAAGTGATTAGAGGCAGCCTGGCACACAGCAAACTCTAAATAAGGAACAGCTGCTCTCATTACCCTTTGTTTTTCTCTTCTTCAACATCCTCATTCAATTCATCTGAAAATCCTATCACTTCTACTTACAAAATATATCTGACATTTTTCTCCATCTTTTACTCCTACTGCAAATAGCCTTTAAATTTATCTCTTTTATATTCATTCTTGTCCCCTTTCTCTGCCAAGTGGTTTTTAAAAATACAAATGAGTTCATATTACTCCCTTGGTAATATCTTTCACTGGTTTTCCTTAGCACCTCAATAAAGTTCTAAACTTTTTATCATCACCAGTGTGGCCCTTCCTGAGAGCCTGTCTATGCATTTTTCTTCACTCCTCCCAGGCCTCCAGCTACATTAGACACTTTTATTTTTCTAGTCTTGGAATTCATTAAACTCCTTCATGTCTAGGGCCTCTGCACCAGCTGGTCCTTCTGCCTGGAACCCTCTTCATCCAGTTTTTTGAATGACATAGTTTTTCAGCTCTCAGCTTGAAATGTCAACTCTTCAGAGAATATTTTCTGGACAACACAAATAGGAGAGTTGCCCATGTGCAGTATTGTATTAATCTATCATATTAAATTTCTACAAATACTTTATTTCAAAACAATTAAAAATTACAGAAGAGATAATACTGTAGAAGGGAATTTATCCTTGAACTACTTGAGAGTAAGATTCTGACATCATGACCCAATCTTTCCCTGTGATTTTCATGCGTATTTTCCACAAACATAGACAGTCTTCTAAATAGTCACAATATAAGTAACAACCTCAGAAAATTAAAATTAATACATCACTACCATTTAATTGTTTGGTTTTATTCACATTGTCCCGATAATATCTTCTATAACAAATAGATCCAGTTCAAAGCCATGCATTGTATTTAGTTGTCTGTAGTCTTTTTGATCTGAAAAGTTTCTCTTTCCCTGACTTTCATGACTATATTCTTTAAGATTATAGGCCAGTTACTTTGTAAAAAGTCCCTCAGTTTGGGTTTGCATGATATTTCCCTATGATTAGGTTGAATTATGCATAATTGACAGAAATATCACAGAAATGACGCCATGTTCCTCTCATTGCATCCTCTCAGGTGGCAGATGGGTTGGATTCTGCTGTTTACAAGTGATGTTCACTTTGGTCACTTGATGAAGGTGGTATCTGCTGGGCTTCTTCACTATAAAGTCATTCATTTTCCCTTGTACTTTGTAAAGATTTTGCGGAGAGGTATTTTGAAAGTATAAATATCATTTTCCTTGTTGAATTTCCAGTTTTTTCATTTATTAATTTATATCTGTATCAATGAATCGTTCTCTATTTTATTCAACATGTTTTCACCCATTAATATCAGTATTTATTTTGATGCTTCAGTTGTCCCAGATTTGACTAGTAGGAGCCTCTTCAAGCTGACTTATTTTCCCTTATGAGATATTCTCGTCATCATTTGAGTCTCTCTTTGATATCTGGTGCAATAAGATGCTCCAGACTCATCTTGTACTTTCCCTGCCCAGGCCCTGGAATTAGCCATCTTTTCAAAGAGCCTGTTTTCTTTTGGCAGAAAATTGTATTTAGAATCCAAAATCTGGGCTTCAAGTGTGCTTATTGCTATTGTGGTATTGGTGCTCGAAACTTCCCAGTGGAAAGAGTCAAGGAATATATATAAAATATAAAATTATATATCATATAATCACATAATATGTAATTATATATTATGTATAAAATTATATTAGATATTAGATATATTTGTTATATATTACTAAAGTATATTTCTATTTACATATTTATTTCTATACTTATCTGGAAATACATTGAAAGCCATGTTTTTCATTCCAGTCCAGTTGTACATGATTCATTCTAGTTGTCTCATTTTCTACTAATTGTAACTCTGTTTTCCCGAGGTGAGAAATCTGGCTTCTATGGTTTCTAGTGTATTTTCTTATATGATTAATTATCCTATATGTAACCAGTCTCCAATCTCCACCATCCCTCTCTACTGCAGGTGTTCTCACCCTGTTCCGGCTCTGATAATCTACACTAAGCGATCAAACTCCTTCTCCCCTTACATTACTCTGCTCCATAGAATAGTTTTAGGGCTGAAATGTCCAGAAGGGAAGGGAAGAGAAGTAGATGAAGATGAGTTCTGTTCCATATTCTTCATGGCAGTCCCCACAATGTTATTTATCTTGTTTCTTTCTTTCTCTTTCTGTTCTTCCTTTCTTTCCTTCCTCCCTTTTTCTTTCTTTCCCTTTCTTTCCTTCCTTCCTTCCTTCCTTCCTTCCTTCCTTCCTTCCTTCCTTCCTTCCTTCCTTCCTTCCTCCCTCCCTCCCTCCCTCCCTCCCTCTCTCTCTCTTTCTTTCTTTCGTTCATTTTGTATGTCTCTTTCAGCTACAGCATGAACTGCAAAGGCAGTCACCTTTTCTTTCTTGTTTCTGGAAAATTCTTGCACTAGGGAGACATGCAGTAAATATTTGTTTCTCCAACAATGTACACGTTTGAGAATTAAAAAAAAAAAAAAAAAAGCCACTTACTTTTCTTTGAATTAATATGAGTTAAGTCTCTGTAACAGTGGCAGATGGCAATCAATTTGATTTCATATTTGACTCAACTAGGCTGTTTTAGACTCGTGAAAGTATAGTTTTAAATTCTCACACGATTATTTTATAACTTTATAGTTACTGCCACCAGGAAACAAAACTTACGTTTCTTAATGTTTAGTGATAATAGCTTACTATTTAACATTTTTAGGATCTTATTTATAATACCCCTCTCCAAAGAAAGAGATCGTTCAGTTGCAGAGGTTTACAAGTCAGTCAATGTACTATTCAGATAGTTCAACTGAAGACTTACTTTGTGCACTTAGGGTGTGTAGTTTGTTTTTTTCTTTATCCATGTAATATAAATATTATCATTTTGGATAGCATAAAAAACTGATTTAAGTATAAATTATTTTCTACCTGTCAAGGAGATAAATAACATAACTCATTAAATGGAAGATTTGGTTACTTTATTTTCCTATTTCTTAGTATGATATCTTCCAGAGGGAAAAGCTTTTGACTTTGAGACATTCTGCATGCTACAGCATGTCCCATGTGATATACTAGTTGCTAAGGTAACTGTGTTTTCCTGAAAATACCGAACTAAACAGGAGCCTGAATCATCAGTGCAATTTGCAGCTATTACATTCATTTAAATTTTCCTTAGCATTCAAATAAACACAGACTTCCCAGATAATTCTGGATCCTTTCTGTGACCCATCTTCCTCTATCTTTGATATTCAAAGCGTAATTGCACAATTACACAAAGATGTCAAAATATTTTATGAATTAGAACTCACATAAAATTTCAAGTTCCACTAATTAGGAATATGTGATAATTTAATCTGGATTGAAAATGTGTTTGCAATTTCTTTGTATAAGAATTTGCTAAGCAAAGGAGCAGAAGAAATTGTATGGCAGGGCATCTAAGAGGTTAAATTTATTCGAGCCTTATGCTATTTTGTAAACAAATCGATATCTATTAAAAAAAACCATTAAATTTTTTTTGAAGCAGAACTTCAAAACAGAATCTGCACTTCAAAACATCTTGTTAAAAAGAGTATAGTAACTATGCATGTTGATAACTATGCATGTGTATTATATTCAAAAGTAATAAATCTGAAAGTCTTTATTTTTCTATCATTCACATATTTTCTAAATAGCTATTTGTTCCATCAATTAGCAAGTTTATTTGTTACAGGTTTTATTGAATGAAGCAATTTAATAAGCTACATAGAATTGAATGGGTTTGGTGACTCTATTCATGAAATTGATGAAACCATGTTTTCATTGATTTTTATTAACTGAAAGTGTACCTTACCATTCTGAATGAATTTCTCTTGCATACCTTCTTTGATTCCCTAGGTATTTTTTTTTAATCAAGAAATTTGACTCCGTTTTGAAGTAACAGAAATATGTTTTCTGAATAGATTTAGTTTTAAGAGAGCACATTAATATTTTTGGTAAAGAAATGTACATACCCGGTACAATGACAAAGAAAACTACTTGAATCAAATATTTCTTCTGTTTCTTGAGTCAAATTGCTAGAATTCAAATTCAGCTCTGCCCCTTGTCTGCAGTGAGACTTGGGTTGAACCAGTGAAAGCATCAGTTTCCTCTTTTGTACTTCAGAGATTATAATAATGTCTCCTAAGGGTTGTAGAGAGAGTAAATCAGATAATCTCTACAAGGTTTTAACAGGGTGTTTGACATACAGTGAGCATTATCTGCTATTATTTCTATTATCATTATTAAGTACATGGGAATAATAAACTCATTTTAAAAATTATTTCATATGATGAATATCATCCTTGGGTCTCAGGCACTTTAGATTTCAGGAAATGCTATTTTAGCTTCCTAGAGATGTAAACTTTATCTCAGAGCCCTCAGTGAGGTATCTTTTGGTGAAAGCTCATACGTGCTTTATAAGAAATGAAGGTTCAGCCAAGCAAATTGTTTAGAGTGAAGCCAAATGACAAAGCTTTCTAGTTTAAATTAGTTTATTACCCACTCCCAGGTCTTCGTGAACAAGGAGTATTTGAACATTGGTTGACATTTTCTGGATGACTCAGGCTGTTCCTTATACTTCAAGCAGAATGCTGCAATCCAACATTGCCCTATGAGATTTCTGAAATACAGGGGCCGGTGTGCCATGGACAACTGTGATTTTCTGTTTGGTGTTTCCTTAGACTCCTTCCTCACTCCCAGCTGTCACTTCTGTGCCTTTAGCAGTTCTGACTCTGTCTCATCTGCAACAGAGTAATGGGGGAAGAAATCAGGTTACTAAGTGAAATAAAATGCCCAAGCAAGTAGAACAATTGACAATAAATTTACATACAATAGTAAACCATTTGGACCAAGGATAGCTGCTTGGCTTCCTGTGGTGATTTTAGGGACTTTTGTGTTTGGGAGTGTGAGGTGGCTATGATTCCAACAGGCTAAATGAAACAGTTTACAATTAAACCTAGAGATCTAGGGTGAGTTGGACATAAAGATGTAATGTTGAAGAATGTTTCATTTAGTGGGGACACTGTCAATGCCTGTCTATTCCACTCTTAGTAGCAGGAAAGAAAAATGAGTCATGTATGTTACATAATCAATTAGTCACGTGAGTCATACCAGTTCTGCAGAAGTAACTTTTCACTTGCTCTCCTTCAGATAGTAATCTAATTGCTCTTAATTACAGTTAAAGTTTCTGCATCTTGGCTTACACTATATATTCTCATGTGGAAATTAATTACTTTGAAGCTCCTTTTAACATTTTTTGATAAAGGAACTTCTGTAATTTTATTGATTAGACTCTGTCATTTGAAAATACTATATATGCCAAAGCCTTTAAACTCTGGAACTTTTCTTCTTTTTGAACATACATTTTTATACTAAGTCCTATTTTCATTTCTTTTCAGTAATAAAAAATTTGAAGATATGTTTTATTTATCCATATTACTTAATTATATCATTTCCCTGTTTATCATATGTTATTTTTGATAACCAAGATATTATTTAGTTGATTCAATATTTTTATTTATTTCAATATTCTCAGAGCTTAATTAAGCAAATATATTCTCTGGTCTTCTTGTGAATCATTTTTGTATCATTATATGCTTATCAGTGAACAAATAAATGAATAAATGTTGATGCCAAGTTTAGTGTTACCTTACTTGTTACACTGTAAAGAACTTGATGGAGATACTTTTGTTGATGTTGTTATTGCTGGTATATTTTTGCTAATCCATCAGCTTATTCATTTGTTTTTTGTAATGGGTTGGAAGTTTTACAGGATGTGATTTTGTTAGTATAAAGGACTGCAAAAAGGGGCTAAGCCTATCAAGCTCTCCATTATATACCCAGCACCTCACTATGTACAAGACACATGGGAGATGCTCAGTAAGTATATTTTAGATTTAATGAATGGATTCAGAATGCTCAAAATAGGAGGATGAATAAACAAGTAGACTTTTAATTTATTTGCTTACGGTGAGAGCTATGGCTATAACATTTCCCTGACTACTAAAATCTCCAACAAAGTTTCATTATACCTTTGTGAACAGTTCTACATGGGAAGACAAAGGCAAACGATAATTGTCTTTAGTTTTGGGAGATGACTATAAACTGTTCCCCAACTACGTCAGCCTTTTTGAAGAGTATGGAAACTGAACACGTTTTCACCCACAGCTCCATCATTGAGACTATATCGATCCATGAGTCAGAACACACCCTCTCTCCAAGACCAGGTCATTTATGCTAATGTTTCATGTGAGGATACTCTTGCTAACCATATCATCCCTTTGATAACCACATTATTTCTTCAACTATGAAAACCATTCTTGTGTCATCCATGATATTGTAACCAAAACACAGGTTCAGCCGCTTGCCACTTGTAGAGTCCAACTAACAAGATCAAGTCCTGGTATAAAGAAAGTGGTGGCTTTTTATTCCAAAACTAGCTTAGGGGAAGAAGTATAGGCTTCCTTCCTAAGGATACCACTTCCCTTTTGGAGTAGAAAGCATGTTCTTTTAAAAGGGGGCCTGGCATGTTGGCATAAATGGCATGCAGGGGAGGAAGTGAGTAGTCAGGGGTCCACATACTCGCTTTGGTGCCTTATCTACCAGGTGGTTGAGCTGGCATCTTCATGGGCAGAACTAGGTTGTAAAGGTGGCCAAAACTCACCAGATAGGAGAGGATTTCATAACAGGGATACTTTGGGTTGTAAATTGACTGTTTTCTCTTGAGACAGTCTCCTGGTAGGTGAGTTTCACTCTGGAGCTTCTAAGCACATAGTTAGATGAACTTGCCCTGTAAGGAGTGTCTGGTGAAGGGGAGGTAAAAGGCTATATTTGCATTTCTAAAAGGCTCTGTAGGAAGTGGAGAACAAAGGAAAACAGAGAAGAGAAAGGAAGAGAAAAAAATAACTCATTCTCCTTTTCTTAGAAAAATGAGGGTACTCAGTCACACTGTGTCAATCTTATATCTTAAATACCTGATGGTGAACTTACTTCCAAGTTAAAGAAGTCCTCAGTGTTTTTCCTAGTCCCTCATTGGAAAAATGTCTAGCAACATGAGTATACTTGGAAAGTGATAGATTTTTAAATGAACCATCCCCTTGTTTCTTGCTACTTTCCATCATGGCTCAAAATATTAAGACTGCATCTGCTTCTAGTCTAACATGTCTATGATGTCTTCTTCAAAATCATGTTGCTTAAAAGCACTTTTGTTAGCTGATCACCAGAAGGAGTGAAAAGATGTAAAAATATCTATGAGTAAATGACAAGTGACATATCTATGAGTATATGACAAAGTGCTATCAATAATACAGATCATAAGAGCTAGAAGAAAGAGGCTTTGGAAAGAGATTTCATTCAACAAATAGTTGTTAACACCTTACTATGTGTTAGCATAACACCAACTATGTGTTGTGGTGTAGGCTAAAAAGGGCATCCCATATCTTAATTCCTAATACCCATGAACTTTACCTTCTATGACCAAATAAAAGGTCTTTGTCAATGGTTATCAAGTTAAGAATCCTAAGATGGGAGATTTCTCTGGATTTTCTTGCCCCAATGTCATCACAAGTGTCCTTACAAAAGACAAACAGAGGGATATTTGAAACAAACATGGGAGTGTGAAGACAAAGCAGAGGGAGATTCCATGAAGACTGGAGTGATGTAGCCACAAGACCAAAAATGTCAGCAGCTACCAGAAACTGGAAGAGGCAAGACACAGATTCTCTCCCCTGGAGCTTCCTGAGGAGTGCAGCCCTGCCACATTTTGATTTCAGACCAACAATACTGATTTCAGATGCTGGCCTCCAGAACTGTGAGAGAATAAATTTCTGCTATTTCAAGCCACTATGTTTGTGGCATTTGTTACAGCAGCCTCAGAAAACTCATACAGTGCCTGAAGCTGTACCAATTTTTAAAAAAGACACAAATCTGGTTTTTTATTTACAAAATGTATGATTGCTAAAAGTAAGACAGAAATTCTAACTAATAACTGCCTACTTTATGCTAGGCATGTAAGCACTTTATTTTCATCATTTCGTTCTTCACAACTCCATTCTTTCTGCCTGACCAGCATTCACATTTTTTAGTAAGAGCTCTCACATTGGTGTAAGCTTTAACTTGAGCTTTTTAATGCAGTGGTTTGAATTTACATGTGAAGTTATGTGTAAATAGTGTGTGATTAGCTAATAATAATAGCATTTGCCTTAGATGGTATATGTATTTCAGTTTTTAATTTTTATTCAAAGTAGCTATAGTTATTGGGTTTCCAGTTATCTTAGCCTGTGAGGTTTGGTATCAGCTATTTTGTCTGGAGTGAATATTAGGGAAATCTGAAGGCCAGACCCCAGTCTAGTCAGTTAATGAGTTGAGAGAGATATTTCTTAGGGAGGAAAGGTTCAGCCAACAGAAAATCATAACTCATTAACCTTTTTTTTTTTTTTTTTTTTTTTGAGACAGGGGCTCACTTCAGTTGCCCAGGCTGGAGTACAGTGGCACAATCTCAGCACACTGTAGCCTAGACTTCCCGCGCTCAGGTGATTCTCCCACCTCAACCTCCCGAATAGCTGGGACTACAGGTGCACATCACCATATCCAACTAATTTTTTGTATTTTTAGTAGCAACAGTGTTTCACCATGTTGCCCAGGCTGGTCTCAAACTCCTAGACTCAGGCAATCCACCCACCTCAGCCTCCCAAAGTTCTGAGATTACAGGTGTGAGCCACCATGACTGGCAGCAATCACTCTTACTAGCTATCATCTGAGCAACTGCTACTTATCTCTAAATATTCAGGAAAATGCAGAATTGGTAGGAGGCAGTCACCCTAGGAAGTAGTCCACCAAACCTTAGGGTTTGGAGGGTTCTGGATAAAAAGGCAAAATGCCATGTCTGGTAGATACAGGTTGACTATTTCTTGTCTGAAAAGCTTGGGACCAGAAGTGTTTCAGATTTCAGAATTCAGATTTCTCAGATTTTGGAATATTTGCATATATATATGTATAAAGATGCATATATATATATAAAATATAAAATTTGCATTCATATATATATATAAAATGAGATATCTTAGAAACGGGACTCGAGTCTAAATACAAAATTTACTTATTTTCATATATACCTTACATACATAGCCTGAATGTAGTTTTATACAATCTGTTAAATAATTTTGTGCATGAAACAAAGTTCATATAGATTAAGCCATCGGAAAGCAGAAAGAACACTATTATTTCATCCACCCCTGTGGTGTCATGTTAATGTTAAAAAAGTTAGATTTTGGAGCATTTTGAATTTCAGGTTTTTGATTTAGGTATGCCCAATCTGTATCATGTGTTTTCATCAATTCCCATGAACAACCACGCTTCAGTGCTGCTCTGACAGTTCCTCTGAGAACACCAGCCCCAGTGGTAGTTGCCTAGAGTTCTGAGGCCAGAGAACTATCGATGATTTTCCCAATAATTGAATACAGTGGGCAAAGGAAGGAGCAGACCTTTATTTTACCATCCCTTTTTCTGCTGCTGCCAGTGGCCTTCTTCTTCCCCTGACAGCAGGTTCACCGTATCTCCACTCCAAAACATGCACCCACCCCAACTGCCTTCCTTCTCTCAAAAGCTTTCTCTCATATTTGTTGATTATTTCTTGGCAGTTGTATTTCCTTCACAGAATGTTGACCAAAGAAGACAGGGCCCTATCTATGACCATCTCTCCAGGGCAGACATTGGACTTGCACATCAACTCCCAACTCAAGCCTATTTACAAGCCAAAATCTGGCTTCACTCCTACTAGACTGAAGCCCCCAGATGTCCCACTACTATTAAATTTGCTGGACTTGCTGTCAGAAGGTCTGTTTCTTGGTGACTATCGAGACTGACATAGCTTCTTAGAGACTTAAAAGCTGCAGGAGCCACCCGACCTCTCCTTTGCCCTGTGTATATAGCCCGAGATTTCTCCTCTTTTCTCTCTACTGAGTCTGGAAATCTGGGAGGTAGCATTAACTTTTCATGTATTTTTTTCCCTTTAAATGTTGTATGGTATGCTTTAGTTTCTATGTCAATGCCAAAGTGGTTACAGGTAAAGCAATCTTCTTTTATTTCCACCTTCCAAGCTCAGAAATTAGTCTTAATCAGATTGAAACATCTGGGCAAGAGAATGGGTACAAACTCCAAGTCAGGCCAGACAGACTGTCATAAAAATGTGAACCTTGGACAGAATGTGGTAAAGTCTGAAGAAGCATTGGAACTAGATGCTTTTAAAGAAGGTGTTTCAATTTGCCTTAGTTCCAGTCTTTAAAATTGGCATATTTTTAATTTTAAGTTAGACAGTATATATTTGTCTGATCACCAAAAACCTTAGTTGACTAACCTAATTTGTAAGTTATTCAAACAAAATGTAATAAGATAATGTATGTAAAACATTGAGCATGATGCCCGGCACAGTTATTAAATTGAATGTAAACTATGGAAATAATTAAGGGTGATAGTAAATATCAAATCAGAATATGTACAAGCACTTTGTGGAATTTATAAAGCACTATACAAATGCCAGGTATCACAAGTTTATTTTTACTTTTACTCTAAGGGGACAATTTAACACATTCAGATTTTAAACTATTGTTACTTGAATTCACGTTAATTATTTAAAGGGTTCAGTCTTCTGTTCACTCCACTATATTAGAACTTATTGTACCTGTTCTTTCTCTTTAGATAAACAATGATAATGTGTTCAAATTAACCCAGTTGGAATTAATTAAATTAGCCTATTGGAAAAATAACATATTTGGGGTACGTTTCTGAAGACCCATCCCAACATTAAACGTTTCCTTAATAAATTAATAAAATTAGGTGACGGTCTGTCTCTTCTGACCATCTGGGTTTTGACACTAATTGCTGCTGATGAGTTCTTTCTGTTGAATTTTTAAGTTCAGGTAGAAACAACATTTCGTTCTTTATCATTCATGCTTCAGTTCATACTTCCTCGCTAAGGAGACTTCAAATAAACAGATTGGGAAAAATTAGCAGGGAGATAACTCCAGGGTATGTTCATATACTTTAATTAGAAAATATGTTTAGGCTTAAAAGTTAAATATTTCTAGATAAATTTAATTAAAAATAGATAACACCATCAAGTAAAAGAAATAGAATTAGGTTTTGGCTTCCTGGTGTAATCAGTAGATAGTTCACTAAGAATCTTTTTTACCCAGATATAACAGGTGTGTACCATTCAATCAACCAATTAGCAAACATCTTATTAGTAGTTTTGTACTTAGCCATTGATATTGCAGTAACTAAGGTTACATAAGATATATAAAAGAAGCAAGGAATTCTAGAGTCCTAGACAGTTGAAGATTCAACTTCGCTACCTATTAAATATTGTATTTACTCTTCCTCTGCTGAAAGTAAGAGGGGCTAATGGCTCTGCGAACCTTTCAAGGTGATGATTGAATGAATAGTGCCTATGAGAATGCTTGACAAATACCTAAAGGTTATTTTGTATAATAACTTTAAGATATAGTAACTGATAAACTTATACATTAACTAGGAAGGCATTATCAAATACAAGGTAATTTTTTATCATCAAGTCCAAAATTGGTGATATAGTCTACTTCTGGAAACATTCACAACCTGGATCAGAGTTTCGCTGAGCCAACAAAATGTTAACTGATGTTTTTCTTATCTCATTAAATATCATCATCTTGGAATCGTATTTGATGACTTTCTCTCAAGCCTATATCTGATCTATCAGAAAACCTTGTTAACATTACTTTCAAAACAAACCTCAGGTCTGTTCACAGTTCACCACCTCCACTGTTGGGATCCCAGTCCAAGCCTCCATGATCTCTCACCTGGCAAAGTGCAGAATCCTCCTAACTGGTTCACCTGTATCTACTTGTGCATCTCTGTTAATTATTCTCACAGTAGTCAGTGATTCTTAGTGAGGTAAATCTTATCATATCACACTCCTGTTCCTAATTCTTAAATAGCTTCCCATATATTTAGAACAAGATTTAAAAAGGTTACCAAGGTCAAAGAGGTTCTTCAGTACATGGCAATGGCTGCCTCTACACCTCATTTCCTCTCCCTCTTGCCTCATTCACTGGCTCCAGCCTCCTCTTCTTCCTCTTCCTGCTTAGACTCAGGATCCTGACAGCTGTCTTAGTGCTAGCTGTTCTCTCTGCCTAAGATGTTGACTTCTATCTCATAGCAACAATAAAAGTACAAATACAAAAAATAATTCTGAATTCTGAAAGGGAAAGCTGTTGGCAAAAGGCAAAACAGTATTTTAGAAAGCAACGTAAAAGAATATCTTCATCACTTTGGTGTCTTTGTTTGGGCTGCTATAACAAACTACTGTAGACTGAATGACCTATAAACAACAGATGCTGTATTTATTTCTCACAGGCTTAGATGCTGGGAAATCCAAGATTAAGTCACTGGCTGATTTACTGTCTTTTGAGGGCCCACTTTTTGGTTCCTTCTCACTCTGTTCTTTCATGGCAGAAAAGGCAAAGGAGCTCTCTAAGTCCTCTTTGATAAGGGCATTAATCCCATTCATGAGAGCTCTTAGCTCTTCCCTCATGACCTGATTATCTGCCATAACCTTATCTCCTAATACCATCTGCATTCGTCTGTTTTGCATTGCTATAAAGGAAGACCTGATTCTGAGTAAATTATAAAGAAAAGGGGTCTATTTTGGTACATGGTTTTACAGATGTACAAGAAATATGGTGCCAGCATCTGCTTCTGGTGAAGGCCTCAGGAAGCCAACAATCATGGCAGAAGGTGAAGGAGGAGCAAGTGTGTCACATGTAAGAAGGGGAGCAAGAGAGGTCCCAGGCTCTTTAAACAACCTGCTCTTGCATGAACTAATAGAGTGAGAACTCATTACAACAGGGAGGGCACCAAGCCATTCATGAGGGCTCCACTCCCATGACCCAAACACCTCCCATGAGGCCCCATCTTCAGCATTGGGGAATCACATTTCAAAATGAGATTTGTAAGAAACAAACATCCAAACCATCACGTTTAGAACTAAGTTTTAACATATGAATTTGGAGACAAGGGGGCATAAGCATTCAGTCTACAGCATTGGGTAGAGAAAAATTTATGAAGTAGAACACACAAAAACATTAAAGATTACAAATTGGAGTACATTAAAATAAAGAATTTGCATTCATCAATACTATTAGGAGTGAAACTGAATCATTAAAGTATACCTTTTTGTTGTGTGTACTTCTCTATATATGTTTTATTTCACACACTTGCACATACACATAGACCACAAACTTGAAAGTGACTTGCATCCTTCTTGGGGGGTAATCTGTGAAGGGAGAAGTTATTAAGAGAGAGAGAGAGAGAGAATAGGACCTACAGGCTCCTTGAAGTGAAAGGGGGAATTGCATGTTGCGGACCAGGAGAGAAGATGCTGTTAAAGCACAGGAAAGGAAGTGAGGAGACAAAAAATTGGGGGCTGGAGGGATGGTGAGGCCCAGTCTCTGAAGTGTCTGGTAACTGTGCTGAAACATATATTGCTCTCTAGCTTATGTGTGGTAAGTTATTGTGAAAAACTCAATCACTTCATTCTTGGGAATCTCTTCAATAAGTGCTTCTTCCTGTAAAAGCACATTACAAAAAATGAAATCATTATGTATAGTTTTACCTTTTTTTCTATAGGATTGAAAAGAACAAAATCACCTTTTCATGAAATCTGATTAGACAGCAATCCGATAATGCTGCTTTCACATGATTGTCGATTAATTAGTTCAAGTTTTATAATCTTCAGTATGTATTAAAGAGAACAAACAGCAGTTTAAGCATTAAACAAATTAACAATGAAAATGATTTCTAACTATTTGGTAAGCTTTGGCAGAGAAGAGCTCAATATTTCACACCCAATCAGGACTTGTCCTCTGATATATTACTACCACGAATAAAAATGTTATACCATATATGGTTACGTTTTCCTAAAGCCAAGAATGTTAATTTGTGACCTCTGGAAATAAACTCTTCATAGTTTCTAAATATCTTGACTCTGAGCTTTAAAACAAAAGCAACTTGTTGTAAATATTTAGCCAGTAATCATTAAATAGATCAGCTCAGCGTGACTATTCCAGCTGGAGGAGGAGAACAGATTTCTTGCTGCCCATGTCACTGTATAAACCACTGTTTAAATAATGCCGAGAATGATGGAACTGATTATTTCTGCTCCTGGTATTCATTACATCCTCACAACACACTTGCCAGTTACAGTCCACATAATCTTAGAGCTAAAAGGAAGTCTGCAGTTAAAGCTTTCAGGTTATTTCCATCACTTGAATTTTCATTTGGAGGAAGTAATAAGGAGGAATATTTCTTTTGTGAAATGAAAAAATCTATAGAAGTAGGTGTTTTGTGACTAGATACGTGGAGTGACATACAGCTAGTATAAATCTAGCTCATTTGTCTGCAGTAGGACTACCTATGCAGTAGTGATAATTTTTCTTGTCTTGATTCCTAATCACAGTCTATATTGCACAGTTTTTCTTTCTTTCTTTCCTCCCTTCTTTCCTTTCTTCCTTCCTTTCCTCCCTCTCTCCCTCCCTCTCATTCTCTTTCTTTCTCTTTCTCTTCTTTCTCTTTTTCTTTTTCCTTCCTTCCTTCCTTCCTTCCTTCCTTCCTTCCTTCCTTCCTTTCTTTTTCTTTCTTTCTTCTTTCTTTCTCTTTCTTTTTTCTCTGGAAACAAAGTCTTGTTCTGTCACCCAAACTGGAATGCAGTGACGTGATCATGGCTCAATGCAGCCTCCACTTCCCAGGCTCAAGCAATTCTCCCACCTCAGCCTCCTGAGTAGCTAGGACTACAGGCGCACACTACCACGCCCAACTAATTTTATTTTTTTTGTTGTTTTTGGTAGAGATGGGAGCTCATTATATTACCCAGGCTGTTCTTCAACTCCTGGCTCAAGCTATTCTTCCGTTTTGGCCTCCCAAAGTGTCAGGATTATAGGCACAAGCCACTGCACCTGGCCCACAGTTTTCAAAAATAATATTTGAGTACAATTATGCATGCTGTTCCCTAAATACCTTCATGTCTGAGGTGTACTTTTAAATTTATATTTCTACATGTAAGTTTTGCCTAAGAAAACTTACCAGAAGTCTAATTAATATTGAAAATATTTTACCCATCTGCCCATAAGAATACTCATCTCAGTTATACCTGATGTAAATGACAAGTTGATGGGTGCTGATGAGTTGATGGGCACTGCACACCAACATGGCACATGTATACATATGTAACAAACCTGCACGTTGTGCACATGTACCATAGAACTTAAAGTATAATTTTAAAAAATTTTAAAAAAATGAATAGAAAGAGCCACAACACGATAAAGTTGAGCAGTATAATTCATTATTGTTATTGCACTACTCATATGCATTTCCAATTTGGAAACACATACACTTTTATGGATTCTAAAATTATATACTATTTTCTATATTTCTTAAAATTAACCCAATACAGTAATTACTGCATTTGTTTATTTTTTTTCTTTTGGTGTTGATGATTAATAGTTCAGCTTTCTCTGTTCCATTTCAATTTACAAGAATTTTTCTCATTATTCAAATTTAGAAAATGAAATTTTAATTTAGATCATGCCCCTCAAGATGTAACCACTCTTTTCCCTCATACGATACTTGACCACCCTAAAGGATATGAGTAAAATCTTCCAAACACTTCATGTTGTAAACACATTTCCAGTAAAGTTATTTTACTTTGTTTTTTAAAAAATGAATGAAAACAGATATAATGCCATGTAAAGTTAGCTCCTCTATAAAGTTAGCTTTTCTAATTGCCATATAAAGGAGGATAATTTGATTTCAATTTCCACAGCTACAGTATAAGCTGCTGCTCATCTGGTTGTATTGTCTAGCTTATGTAAAAAGAGAACGTGTAGGTGGCTAAGCACAATTCATTACCTCTAGCACAGAAGTAACACAAAAGGCAGAAGTAAAAACTAGTGTGTGTGATGCATCTCACTGTTCAAAACACTTCCGCATCCATTGCATTTTTAACATAACAATGTATGGCCATATTCTTACATGGTTAGTGTCATGGGAGACAAGATATGCCTGTGAATAGTCTTTGCAGAAGTGGGAAAAAGAAAAAAGGATGGAGTATACTGATCGCTTTTAAGATTTTCATACTATCCCCAGAAAATTTCACTGAACTGGTTTGGGAATCCATGAGGGTGGTCCACTTTATCCAAGCCTGAGGCCTTTCCACCTGCCCCAGTCGAGTATGTACACAAACTCCAGACCTCCTCCGATGCACAAGGGATCTTAGTATGTGTTAGGGTACAGGACCCCTAGAAACAGTAAAAAGCTGCAGAGCTGACCAGGTGCGGTGGCTCATACCTGTAATCCCAGCACTTTGGGAGGCCAAGGTGGGTGGATCACTTGAGGTCAGGAGTTTGAGACCAGCCTAGCCAACATAGTGAAACCCCGTCTCTACTAAAAATACAAAAAAGTAGCTGGGCGTGGTGGCGGGCACCTGTAGTCCCCGCTACTTGGAAGGCTGAGGCAGGAGAACGGTGTGAACCTGGCAGGCGGAGCTTGCAGTGAGTGAGATCGCACCACTGCACTCCAGCCTAGGCGACAGAGCAAGACTTCGTATCCAAAAAAAAAGCAAGCAAGCAACCAACCAAACAAACAAACTGCAGGGTTGAGACTTTCCTCCCTGGAACGTATATGATTCCACTTGTCAAACATGAAATTGAAAAGCAGTCAAGAAGCTTCTTTGCATAACCCCATCCTTTCCTACCTGTCAGGACCTTACTATTTGTTGGATCCAACTGTTCCTCCAGGCGCAGTACATCTAGTTCATTTACTACCTCGAATAAAGCTCCCTATGCAGGAGTTTTTTTTCTTGCCTTGCCTCTTAATCACAATCTGTGTGTCATAATCTCTATTTCTCTTTGAGGGTAAAGACTGTGAAGATTCAGGGCTTAGCACAGGGCCAGTTATATGTACTGGTCATTTAGCAATTGTTCAAATGAGTTAATAATTAGTGAATAAATTTTTTTAAAAAAATTAAACGTAAGATTAACATAAATATATTCACATTAATGAATCAAGAAAGACAATTGACATTTAAGAGATAACAGCCATAACCACATAAAACACATACAGAAAAATAACCTAATTTAGCAAACATGAACATATAAATAAATTAATATAAAATACAGTATTTGGACTATTTAAAAAATGTTTTAGAAATAATACATGCTGTAGGTGAAGATCGGATAAAAAATATCCTTATGTATTATTGGAACTATTTTAATGGGAAGAACCCTTTTGGGAAGCGATATAAGAATAAAGAATAATTTAAACAATACACAGGTCATCAGGTTAATCCATATCTGCATATCAAATTTAAGGTAATAATATAAAATTTATAGAGAAAAACTCAGAAATATATTCATTGCAACACTATTTTTTAAAAAATTGAAAAATATAAGCAACTTAAATGTCCACTTATAGGAATAGCTAAATTACTCTTGGCACATCAGCATACTAAAATATTAGGCATCTTTTAAAGATAAAAAATATAAAATGTATATAGAATTTTATCTGCATAGTAACAGAGAATATGTGCTACGATGTTAAGTAAGAAAAGCAGAGATCAAAGCTGTGGACACATTGAGATGGCAACTATACAAAAGGCTGCTTATTGCCAGACTCTAGAAGTGTTTCTGGAGAAATGAGAAAAATTTTATTTTGTAAGTTGCCATGATCATGAGAAATATCTCTTTCATTCGGGTTATGTTGATGGTACCATATTGGTACTATAAAATCAATTAAAACAGCACATATACCTTCAATAAAAAGACAGGAAACTCTTTGGTACATTCTTCATCACATTTAAGAGAAGAGTTGCTATAGAAATGACATGCACATTAGACACAACTGTGGGAGTATATGCAGGGGTAGATGCCAGGACTTGAGCTTGGATCTGGTTATTACATCTGTGATCTTGGGCCTGTCTCACTGCTTGTTGGTTTACAGAATGAGTGGGTTCAAGGAGGTGTCCCCCTAGGAATATTTATGTATCTTTAAGTGTATACTTGTTTTTTTCAATTATGTTTGTATTTAGGCTGCAGCAATCCTCTTTTGGTAGCACCATTATATTCTTTTCGTAGGAAAGTATAATAACTAGGAAAAGACGTCTGTTATTAGTCAAATGAATGTGATCTCTGAATCTGAAGATGTCACTAAGGAGAGTAACATCCTAACAGAAAGAATGAATGCTATCACAAACTGCAAGATAACTTGGAGACACTTGAAAATCTGGCAAGCAAATAGGTGTATATTGTGGATTAGTTATAAAAACCACTCTGCAAATTATCAAAGCCAGGTTAGATTGGATGTGTTCATTTGTTCTCACTTGTTTATGAAGTCAGGACATTGACACCAAAATTGTATTTACTCCAGAGCAATTGCATTAGTGCATCTCACTACTGTTTAACGTATACTAAGAAAATGCTCCTTTACCACCAAGAATATTAAGCTTAATTAGAACATGTACTCATTGGTTAAGTCAAGTTGGTTGTCAATTTTAACACAATACTGTGACTAATCTAGCAGTATTACAGTCTAAAAATGTATCTTTTTAAAGTTATAACCTGCAATTTAGAGTTAACATTTTATTATCTTTCTTCTTTGAAATTTATAACTGGTATGATTAACTTACTGGTTAATTGCCTAAATATATACCAGTAAATTTGATAATTCATAGATATTTGCACATCTACAAAGAGATTAGTATATATCTACATAGATATAGATACATATATTTATATGACATGCACACATGCTTCAAATAAGATCACTTTTAAAGAAACTAAAGAGGTTAGAAGTGAAATAAAGAGCAGCTTTACCAAGCTTCCATTTTCTGTCATATTCATCTCAAATGAAGTCAAAATTGATCACTATATTTAGCTAAATAAACTTGGAATCAATATAACCATCTCTTAAAATACGTGTCCTAACTGAAAGGTGAAAGAAAAAAAAAAGTCTGTTTTTGTCAATTTTAGGTACAGAATATGCTGGAGAACAATTCAGGGCTTAGCATGATTACAATCTTTTGTAACAAGTCAGAATTGATTAATCTCTCCTAAAATTTCTTTTTAACTTAAAACCTTTGCAAAAACCACAGTTCTTAAATAGAACCTTAAGGGTCTACTCCATTAAACATCCATTTCAAATAACCCTTAGCAAGTAATTTTTGGCAACACTGTATTTAGATATTACTTAGTAATTCCACATTGAGTTACTCAGAAAAAAAATGGTACTTTTTAAAGGGCAAATGGTTTAAAACTCCTTACCAGTTGTCATTCTCAAAATATTTCTATTTTTAGTTTTCTGATCTTGGCTACTTAAGATTAAATTCTTAATTATACTCCATATCGTGTAGTTTTCTATAATTTGTATTCTTAAACAGAGTTACTATGCATTCATTTTTTCAACAAATATTTGTTGAATACCTACTATATATCAGCATAACCCATTTACAAATGAATCTTATTTCCATGTAATTTACATAATAGCTATTTTTAAGTAAGATATTCTTCACCATAAAATTAGTTCTCTTAAAGTACACAATTCTGTGTCTTTTAAAGTATATTCACAGATTGTACAACAATTACCGCTATGTGATTCCAGAATAATATCACCCTGAAAAGGAACTTTAAACCCAATGGCAATCACTCTTTAATTCTCAATTCCCCTAGCTCCTGGCAACCATTAATCTATTTTATATCTTTATTAATTTCCCCATTCTGGACATTTAACATGAATTTAATCATGCAATATGTAGTATTTTGTGTTTAACTTCTTTCGCTTGGCATACTGTTTTCAAAGTTAATCCATGTTGTGGCAAGGATCAGCACATCATTCCATTTTGTCGCTGAATAATAATATAGCTGTGTGAATGTACTACATTTTGTTTATCCATTCATCAGTTATGTGCATTTGGGTTGTTTCTATTTTTTGGCTATTGTGCATAATGCTATAAACATTATGTATAAATTTTTATGTGAACATATATTTTCAATTATTTTGGGTATGTCCTGAGGTGTGGAAGTAATTGCTGGGCCATATGGTAATTTTACGCTTAACCACTTGAGGAACTGCTTGACTGTTTATCAAAGCAGCTTCAATATTTTATATTCCCACTAACCGTGTATGAGTGTTCTAATTTTTCTCCATCCTCATCAACATTTGATATTGTCTGTCTGTTTGACGATAGCAATCCTAGTGTGTATGAAGTAGTATATTTATTATAGTTTTGACTTGCATTTGCCTCAAGGGAATCTCTGTCTATAGTGGGGTCTTGCTGTATCATGCAGACTGATCTTGAACCCCTGACCTCAAGTGATCCTCCTGCCTCAGCCTCCCAGAGTTATGAGATTACAGGTGTGAGCCACAGTGTGTGGTTTTGTTCTTTTAAAGGACTGTTTTGGTTATTCTGAGTCATTTGTCCATCCATGTACATTTTAAGAAGAGCTTGTCAATTTGTACAAAAATGACAGCCAGATTTTAATCAGAATTGCATTGAATCAGGAGGTCAATTTACAGATTATTGCCATTTAAATAATATTTAAGTTTTAAATATCACTTATGCCATTTGTGCCATTTAAGTTTGCCAATCCACAATAATTATGCCATTTAAATTTTCCAATTCATAATACTTATGCCATTTAAGTTTTCCAATCTAAGAACATGAGATGTCTTTTTATTTATTTAAACTTCCTTAATTTCTTTCAACAATGTTTTGAAATTTTCAGAGTACAAATCTGGCACTTTTGTTAAATATACTCCCAAGTATTTAAATATTTTTGATGGTATCATAAATGAATTTATTTTAATTTCATTTTTGGATTATTTATTGTGCTATAGAGAATACCACCGTTATTTGTATACTGATCTTGTATTCTGCAACCTTGCTGACTTATTGATTAGTTCTAATGGCTCAGTGTTCTTGTTCATTGCTTAGAATTTTCTGTATAGAAGATTATATTATCTGTAATTGGAGATAATTTTACTTTTTTCCTCTCCAATCTAGATTTTTTTAAATTTCCTTTTCTTGCCTAATTTCCCTGGCTAGAACCTTTAGTACAATTTGCATAAAATTGGTGAGAGTGGATAACCTTGCCTTGCTTCTGATCTTAGGGGGAATACTTGTGGTCTTTCACCATTAATTATGATGTTTTTCTTTTATCAGGTTGAGGTACCTTTTATCAGGTTAAGGAAGTTCCCTTCTATTCCTAGTTTGAGTGTTACCATAAAGTGATATGGACGCATTGCAAGTTGTTAGTATAAGAGTTTCATATTGTATTGTAACAATGGGTAAGATTTCAAAATATACTTAATATCATCTCTTTCCATGACAAATAGAGAAAAATAATCAAGTGTGGGAAAGAACCCAACATTAGTGGTAAAGTCTGTTTTATTTATTTATTTATTTATTTTGAGATCCTAATGAGTGTATTCAAGAGTAAAGCTTATCTTTCCTCCATAAGGTCGTCAATTCAGGTTATCCAAGATGATTATAGTATGTGACAGTGATTAGTTCTGGAGTCAGGTTACCTGAGTTAAAATTCTGACTTCACCATTTTTTCTCTCCATGACCTACAGCAATTTACCTAATGCCATTTTTAAAATGTGTGTAATAATAACTGCCACTTCAATGGTATGTTATGAAAATGAAATGAAGTTTAAATATGTAATATGTATGGGTAATGACACATAGTGTATGCTCAATAGCAGGGTGCCTTAACAAAAAAGAAATGGGAAAGAAATACCTGAAACTTTCCTCTCAGTCTCCCATCTCCTGCATGTGCTTCCCATTGGCCAAAACCAGTAACAAACCAACCAAAAATCTTGAGGGCCATCTTAAAATTCTGCCTCCCACAGGTCCATAACATTGCATTCAAGTTTGCCATAGTTTAGCTTTTGGTCATTGCTTTATTGTTAATGCATTTCTTTCTCTTAATTGTGAATTCCTTGAGATAGGAATAACATATTTTCATAATTGAATCTAGTATAAATTTAATATTTTTGAATTGAATAAATGCCATAAGAATGATACATACTTAATTAAGTATAGAGGAATTAAGAAGAAGGAGAGAAAAGTTTTAGAAAATGATAGCATTTGACAAGGACAATAGATCATTAGTTTCTTTTTTCCTTTAAGGTAATTTTTACTCTTTTCCCCACAACTATCTATGTTTTTGAAGTTTTTTTTTAAAGAAGTATTATATAAATATACTTTCTTTGTTAAAAAAAAAAAAAAAGTCAAGCAATACATAAGCATGTAAAATAACAAGAAATTTCCTTTTACCAGACTCTCCAAATTCCACATTCCTCATCTAAGGTAACTATTTTTATTAAACCGATGTGAATTTTACCCAAACCTTTGTCTATACATTTAATACATAGATGTGTATATGTGCTATGGGTGTGTAAATGTTTAGTTACATAGCCTGAATTTTATACAATGTGGTACATATTTTCTGTTGCAATGTTCTATGTCCTGATTCTTTCACTAGAAAATGTATCTTGAAGAGTTTTTCATCATATAAACAGTGCTACAATAAATATTTTTGTACATGAATTTTCATACACATTGGAAAAGTGTTTTTTTGCCAAATATCCTACAAACAGGAATGCTAAATTGAGAGTGATGCACATTGTAAATACTGACAGAATAGGAAAAAAATTAAAATCACTTACGTGCCTAAAATTTTATCTTGATACATATGCTTAAAAGTCTATCAATTTGTAATGAAAATATCTAGGTAAATGAACATTTAAGTAGTCAAATAACTATATATGGAGAATGATTGAGACTCCAGTTAAATAAAAGTACAAAGAGATTTATTATTGGTAAATTGGTTTGAAATGTTATCTATTTATCAACTTGTTTCCCCAAAGGGTTTAATGCCTGTGTGAATTTCTAAAGCGCCATATAATGGAGGTTTAATGGGAAAGATAATAGAGGATACAAATAAAATAAACATTATTAACAGATTAAAATTGATTGTAAGATAATATTTACCTTGAATAAACGTGGGTATATACATGCCAAGAACCATGTTAAGTGCTCAGAACACAGAGTTAGATTGCCATTTAGAAACTTAATATTTAAAGTAGTATACAAAGATATTTTAGCTAAATTATGAATCTCTAGATTGGATTTTCCAGAGGCAGAGATAGGCATTCAAGCGTTGTTTTGAGGCATGCTCTTTAGGAATAGCCTCTAAGGAAGGGTGTCCTCTAAGGAATAGCCTCTAAGGAGGCAAGCCAGAGAAGGGGAAAGGGCAGTACAAGGATGTGGTCTCAGGTAAAACCCAGCCATGTCCTGATGCACAAGGTGAATTGTTCTGAAACCTAAACCACAGGAGCATTGTCGGCTGGCCCCTGAGACAAGGGGGTTGGCCTTTTGCATCATTGCATGAATCAGTCACAGGCTGTGTTACCCAAGGGAAGGAGGTGGCTCTCATCAGCTAAGAGCAATTCTCCTATGAAGGGCCAGTTGTGAGCCCTTACAAACCGACACTTGAAACAGTTTTGTAATTTCTAGAAAGAAATTAGCAAAAACTATAAATAATTGGATATATTTAAACATTTGAGTCTTGCCACAACTTATGCAAATTTCTGGACCTTTATTAGTGCTTTCTTGACTATCCTTAATATACTCTCAAAACATTTGTTATTTTTCTTCTTCCAACATAATTTTATATTATTTGTTAGACTGCTAATTAATTGGCTAGTTCACTAATCTATTTTTACTGGGATCTTGCTGTGATGGGCAAGACATATCTATTAACCTCCCTTGTCTTTCTTAATATGCATAGCTTCAGCCAGACTTGGAAGTTTATCTGCTGAAGCTGTATATACCCTATCAGTGGCCCATCCTGCAGTTGGCTAGCTCTGATTCCAACTTCCTTTCCGGTGGTGTCCATCTGCTATGCAAAATGTTGTGAAAAGGCTTCCTATTGACTGTGATTCTCCATGTGCAGAGCAGAGGGAATGACTTTCCTCTTGATAGACTTGGGTGTGTGAAGAAATACCCCTCTTATAACCACAATGAAATGTGATTATTGGAGCAAAATTCACAAATTTCATCTGTTCATGGGTTTTTTTTTAATGTAGTAATTTTTCTGTTTTTAAAATACTACTACTTCACAAAAGCCTAACAAGGAGATATAACACTAAGAGAAAACTTTGCTTATGGCTATCAATAAACTTTAATTAATTAACAGTATAATAATTTTTGTATATAAATTGTATTAAAAGATATATACATTTTCCTCATTCCTCTCTTAGGCTACCTATTATATATGTGATGCTGAAGAGTTGCTTGCTTCTGCATGCTCATTCTATTTTTTAATATCACAAATCTTTTAAAGAGAAATAATCATACCAAATCCTGTAAGAAATGCCATTTTTACAAATAATTCTCAATTACCTTACATGTATCAATTTAAAGACCAATTTTGTTAGTTCTGAAAAACCATTTGAAATTTAAACAGGGCAGTTGAATCACACTTTGTTGTTGTTGCTTTTTTTGTTTTTGTTTTTCCTGGTAGCTGGTAAACAAATGGAGTTATTTTAGGACCACAACCATTTAAAATATAAGATTGAAACATAAGCCAAGATTCAGCTATGACTTTGTTTTTCTGCAAGTAAAATTATTTGTTTTCTTCCTCAATGTTTATTTTTTATTTCTTACAATGTAATTGGGTAGTGTTTTTCTCAGAGAACAGTGAAGAAATATGTCATTCTGATACAGTAATGCATTGTTTTGTTGAGGCTAGGGTCCAACACTGTGGAGAAATACATTAGCTTCCTATTGAGAACATTGGTGTTCAAAATAACTGACAAAAGTCTGTTTCTCCTGAAAAGTGCATTTTGAAGCATTAGTTGTTCAGCATGGTAGTTATTGCAAGAAAAAGCAACTGTTAACTGGAATAAGTTATGTTTTCTTGTGGAACAATACAAAATTCAACTTTTGCATTCAAAGGAATTGGCAAAAAGTCTGAAATGTGTGGGTTTCACTTTGGCTTGACATCTTTTTGCACTCCACAGTCACCATAGGACAAAACATAATTACACAATAAATGACTTAAAGGAGCAATACAAATTTATCTAAAACTACTCAAGTTTGCGTCAGTGACAGTTCATTTATATGTTGAGATGATTAGTAAAATGCATGATGTGATTTTATCCCACTCGGAGTTAGAACACAAAACTCATGTCTCAGTCATAACCTCCTGACATTTACAGATGCCAGATCTTTGTCCTACAGCAACTCAAATGAAATAATAGCATGATAGATATATGTACAAGTGTATTTATTCCCTTTCCTTTCAGACATCTTAATTTTTGCCAAATTTGATCCAGTGTGTTTATAACAATTGATTACTAGAATTTAGTTGCTGTTGCGTATCTACTTCAGTAGAAAAGTAGATCAGGGAAACTTTCACTAGCTTCAGGTTGTGCATTTGAAAAAAATTGTGTAAATCTTTTTCTTTCACGCCCAAATCAACTATATCTGAAGTATAAGGAGCTACAATGTGAAGCTCACTGAAAGGAATGTTAATTTTAAAACCTCAGTTATAAAATCTGTTCCTATAATTCTCAGAAGGCATTCCTCAGAAGGTTAGCAAAGTGGCAACTGACAGTTTCCTTTCACTGAGAAGTTACATGTTAAAATGAAAAGCATCTGCTTGGTGAATTTATCTGTGCATCTATATTTCTAATTTTTGTAAAATAAATAGTATCTTAAGCATTTGTGTATCACTATTCATACTTATGAAATTGTTTATTGTGTGTTGTCATAACGTGAAAATTTTCTTTGTGGTACCAATTCTTCATGGAGAATACAATCTTAATGATTTCACATTTGCTGTTTTATTAAGTAATGAGAAGTGTACATTAGTGTGCTTCCCTTTTAACTATATTTACTAGGAAGCTCTGTCTACTTTTGTATTTAGCTACAAGTTTCCTTTATCCTAGATTGTCATGTTACGACTTGAATGTCTCCTCTAAAATATGTGTGGAAATTTAGTTACTATTGTGACAATACTAAGAGATAGGACCTTTAAGAGGTGATTACATCATGAGGGCAAAGCCTTCAAGAGTGGATTAATGCCATTATTGCAGTTGTGGGTTAGTTATCAAGGGAGTTTGGCCCCCTTTTTTCTCTGTCTTGCACACTTGCTTCAGCCTTCTGCCATGGGATGATGCAGCAAGAAGGCCCTTACCAGATGCAACCCCTCAATCTTGGACTTCCCTGCCCCTAGAACGATGAGCTAAATAAATTTCTTTATAAATTCTCCAATCTGTGATATTCTGTAATAGTAGCAGAAAATGGACTAAGACAATCATATACTTATTTTACACTTCTTGCCTCTTTCATTGATTCTATCATTTTATTTTGTTCTATTGGTTATATTTTAGTTTGTATTTTATTGTAAGCCATAGTGAACTAAAAATTGAAATCAGTGCTCACTAAGTAATGATGTTATCCAGACTTTAATGGGTACCAATACATCTCTGAATGAATCAATACATGGATGAATAAACTTTCTGGAAATAAAAATATTTTAAAAAATGAATTGAAAGTAAATTTCAGAAACTTTAAAAGTAAGAGTTGACATCATGGAAGTAAATGACAATACAAAGGAAATAATGTCAACACAGAGAAGAAAGTTGTGATAGAACTTTGGAAAGACTTGCATTTACAGGACAGAACTATGCGAGGAGACAGGGAAGAACTGCAAACGAAAATTCATAGAGAAGAGAGATTTAAAAAAAATCTCTATCAGCATGTCCAGATGCTGCGGAAGACAGAAGAGACTGTGTACTCCTAAAACAACAGAGTTGATGTATAAGAAGGTCCAGATTACCTTCATGACAGCATTTTCAGTAAAATAGAGGCAAATTACAAGCAGATAAAGTGTATATAATAAGGAATAGATGAATTGTGACTACTGTTAGAAATTCAGCTGGGACATGAAGAAGATAGATCCGTAATGTAAGGAGACTGGGGAAGGGACCTTATTTATACGAACTGGGGAAAAGAAAACTACAACATAACGTGGTGTGGAGTAGGGGGTGTGCAAAATGTCCTGGTTGGAATATGAGGATATGTGGAAATTAATCCAGAAACCAATTTGGTCTTGAGATGATATGGTAGATCTCTGAAAAGAACAGTCCTTCTTTCAGAGAAGGTTTTAATGGAAGAATAAGGAGAGCTTTTAAAATAGAAAAAAGGTGAATTCAAATTTCTTACTTCAGACTCAAAGTTTTTATTTAAAAATAAAAAATAATAGTAATCTCAGAATACAAGGGAGATGGGCTCAGTGAAGTAGGGAAAAGAATAGTTCAGTTATTTGTTGTAACTACAAAAGAACGTCAATGAAGTGTTTTTCAAGCAGCAGTGAGAACCCAGCTAAATATGCAGGGACTCCAATCAGATTTTGTTTAATGTTTCCAGGATCCCTGGATCAGTTGGAACTTTGGAGAGGTAAAGAAGACAGTAGGGGATTGAGAGTGAAAGCTAGAAATTCAGCCGTTATATGATTCCTTTTCAAAATATTTTTGTTCCTAAAAGACAATTATTAAATCCTAATATTGAGAGATTGCCTGTCGTGGCAAACAACACTACGTGCTAGAGGAAATAGGATGAGGCCCAAACACCGGACTGGGTGGTTACTATGGGGGTAAAAGTGTGCAGATGCTTGGATTTTCTGAATTTTTAACTGAATTGTGAAATAGGGAAAATAACCTATGTATTTGTAAAACTAAATGTGATAATGTTTTTAACATGCGTAACCCATAAAGGTCAATAAAAATTGATCATTACCTAGATTAACTTATTGTTGTTTAGTAATCACTCCCTGAGCCACCAAATCATAGACACATATTAACATCTATTAAATTTACTCTTGTCTAATTCTTTGGAATTTTAGGTTCTAGCAATTTGGTAGATAAAATAATGTGACATTTCATCATTCTATCCTCTTGTTCAAATTTCAGCATTCATTAATCTCATCTTTCTGCATTTAGTCTTGAGCTTTCTTCCACAGGTCATTGTCTAGATTTTGTCATTCATTTTGCTTCCCCAAAGTAATGTCATATGGCCACAAGGAAGGAAATACCCTTTTCTAACATGTGGCAGTTTTCCTTTTGTCCCTTGCCTTCACTTAGGTCAATATTAGTGATCTCTATTTATGTTTTTTTCCTGGCAAAAGAAATAATAGTTGTCAACTTAGCCTTGAACTGACCACAATATTTTCTTTATTAACCCAGCCCAACACATGTTGTTGTCAGCTTCTATATACACTTCGTTTTTAATTGTCCATGGAATTTTAGTCTTCTCCCTGCCAACATCTTTGGGATTTTTTTGGAAGTTATTAAAAAATAAAAACAGAAAAGCAAAAAACAAACAAACAACAACAGTATAAACAAAGCAGAATCTCTCACCTACCTTGGGAGACATCAAAATTTCTGACTGCTTTCATAATCTTTTTTTCTTGGTACTTGTGGAATTTTTATTATATATAAAAGATAAAATAAATCTTTAAGATACATGTTTGAACATTAAAAGTAGTCATAATGCAGATTTATCTCCCAACAATTTTGAAGTCATGGTCTTGTTTTAAAAACCACTTACTTTCACCTCTTCACAGATAATTTTAACTGAATCTGTGACAAAATAAGTTTCTATTCTATATTTGTATTATCTTAGATTAATGTTCTGTTAGTGAAACCCTTTACCTATGACCGACCATTACTGAAACCATATAATTATCTCCAGCTTTATAGGTATTAAATTGCTGCTTTAAATTTACTTTTTAGATTTGGGCTCACCTCAAATTTGTTTTCCTCTAATAACATCTCTCTATGTAATAATTTCATGGATCTTTCTGAAGGGTATACTTACTCCCAAGTATATGCTTTTCATTAGGAGAAGGCTTTAAATAGATTGATAATTATCACATTTGGAGCCATCTTAAATGAAGATAAGGAATTTTTCCTTACTGTTAGGATCCTTTCTCCTTTTATCCTTTACTTCTTCTTCTTCTTCAACCCCATATCTAAACTATCAATAAATTCTGTAGTATCTTCCTTCACCCCATGTAGTAGTCTGTTTTTACACTGCTATAAAGAACTTTCCTAAGACTTGGTAATTTATAAGGGAAAGAGGTTGAATTGACTCACAGTTCCACGTGGCTGGGGAGGCCTCAGGAAACTTACAGTCATGGTGTAAGGTGAAGCAGGAACCTTCTTAACAAGTCAGCAGGAAAGAAAGAAGCACAAGCAGGGGAAATGCCAGATGCTTATGAAACCATCAGATCTCATGAGTATTTACTCACTATCACGAGAATGGAATGAGGGAAACCACCCTCATGATCCAATCACCCCCCAAAAGGTCCCTCCCTTGACACGTGGGGATTATGGGGATTATGATTTGAGATGAGATTTGGGTCAGGACACAAAGTCAAACCATATCACCACATATCCAGATTATGGCCACTTCTCACCATCCTAGTCCATGCTCTTGTCTTTTTTTTTTTTTTTTTTTCATATGTTATCAAAATAGTTCCTTGCTGAATTCTGTGCATCTTCCCCTGCTTCTCTTCTACATCATAGGCTTAATACAGTAGCAAAGTGGTCCTTTAAAAACATTTTTCAGATCACCTCACTCTTCTGCCCAACTGCCCCCAACCCAGTGATTTCCCATCTCTCTTGGAGTAAAATACAAAGTCCTACAATAAACAGTTGGCCTTACATGACTTAGGCCCTCTGCTATCTCTCCAACATCTTCTCTTACCACTCTTGTTCTTGTTCTGATGACCACACATATTGACCTTCTTCCGCCTAGTTGAAATCTCTAATGCCTTTAATTCTTGAGCTTTCTGCTCCCTTTACCTGAAATCATTCCCCTGGCTGAGCTCATGCCTCACTCCCTTGCTTCTTATAGATCTGTTTAAATTTTACCTTGCCAGTGATGTCTTCCCAGATCCCTCCAATAGAATAAAAGAGCAAATCAGTCAACATCTCACCCAGTATAATCTTTCCCTATTTCCCTTCTTTATCTTTCCCCTTAGCACTCATTGCTATTTGATATACTATGTAGTTAATAGATTGCTATCTCTCTCTTCTCTCTAGGAAGAAATCTCCACAGAAACAGGATTTGTTTTGTTCTTTGCTCTTTCTCAGTAACATAAACAAATGCCTGGAGTAGACTTCAGTGCTCAAATATTATATGTTAAATGGACGAATAAGCATATGTATAGATCCTACTATCTGTTGTAACACAACATATTCCTTCTTGAACTCTAATGCTAAATGACTCTAGTCAATTAATTTTTCAGCATATTTCCCCACAATTTTTGCAAAAATCAGTCCTCTGTTTTTGCCACCTTCTTTGCTGACTACCTGCCTCTAAGATATTTTTTCAATTTACAAATCTACCCTGAAGAGCAGTTAAACAAAATGATAAAATGCCCAGGATAATGCTTTAATACTTCTTATCAGTTAAGTTAGAAAGTATGTTAGGACAGGTAGAATGAACCTATTATAAAGATAGAACACTTCTACTGTGTTATTTATGCTAAAATATGGTTTTTTATTATGCATTAATTTCAATATCTGAGCTAGTCATATAACTATTACCTTACCTGTAATTCTGTCTTTCAGAGATACAAGATTAAAGTTCTTAAGCCCCAGAAAAGGGGTTTTGGAATTAAAACAAACAAACGATTAATTAAGGGATGTGGTGACTTAATGATGTTGTGCACCATGCAGATAAATATCATGTACCTCCTCTCACACTGATTTTTAAAAAATATTTGTTCAATAGAGTTTAAAGATGAGGAGTCAGGCGCAGCAGCTCACAACTGTAATCCCAGCACTTTGGGAGGCCGAGGCAGGTGGATCATGAGGTCAGGAGATCGAGACCATCCTGGCTAACACGGTGAAACCCCATCTCTACTTAAAAAAAAAAAAAAAATACAAAAACTTAGCCTGGCCCGTGGTGGCGGGCGCATGTAGTCCCAGCTACTCGGGAGGCTGAGGCAGGAGAATGTTGTGAACCTGGGAGGCGGAGCTTGCAATGAGCCGAGATCGCTCCACTGCACTCCAGCCTGGGCAACACAGCAAGAAAGACTCCGTCTCTCAAAAAAAAAAAAAAAAAAAAAAAAGTTAGCTGTACATGATGGTGCAACCCCCTGTAATCCCAGCTACTCTGAGGTTGAGGCAGAAAAATCGCTTGGATCCAAGAGGCAGAGGTTGCAACGATCCGAGATCATGCCACTGCGCTCCAGCCAGGATGACAGAGTGAGATTCTGTCTCAAACAAAGAGTTTAAAGGTGAGAATGGGGATTTTGTAGGAAAGGAAACTAAGAAAAGGCAGTTGGTGGGAGATGAGGTACTTTATCCATCATGCGTCAATTCCATTCTGTCTCTGAACTTAGACTTCACCCCTCCCCACTGGGCAAAATAAACACTTTGTTTTCACTTTTTGCCAGGCTTCTCAGCAACATCTTTTGGCATCTTACGTGTCCCATTCCAAGTAGCTCAAAAAAAAGAAAAAAAAAGTCCTTTCGGCGTCATATACTCTCACAGAGAGGAGTTCTATAAATAATCTTTTTTCTCCAACTGCAGACAGTGATTGTTTTGTGTCCTTATAGATCAGTGCCCTGGGCAAGGGCCCAACTGACTGACCCTTAATCCTGTCCTGGTCAAGGTCTCACAGTTCTACCTGCTATTTGGGAAAGGTGAAGATTGTTCTTGCTAAAATGGTATTTCTTAGCTATAATCAGTTGAATCCAATATTTTAAATTTGCTACCTAAGTAAGCCCTTCAGAATATCAGCAATTTTTATTGTTATCATGACTAGAAAACAAGTTTCAAAAAAAAACTGTGTTTTTGCCAAAATCTAAGTTAACATTTAAAGTGAAAGAAAATTGTTTCCCTAAGGATTGGTTAATAGAATGAATCAACCAAGTTGTATTGTGGTTAAGTTTATTTGCTTTATTCTGCATTTATTTTACATTCCTGGGCAGGTTGTAAATGGCCTCTTAGGGTAGCTGTTAAGGAGCTTTATTCACTAATGTGGGCCATGCCAGGGAATCTGTGGGACTCTGTTCTACATAGGTCAATGCTAATAGGCACACAAAGGCAAAGGCAGCAATGACGGCTGGAGGGTTGGTGCCTTGTTAAATACCACAAGAGAAGGCAAGGATAGTGGAACAGCCAAGGTCAAAGCCCATGTAAAACCTCAGTAAGCTTAGTAGATTTTTTGTTTGTTTGTTTGTTTGTTTGTTTTTGTTCGTTTGTTTAATTCCAAAACCACCATTTCCAACAAGTGAAACAAAGTTGGGTTTGGGGGAGGTTGGGATATCTCAGTTTCAAAGCAATAGGTTTATGGCTATTTAAGTCTTTCTGGTAATGAGCAGAGACTAGATAAGATAAAATTGTCAATTTTATCTTGTTACCTCTTAAAGGAAAGTGAAGAGGAAGGAAAAAGAAGATTCCTTTAATACCTGTTAGTACTATGTAATTGTGTCCAGTATTCATTAGAGCCAGGTGGAATCTCAAGACTCTTCAAATGACCCTAAATCACCCCGAGGGTTCTTGGTACAAAATCTGGATGCTATTTCTCTAGCCACACTTAAGAACTCCCTATTCTAAAATGAGATTGGTTTTGCTTGTATAACCCAGAAATCAGTTGCCAGCATACATAATCCTGCAGCGTACCACGACTACCATGCACTTAAAGATTATAATAAATCTGCTCCCACCCTCTTCTTATTATATGGAGGGAAAACAAGCATTCTACCAAATAATTAGGAGTACTTAAAGATTTTAAGGTTTACTTTCACTAAATTTTATGCTTCTATTTTACATTTAATCACCATTTCCTTTTCCATGCTTGATTAACCTCACTGAAAAAAATCGCAATCTCGACTACCTCAGAATATTATAAAAATAAGGCAGTGATATTATACCATTTCACTTCATTTTTAATTCAGCTTCAGTGGAACAATTTTTCTCCTCATGAGTTGTATTTTCATGGTGTTCTATGTCTTGCAATTTTTTTAGTTCAGTTGCCAGTGTGAATTTAACCCTTTTATGTCTAGATATTTTTGTATTCCTGTGAATATTCTTGACTTTTGTTCTGCATGTGGTTATTTGGCAAGAGTTTGATCCTTTTGGGCTTTAGTTTTAATCATTGTTAGACCAGAGAAGAACTAAGACTAATATTTCTCCAATAATGAGGCAAGACTTTTGTTTTTAAGGTCTCAATTTGTCACCCAGGCTAGAGTACAGTGGCATGATCACTGCAGCCTGGAAATCCTGGGCCCAAGCAATCCTTCCACCTCAGCTTTCCCCATAGCTAATACTTCTTGCCAATGCCCTCTAAATTATGAGGTTTTCTAATCTGGCTGTTGCATAGAGGCACTGTTTTGATCCTGGGCTCTGTTTTGACCCTGTGTGGTCTCTGAGTGTTGTTCCCTTTAATCCTTCCATGTGGTTCTTTTCCTGAACTACCATTCATATATTGACCAGTAGTATAATGAGCCCTTGAGGGTTCTCACATCTTGGGTACTTTGCCTTATAATCTCTAGCTGCTTTGGCTTTCCTGGACTTGCCATTGCATCTCATCAATTTAGGGTGACTGCTGGGTTCTGCCTGGGTTTCTTTTCTCTTCTTGCCAAGTCCCTAGAGAGTAAGTTGGACAATATTAGGGCTCAATTTATTTGTTTTGTGACTGTCAAGGATCACTGCCCTTTGTTCTCTGATAACTAGTGTCTTGTGTATCATTGTTTCGGATATTTTTTTACGGAAGCAAGAGAGAAATAAAAGAACAATAGATCTACAAAACAATCAGAAAATAACAAATTGGCAATAGTAAGTATTCAAATACCAATAATTACCTTGAATGTTAATGAATTACATTCTGCAATCAAAAGACATAAAGTGGCTGAGTGAATTAAAAAACAAGACTCAATTATATTTTGTCTACAAGAGACCCACTTCACCTTTAAGGATATACATAGAATGAAAGTGAAGGGATGGAAAAAGATATTCCATACAAATGGAAACCAAAAGAGAACAGGAGTAGATATAGATACATAAGATAAAATAGACTTTAACTAAAAAAATGATAAAATCAGACAAAGAAAGTCATTGAATAATGAAAGAGGACCAATTCATTAGAGGATTTACCAACTATAAATATATACGCTTCTGGCATATAGAAGCATATAGCTATATAGAAGCAAGCTATATACAAGTACCTAAAAACATAAAGCAAATATTAATAGATCTGAAGTGATAAATTGTAATGCTATAATAGTAGGAGACTTTAACACCTCACTGTCAGCAATAGATAGATAATCTAGACAGAAAATCAATCAGGAAATACTGGACTTAAACTACACTTTTGGTCAAATGGACCTAACAGACACATACAGAACATTCCATCCAACAGCAGCAGAATGCACATTTTTTCTGAAGTGCACATAAAATATTCTTCAAGATAGATACTATGTTAGGTCACAAAACAAGTCTTAAAAATGTAAAAAAAAAAATTGAAATCATATCGAATATATTTTCTGAGCACAATGGTAAAAAACTAGAAATCAGGAACAGGGGAATTTTGAAAGATTCACAAATACATGGAAATTAAATAACATGCTTCTGAACAACCAATGGGTCAAAGAAGAAATTAGAAGAGAAATTTTAAAATACTTTGAAACAAAAAAATTGACTCACAACATACCAAATCTTCTAGGACACAACAAAATCAGTTCCAAGAGAAAACTTTATAGCAGTAAGTAATTACATCCAAAAGAAGAAAGATTTCTCATAAACAACCTAACATATCTTAAGAAACTAGAAAAAGAACAAACTTAGCCCAAAAAGTTATTAAGAGGAAGGAAACAGCAAGGATCAGAGTAGAAATAAATTAAATAGAGACTAGATAAACAATAGAAAAGATCCACAAAACTGAGTTGTTTTTTCTAAAAAGGTAAACAAAATTGATCAACTTTTACCTTTTTTTTACAGCAGCAAGAGAGAAATAAAAGAACAATAGACCTACAAAACAAAGAAAAGACTCACATAAATAAAGAAGACATTGCAACTGATACCACAGAAGGAATCATGAGCCTATTAGGAACAATTACATGCCAACAAATTAGATAACCTAGAAAAAATGGATAAATTTCTAGGCAAATTCAATTGACCAAGACTAAACTATGAAGAAGTAGAAAATCTGCACAGACTAATAATGAGTAAGAATATTGAATAACTGGTACAATGGCTCCCATTAAAGAAAAGCCCAGAAAATGATGGCTTCACTGTTAAATTCTACCAAACATTTAAAGAATTACCACCAAATATTCTCAATTTTTCCCCAAAATTAAAGAAGAGAGAATACTTTCAAACTTATTTTACAAAGCCAGTATTATCCTATTATCAAAGCCAGACAAGGACACCACAGGAAAAGAAATTACAGGCAATATCCTTGAGGAACATTGATGCAAAAATTCTCAACAAAATACTAGTAAACAAAATTCAAGAGCACATTAAAAAGACAGTTCATGATAATCAAGTGGGACTTATCCCTGGGATGCAAGGATTATTTAGCTTATGGAAATCTATAAATGTGATGCCACATTAACAAATAAAGGGCAAAAAAAAAAAAATCATCCCAATAAATGCAGAAAAAAAATTAACAAAATTCAACATCCTTTTATGATTAAAAGCTCTAGCAAATGAGCTATAGAAGAAATGTACCTCAATGCAATAAAAGCCATATATGAAAAGCCCACAGCTAACATGATACTCAATGGTAAAAAGTTGAAAACTTTTTTTCTAAGATCAGGAACAAGACAAGGATGTCCACCCTTGCCATTTCTATTCAACATAGTACTGGAAGTTGTAGCCAGAGCAATTAGATAAGAGAAATAAATGAAATGTATCCAAATTAGAAAGAAAGAAGTTAAATTGCCCCTGTTTGCATGTGAAATAACCTGATATATAGAAAATCCTAAAGACTCCACCAAAAAGCTCTTCGAACTAATAAAATAATTCATTAAAGTTATAGGATGCAAAATTAACATGAAAAATCAGTAGCACTTCTATACACTAGCAATAAACTATCTAAAAAGTAAATCATGAAAACAATCCCATTTATGGTAGCTACACATGCATGAACACACATGCACACACACACACACAAACACCTAGGTATAAATTTAGCCAAAGAGGTGAAAAATGTATAAACTGAAAACTATAAGACAATGAAAGAAATTGAAGAAGTTAAATAAATGCAAAGATATACCATGTTCACAGATTAGAATTATTATTGTTAAAATGTGCATACTACCAAAAGCAATCTATAGATTCAATGCAAACTCTATCAAAATTACAATGACATTTTTCACATAAATAGAAAAAACAATTACAAAAATTTTTATGGAACCACAAAACCTTGCACAATCAAAATAATCTTCAGCAAAAAGAATAAAGATTGAGGCATCACAATATCTCACTTCAAAATATCCTACAAAGCTGTAGTAATCAAAAGATCATAGTATTAGCATTAAAAACAGACACATAGACCAATGGAACAGAATAGAGAGCCCAGAAACAAACCCAAGAAATTACAGTCAATTGACTTTTCAACAAAGGAGCCAAGAACATACAATAGGGAAAGGACAGTCTCTTCAATAAATGATGCTGAGACGATTGGATATCCACATGCAGAAAAATGAAATTAGACCATCATCTCACACTATATACAAAGATCATGTAAAAATGGTTGAAAGACTTAAAGATAAGACCTGAAACTGTACAACTACTGGATAAAAGCATATGGGCAAAACTCCACAAAATTATTGGTCTGAGCAATAGTTTTTTGGATGTGACCTCTAAACTAAAGGCAAAAACAGACACATGGAATTACATGAAGTTAAAAAGTTTCTGCATGGCAAAGGGAACAAGCAACAGAGAAAAAGATGACCTATGAAATGGAAGAATATATACAAACCATGCATCTGATAAAGAGTTAATATCCAAGACATATAAAAAACTGAAATAATATAAGGAAGACAAATGGCCTGATTTAAGAATGGGCAAAGGACGAGAAGAAGTTTTTCAAAAGAGGACATCCAATTGGCTAACATGAATAAGAATAAATGCTCAACATCACTAATCATCAAGAAAATGCAGACTAAAACTACAATGAGATATCACCTCTCACTTGTTAGAATGGCTACTATCAAATAGACAAAATATAACTAGTACTGGTGAGAATGTGGAGAATAGGTGACTCTCACAGTGTTGGTGAGACTATGTACACCAGACTATGTAACTGAAATTACTTCAGCCACTATGGAAAGCAATATGAAGATTCCTTTAAAAACTAAAAATAGAACAACCATATGATCCAGCAATCCCACTACTGGGTATACATGAAATTAAATCATGAATCAAAAAGGAAAGTAAATCACTATGCATAGCTACACTGTCATGTTCTTTGCAGCATTATTCACAATAGCCAAGGTAAGGAATCAAACTAAAAGTGTCTATCAAGAAATGAATGAGCCGGGAGCAAGATGGCCGAATAGGAACAGCTCCAGTCTCCAACTCCCAGCGCGAGCCACACAGAAGACCGGTGATTTCTGCATTTTCAACTGAGGTACTGGGTTCATCTCACTGGGGAGTGCCGGACGATCGGTGCTGGTCAGCTGCTGCAGCCCGACCAGCGAGAGCTGAAGCAGGGCGAGGCATTGCCTCACCTGGGAAGCGCAAGGGGGAAGGGAATCCCTTTTCCTAGCCAGGGGAACTGAGACACACAACACCTGGAGAATCGGGTAACTCCCACCCCAATACTGCGCTTTAAGCAAACAGGCACACCAGGAGATCATATCCCACACCTGGCCGGGAGGGTCCCACACCCACGGAGCCTCCCTCATTGCTAGCACAGCAGTCTGTGATCTACCGGCAAGGCAGCAGCGAGGCTAGGGGAGGGGTGCCCGCCATTGCTGAGGCTTGAGTAGGTAAACAAAGCTGCTGGGAAGCTCGAACTGGGTGGAGCTCACAGCAGCTCAAGGAAACCTGCCTGTCTCTGTAGACTCTACCTCTGGGGACAGGGCAATAACAAACGCAGCCGAAACCTCTGCAGACGCAAACGACTCTGACAGCTTTGAAGAGAGCAGTGGATCTCCCAACACGGAGGTTGAGATCTGAGAAGGGACAGACTCCCTGCTCAAGTGGGTCCCTGACCCCTGAGTAGCCTAACTGGGAGACATCCCCAACTAGGGGCAGTCTGACACCCCACACCTCACAGGGTGGAGTACACACCTGAGAGGAAGCTTCCAAAGCAAGAATCAGACAGGTACACTCGCTGTTCAGAAATATTCTATCTTCTGCAGCCTCTGCTGCTGATACCCAGGCAAACAGGGTCTGGAGTGGACCTCAAGCAATCTCCAACAGACCTACAGCTGAGGGTCCTGACTGTTAGAAGGAAAACTATCAAACAGAAAGGACACCTACACCAAAACCCCATCAGTACATCACCATCATCAAAGACCAGAGGCAGATAAAACCACAAAGATGGGGAAAAAGCAGGGCAGAAAAGCTGGAAATTCAAAAAATAAGAGCGCATCTCCCCGGGCAAAGGAGCTCAGCTCATCGCCAGCAACAGATCAAAGCTGGACGGAGAATGACTTTGACGAGATGAGAGAAGAAGGCTTCAGTCCATCAAATTTCTCAGAGCTAAAGGAGGAATTACGTACCCAGCGCAAAGAAACTAAAAATCTTGAAAAAAAAGTGGAAGAATTGATGGCTAGAGTAATTAATGCAGAGAAGGTCCTAAACAAAATGAAAGAGATGAAAACCATGACATGAGAATTACGTGACAAATGCACAAGCTTCAGTAACCGACTCGATCAACTGGAAGAAAGAGTATCAGCGATTGAGGATCAAATGAATGAAATGAAGCGAGAAGAGAAACCAAAAGAAAAAAGAAGAAAAAGAAATGAACAAAGCCTGCAAGAAGTATGGGATTATGTAAAAATACCAAATCTACGTCTGATTGGGGTGCCTGAAAGTGAGGGGGAAAATGGAACCAAGTTGGAAAATACTCTTCAGGATATCATCCAGGAGAACTTCCCCAACCTAGTAGGGCAGGCCAACATTCAAATCCAGGAAATACAGAGAACGCCACAAAGATACTCCTCGAGAAGAGCAACTCCAAGACACATAATTGCCAGATTCACCAAAGTTGAAATGAAGGAAAAAATCTTAAGGGCAGCCAGAGAGAAAGGTCGGGTTACCCACAGAGGGAAGCCCATCAGACTAACAGCAGATCTCTCGGCAGAAACTCTCCAAGCCAGAAGAGAGTGGGGGCCAATATTCAACATTCTTAAAGAAAAGAATTTTAAACCCAGAATTTCATATCCAGCCAAACTAAGTTTCATAAGAGAAGGAGAAATAAAATCCTTTACAGATAAGCAAATGCTTAGAGATTTTGTCACCACTAGGCCTGCCTTACAAGAGACCCTGAAGGAAGCACTAAACATGGAAAGGAACAACCGGTACCAGCCATTGCAAAAACATGCCAAAATATAAAGACCATCGAGGCTAGGAAGAAACTGCATCAACTAACGAGCAAAATAACCAGTTAATATCATAATGGCAGTATCAAGTTCACATATAACAATCTTAACGTTAAATGTAAATGGACTAAATGCTCCAATTAAAAGACACAGACTGGCAAACTGGATAAAGAGTCAAGACCCATCAGTCTGCTGTATTCAGGAGACCCATCTCACACGCAGAGACATACATAGGCTCAAAATAAAGGGATGGAGGAAGATTTACCAAGCAAATGGAGAACAAAAAAAAGTGGGGGTTGCAATACTAGTCTCTGATAAAACAGACTTTAAACCATCAAAGATCAAAAGAGACAAAGAAGGCCATTACATAATGGTAAAGGGATCAATTCCACAGGAAGAGCTAACTATCCTAAATATATATGCACCCAATACAGGAGCACCCAGATTCATCAAGCAAGTCCTTAGAGACTTACAAAGAGACTTAGACTCCCATACAATAATAATGGGAGACTTCAACACTCCACTGTCAACATTAGACAGATCAACAAGACAGAAAGTTAACAAGGATATCCAGGAATTGAACTCATCTCTGCAGCAAGCAGACCTAATAGACATCTATAGAACTCTCCACCCCAAATCAACAGAATATACATTCTTCTCAGCACCACATCATACTTACTCCAAAATTGACCACATAATTGGAAGTAAACCACTCCTCAGCAAATGTACAAGAACAGAAATTATAACAAACTGTCTCTCAGACCACAGTGCAATCAAACTAGAACTCAGGACTAAGAAACTCAATCAAAACCGCTCAACTACATGGAAACTGAACAACCTGCTCCTGAATGACTACTGGGTACATCACAAAATGAAGGCAGAAATAAAGATGTTCTTTGAAACCAATGAGAACAAAGATACAACATACCAGAATCTCTGGGACACATTTAAAGCAGTGTGTAGAGGGAAATTTATAGCACTAAACACCCACAAGAGAAAGCAGGAAAGATCTAAAATTGACACTCTAACATCGCAATTAAAAGAACTAGAGAAGCAAGAGCAAACACATTCGAAAGCTAGCAGAAGGCAAGAAATAACCAAGATCAGAGCAGAACTGAAGGAGATAGAGACACAAAAACCCCTCCAAAAAATCAATGAATCCAGGAGTTGGTTTTTTGAAAAGATCAACAAAATTGACAGACCACTAGCAAGACTAATAAAGAAGAAAAGAGAGAAGAATCAAATCGACGCAATTAAAAATGATAAAGGGGATATCACCACCGACCCCACAGAAATACAAACTACCATCAGAGAATACTATAAACACCTCTACGCAAATAAACTGGAAAATCTAGAAGAAATGGATAATTTCCTGGACACTTACACTCTTCCAAGACTAAACCAGGAAGAAGTTGAATCCCTGAATAGACCAATAGCAGGCTCTGAAATTGAGGCAATAATTAATAGCCTACCAACCAAAAAAAGTCCAGGACCAGATGGATTCACAGCTGAATTCTACCAGAGGTACAAGGAGGACTTGGTACCATTCCTTCTGAAACTATTCCAATCAATAGAAAAAGAGGGAATCCTCCCTAACTCATTTTATGAGGCCAACATCATCCTGATACCAAAGCCTGGCAGAGACACAACAAAAAAAGAGAATTTTAGACCAATATCCCTGATGAACATCGATGCAAAAATCCTCAATAAAATACTGGCAAACCGGATTCAGCAACACATCAAAAAGCTGATCCACCATGATCAAGTGGGCTTCATCCCTGGGATGCAAGGCTGGTTCAACATTCGCAAATCAATAAACATAATCCAGCATATAAACAGAACCAAAGACAAGAACCACATGATTATCTCAATAGATGCAGAAAAGGCTTTTGACAAAATTCAACAGCCCTTCATGCTAAAAATGCTCAATAAATTCGGTATTGATGGAACGTACCTCAAAATAATAAGAGCTATTTATGACAAACCCACAGCCAATATCATACTGAATGGGCAAAAACTGGAAACATTCCCTTTGAAAACTGGCACAAGACAGGGATGCCCTCTCTCACCACTCCTATTCAACATAGTGTTGGAAGTTCTGGCTAGGGCAATTAGGCAAGAGAAAGAAATCAAGGGTATTCAGTTAGGAAAAGAAGAAGTCAAATTGTCCCTGTTTGCAGATGACATGATTGTATATTTAGAAAACCCCATTGTCTCAGCCCAAAATCTCCTTAAGCTGATAAGCAACTTCAGCAAAGTCTCAGGATACAAAATTAATGTGCAAAAATCACAAGCATTCTTATACACCAGTAACAGACAAACAGAGAGCCAAATCAGGAATGAACTTCCATTCACAATTGCTTCAAAGAGAATCAAATACCTAGGAATCCAACTTACAAGGGATGTAAAGGACCTCTTCAAGGAGAACTACAAACCACTGCTCAGTGAAATAAAAGAGGACACAAACAAATGGAAGAACATACCATGCTCATGGATAGGAAGAATCAATATCGTGAAAATGGCCATACTGCCCAAGGTAATTTATAGATTCAATGCCATCCCCATCAAGCTACCAATGAGTTTCTTCACAGAATTGGAAAAAACTGCTTTAAAGTTCATATGGAACCAAAAAAGAGCCCGCATCTCCAAGACAACCCTAAGTCAAAAGAACAAAGCTGGAGGCATCATGCTACCTGACTTCAAACTATACTACAAGGCTACAGTCACCAAAACAGCATGGTACTGGTACCAAAACAGAGATATAGACCAATGGAACAGAACAGAGTCCTCAGAAATAATACCACACATCTACAGCCATCTGATCTTTGACAAACCTGAGAGAAACAAGAAATGGGGAAAGGATTCCCTATTTAATAAATGGTGCTGGGAAAATTGGCTAGCCATAAGTAGAAAGCTGAAACTGGATCCTTTCCTTACTCCTTATACAAAAATTAATTCAAGGTGGATTAGAGACTTAAATGCTAGACCTAATACCATAAAAATCCTAGAGCAAAACCTAGGTAGTACCATTCAGGACATAGGCATGGGCAAAGACTTCATGTCTAAAACACCAAAAGCAACGGCAGCAAAAGCCAAAATTGACAAATGGGATCTCATTAAACTAAAGAGCTTCTGCACAGCAAAAGAAACTACCATCAGAGTGAACAGGCAACCTACAGAATGGGAGAAAATTTTTGCAATCTACACATCTGACAAAGGGCTAATATCCAGAACCTACAAAGAACTCAAACAAATTTACAAGAAAAAAACAAACAACCCCATCAAAAAGTGGGCAAAGGATATGAACAGACATTTCTCAAAAGAAGACATTCATACAGCCAACAGACACATGAAAAAATGCTCATCATCACTGGCCATCAGAGAAATGCAAATCAAAACCACAATGAGATACCATCTCACACCAGTTAGAATGGCGATCATTAAAAAGTCAGGAAACAACAGGTGCTGGAGAGGATGTGGAGAAATAGGAACGCTTTTACACTGTTGGTGGGATTGTAAACTAGTTCAACCATTATGGAAAACAGTATGGCGATTCCTCAAGGATCTAGAACTAGATGTAACATATGACCCAGCCATCCCATTACTGGGTATATACCCAAAGGATTATAAATTATGCTGCTATAAAGACACATGCACACGTATGTTTATTGCAGCACTATTCACAATAGCAAAGACTTGGAATCAACCCAAATGTCCATCAGTGACAGATTGGATTAAGAAAATGTGGCACATATACACCATGGAATACTATGCAGCCATCAAAAAGGATGAGTTTGTGTCCTTTGTAGGGGCATGGATGCCGCTGGAAACCATCATTCTTAGCAAACTATCACAAGAACAGAAAACCAAACACCGCATGTTCTCACTCATAGGTGGGAACTGAACAATGAGATCACATGGACTCAGGAAGGGGAACATCACACACCGGGGCCTATCATGGGGAGGGGGCAGGGGGGAGGGATTGCATTGGGAGTTATACCTGATGTAAATGACGAGTTGATGGGTGCAGCACACCAACATGGCACAAGTATACATATGTAACAAACCTGTACGTTATGCACATGTACCCTACAACTTAAAGTATAATAATAATAAATAAATTTTAAAAAATAATAAAAATAAAAATAAAAAAAAGAAATGAATGAATGAAGAAAATATGGTATATATACAGAATAAAATACTATTCAACCTTAAAAATCAAGGAAATCCTGTTTTGACAAGATGTATGAATCTAGAGGATACTATGTTAAGTGAAATAAGCCAGACACAGAAGGCCAAATACCACATGATCTCACTTACATGTGGAATCTTAAAAAGTTAAACTCATAGGAGCAGAAAGTAGAATGGTGGTTACCAGGGGATGGGTTTTAGGGTGGTTGGGAAGATGCTGGCCAAAGAATATAAATTTCAGATAGACAGGAGGAATAAGTTCAAGAGCTCTTTTATGCAACACGGTGACTAGAGTTAATAACAATGTACTGTATTCTTGGAAAACTGGTAAAAGAAAAGATTTTAAGTGTTCTTACCATAACAAAAAGATATATAAGTTAATGTTAGGTCACTTTGTCTATGGAGTAGCCAATCTTTTGTTTCTTCACTTCTCTAATAAACTTGCTTTCGCTTAAAAAAAAGTTAATGCTTATGTTAATTAGATCAATGTAGCCATTCTGCAATGTATGCATATTTCAAAGCATCATGTTGTAAATATATATTTGTTGTATATATATTTATGTTGTGTATATATATATATGTTGTATATATATTTATACTTTGTATTTGTCAATTTAAAAAATAATTAATTTAAAAAAGATAAACTGGCAGGACATCCAGAATCCTTCCTTTGTTTGTGTACTAGACCAAATTCCCAGCAGAACTGTAGAGATTTTTTTTTGTTTGTTTTTGTTTTTGTTTTTGTTTTTGTTTTTTGAGACGGAGTCTCGCTCTGTCACGCAGGCTGGAGTGCAGTGGCCGGATCTCAGCTCACTGCAAGCTCTGCCTCCCGGGTTTACGCCATTCTCCGGCCTCAGCCTCCCGAGTAGCTGGGACTACAGGCGCCCGCCACCTCGCCCGGCTAGTTTTTTGTATTTCTTAATAGAGACGGGGTTTCACCGTGTTAGCCAGGATGGTCTCGATCTCCTGACCTCGTGATCTGCCCGTCTCGGCCTCCCAAAGTGCTGGGATTACAGGCTTGAGCCACCGCGCCCGGCCAGAACTGTAGAGATTTAATAAAGGGTATCTGAACAAGGTTGAAGATGGAACTACTGTACTAAACATAGGGATGTTAAGAAAACTGGAAGTGTTTGGGGGTATTGAGGATAATCGGGATTTTTGTTCTCTTAACTAACCTCACTGTTCCTTTCTCTCATCTGTGCCAAAGTGTTAGCCAACCTTTACATCATTTTTATGTGTAAATATTATGTACTCCTGAAATAATAGTGCATATTTATTAAGTTTTTATTATTATGTCACTTTTTATATTAAGGTAATAACTACTTCGTTATTTTAAAATCTGCTTACCTATTTATCACTGATTCTTTTTTGAAAATGTTCTCACAGATATGTCAAACATTAGGCAACACTACTCCAAAGGCTCAAATACTTCAAATCATCTATCAATCCCCTGGTGTTCCATTTTTGTTTTGTTTTCTTGTTCTAATTGAAGATCTGGCTCTGACAGATCTTTATTTCTTGCTTCAATCTAGACTATTAGGTTTTTAGACTTAAGTCACAGTAGTCATGCTGGAATGTCCCTTTTGTCCTCTCTCATATAGAAGACAATGTTTCTCAAATCCCCTGTCTCCCTTTTTCTTGATTTACTACTTCATTTTTCATGAGTTATATATTGTGGTAGCTTCCAAGGAAAGAGTAATAGGAGACACGTTTTTGTGAATTATTGCAGATCTGAAAGTGTCTTTATTCAATCCTCACATTTTAGTGATACTATACCTTGCTTGGGTATAAAATTATAGGCTGAAAGTAATTTTTCATCAGAATTTTTAATACTATTGTTATACTATCTTTTGGTTTTTCATGTTACTAGTCTAATAGTTATGTTTTGAGTTTTTTTTAAAAATCTGCCGTTAAACCCAGGTCTCCTGAAACTTCATAATAATATGCCTTTGAATACTATATTATTTCATTAATTTTTTCTGGAAATTCAATGGGATCTTTTAACTTAAAAAGATAAGCCCTTACATTTTGGAGATATTTTTGATCACATGTTGATCATTTTCTCTCCTTTTTTAATACTCTCTTTCTCTCTCTAAAATTTGTACTTGTTGGATGTTGAACCACCTAATCTATTTTTATTATTTCTTTATTCTTATTTTCCACATACTTTATAGATTTTCCTGACTTCTAATGATTTCTTTTTTACTGTAATTTAGTTTATTTTGCAGTGCCCTTTTATCTCTGATTGCTTTTTAAAAATGGTTCCCTCTTCTTGTTTTATGTATGTGATATTATTTGAGCTATTCATATGTTTTAATTGGGTCCCATTTTCATAAACATTTTAGTCACTCTTTGTAATGAGAAAGGATTTCGTATCACATACATTACCTCTTCAAGAAACATCTGTATACACAATCAAAGTACAAAACACTTATTAGAAGCTCTGGGTGGTGGGGGAGATGCTTGAGGTGTGGGACAAGGTCCAACCAGTTGACTTCACTTAGAGTGAACTCCTACACATCTCAAGCAACTCCTAAATCTCTAGAGGTCTATATCTGGGGCCTTTCAAAAACAATTTTTACACAGACTATCCACCAATTTTCTTCAGGCAAAAGTTAAATATGGCAATAAGTATTCTTGAAACAGAGCAGAGGACAGGGCTGTGGGTAGTATAATGGACGTGTGTAGAACAATTTAATCACCTTGTTTTACCCTAAACCAGTTTCTTGGTGTTCACTGCTTCCTGAATCACCTTCTCCAGAGACTAGACTTTTCTTTTCTCTTAGTGTGTATTTGTGGAGGGGTAAAGAGACTCTCAAACAGTCTCTGAGTGTTCAGTCTTAAACCAACTTCTGCTTTCCAGGTAACCTGCTTCCCCACAATCAGAGACTCTCAGGGGATTTGTGACGTAAAAAAGCCCACTTGCCATTAGAAGCCCGTCTGTATGATCAATCAGTTTTTGTCATTTTCTGCTCCACTATGTCTGTTACCTCTCCTCCATCTTATTCCACTTTCTAAAATATTACTGTGAGGATTTTTTCTGATGTTACATTTTCTGTTTTTCTCTTTGTCCTCATTAATTAAGGAATTTTCTATTCTTAATTTATTTTTGCGGTGTTTGGGAGGGAAAGGATGTAATTACCTATGATCAAACCATTACATTTAACCCAGTCAGCAAATACATTTTTAAATATTTCTAGATATATGTTAATTTCTTATCATTCTGTGTTTCCTCACCATAGATACTAAATGAACATTATGCAAAATGAACAACACATAAGTTTCTGAGAGAAAAGTCCTCAAGTTGAGAAAGTTAAGAAATCCCTAGTAACACGGGGTTCTGAGTGAGGAATTACTAAAGGAGATTCTAGAAATCCTTGGTAGAATCTGGATCGTCAATGGACTAAATTGACCAATTACTGCTCTCCCACTATTGCAAAGCCATTTCCTATAGTTGCTGCCACAAGCTAGAACTTCATCCTGGGCATGATTCAACCCCTAATTGGCAAATTTATAACAGCTCTTGGCTACTAAGCATGATGTTATTCTATAGTCCATGCCTCAATAAAATACTGTTACAAATAACAGATGGACAATGCATTCATTAGTAGATGGTTCCTTATAATAAGAATTTATTAACTTTTTTCTTTCTTAGGGTGGAAGTAGCAAACATCAAACTAAATTGCCTATAGCATAAATGGAAGGAACTTTTTAAGCAGGTGGGAATTTATTTAGATTCCATTTAACATAGCATAAAAAAGCAAAGCTAATAAAATGTGGGAAAGTATTTTCATCATCAATGAACTTGTTAGTTTTGTATTTTTTCTTAGTTGAGTAAAAAATATAGGTCATTAACTATTTTGCTTGTGAAAGCAAAATAAGAGATCAATCTTCATGCTTTCCACATTATCCTACCAGAGTGATCCTACCAAAGTAAAATTAATATATATGACTCATGGTTTATATAATGATTAATAAGGTAATAGAAATGATATTTATGTCTACATTTGCAACCCAAGAGAAAAGTCTATCCTAATAGACTAAAGCTATATTATGAAACTTCTTACAAGGAATTCAATTCTGGTGGATTTTGTTTATTAGATTCAAATGTACTAGCTTATAAAACAATAATATAATTAAGGTTATATTGATTTTATCTATAAAATCCACAGAAAGAGGAAGGGCAAGGTGGGGAAGAAGTAAAGTCATGTACAAATGGCAGCAAAAATGTTTTAATTAGGAAATATAAAGGAACACAAAAATGTGACTATCATTAAGTGATTGTTAGCTAAGGTTTCAACCAGAGGCCCATTGCCCATAGGGGGAAGCCTATCACAGCACACAAAATTCCAAGGCCCTCCATCATCAGCTCCTGCTCTGGCAGACACTATCAGTGCCAGGATGATGCTTATTACCCCTCCTTTTTCCTAGCTAAGAAAACCTTGACTTATCAGAACAAGTTTCCTTGATCTTAGGAAATCTAGATTCTTCATCTGAGGTGGCATGTTATCCAGGTAAAAGAAGAACAAGTTTTCTGGAGAGTTTCTGGAAGAGAATTTTTATCCCTGATAAGAAAAATGCTGTAAGAGAAAAGGTTCTTTTCTGTGCCCCTCAACCCCTTACTTCCTACATTTACCATGGGGTTAGGATGACATGATTGGAGCTGCTACAGCCATGCTGATCCCATGAGGGGAAGGCCTGGAGATGATCCCATGAGGGGAAGGCCTCAAGAATGGCTTTTATTCTTGATATAATTAAGCTACTGATCAGAGTCAATAACTGCTTACCACAAAACTTCTTCTTAGAAAAGTAAATTCTTAATTATTTAAGCTTCTGTTGTTTGCATTCTTGTTTGCAGCCATTAGCAATCCTCACTGACATGCCTGCCTCTCCTCCTTTGCCACTGTGCTCTGCTGCACTTGTCACCACTCTATGCTCTAGCTATACAGGCCAACGCGCATTTCCTAAAATGCATCTCCTGTCTCATACCTCTACCTGGGTCCAGCAGTGCCCATCCAAATTCCCTTTCCCTTCTGTTACCCTATGAACTTCTATTCACCTTTCATTTAATGAGTTTCCACTTTATGAAATTTTGTCTAGGAAAGTTTTCTTGTCACAAAATTCTATCTTCCACCTCTTTTGTTTCACCCACTACAATCTGAACAGAAATATATTTTTTATTGTTTTCTATGTTTAAGCCATACTCATTTTTTGGGTCAAATATACAGAGCTCATTTCTACCTTAGAGCCAGACTCTTGCTAGCAATGTTCTGCCCCAATATCCCTGCATGATTAGTTACTTTTTGTCCTTCAGGTTTTAGTGTACATCCTCTACAATGAACTTTAAATTCAGAGAGGGCAAAATCAGGTTCCTCTGATTCAAAGTTGCATCCTTAACACATCTGAAAGAGTGTTGAATTGAGTAGGTTCATAATAAATATTTGAAAATCAATGAACCAAATTTCGTACTTTAAATGGGAAGCCCTTCGATGTCAGATGTGGCATTCTAGCTCTTTATGTAGATTACAAAATCTGGCTAAGTACACTTATACCGTTTGGGTGAAAAACATGAATGTTTCACAAATGCTGAATGAAAGAATGACAAGATGAATGACTGACACCAATTTTACTTTTTATTTTTCTCTCTGGTGAAAAGCACATGCTTATTTCCAGGAAAGAATTTGCTTCTGAATATTAGGAGTGGCAACCTTTGTGAGGTCAATTCTTTGTAAGTAGATTATCTTTGTAAATCTGGACTTGAGTTTGAATAACCTTAAGAGCACACATTAAGTTTAAGTATTCCTAGGAAGAGTAGGAAGACTTTGTTCCGAGAATCTATCAATTGGAAACCTGAGAGGTCAAGCCATTGATTCTTTTGTATTTTGATGGGAGTATCTATGAAAACATTGCTCTTGCAAATATTTCTGTCCGTAATAGAGATGGATGCATCATTAAAAAGTTAATGGTTAGTCTTTAGTCAGTAGAATTTTAGAGTAAAAACATGAAAGTAATAATTAGAAGTTTGGTTTAAGTTCAACATAAATCTAACTCTCTTTACAAAGTTATCAACATAAATAATGTTCAAAATGTCTATATGTTAAATAACAAAGATTGAAAATATATACAAATCAAGCACAAGAGCAAGAAAGGAAAACTAAACCTCTAACATTTGTAGGGACAGATGAACTGAAAGAAAAAAGTTGTTCTGAAATTTTTCAGCATTTTTCTTTTTGAACAACTTTCTCTAATTATAGTGATATTCTCCATTCTATCAATCAACCTGGATCTATTTTTTGTCAAACACTTACAAAGGAATTGAAACAAAAATCACTGTTATAAACATTTCCTCCTCCATTCACCTTTCAAAATGCCTGTTTGAAACATCATGCTGTAATCATTAAATAATCTACTTCCAAATGCATATATGTTTCAAGATAGAAACTTAAATGCAATTTCCATTACTTAGAAAAATAAGATTTATACTGGTGAAATGTTTAGATTAAATACATAATATTTTAAAAATACCAAAGTATCTGTTATAATAGATGTTCTAGAAGATTGAGAAATGGAAACTTACTTCAGGGTAGCACTATCTCGGAATAAAGGTGGATTTGAGACAGACTTTAGAATATTGAGAGGACTGAGCAAAAACTAGGTGAACACTATGAGAAATACATGTGTTATGAGAATGAAAATGCTCAAAGCCTGATACTAATGAAACCATATTACACACTGAAATAGATCACTGCAGAAGAGAAAGGGATTTATTTTATTACTGGTGTTAGGATATGGAAATGCTGTCTGAGTTCAATGTCACCTTTGCTGGCAGTGATGAATCAGGTCATTAGAGAATTATGTTCATAGCCTGTTTGTTGAGGCTCCTGGGGTCTGGCTAGTGAGATCAGATTAGAAGATGCAATAGATTTTACAAGGTTGTTTAGTATTACCTCTCTCTTTTTTTGGCTTTAAACATATATATATTTAAAACCAATATATATGTATTTAAAACCAATATATATATATACTGTTTTCTCGAAGAGCTTTCTTGAGGATTCATCTGATGATTATGTGTCATTATGCCAAAGAAAGCATGAAATGACTTCTTTAAGTCACTTCTATCCACTTATAAGTTCATAGCCAATTGAAGAGAAGACTAAGTCCCTCATATTAAAAGTTCTGTGGTGCTACTGTCTGAGCTGCTAGAGCATAAGTGTGCAACAAGTCAAAATACACTTCTTCAGATCACATCAGACAGGTTAAGAGCATTACAGGATCATTAACTCGGGTCTGTTATTGTATTTAGTACATAAATTCTTTTAGCTCATCATTAAGTGTTAAGCCGTGTGAAAATGGGGAGGGGAAAGTCCAAAATTCATTCTGGAGAAAAACATTAAAAATAAAATGAAAACATATGTAAGCATGTGAAAAGGGATTTGTACTTAACGATGAAAATCTGCATTTATTAATTTTCAGGTCTGCATTATATTGTTTCTAGTTCTAAGTGTTGTAGCTTAGAGGCCACGCAAGAAACTTGAAACTAGCAAAATGGGAGAATTATGCATCATATTTTTGTTGGCATTCCTGATTCACATTTCATGTTTCATTTATATTGCAAATAACACTCATATTCACTGTAATGCATTTTCTATATTAAATGTTTGGCAAAGACATTCATATCCCAAGCATTTATAAACATATGATTATGTTCCATAAAATTAGTTCATTTTAAAAATAAGTGACGCTTATTTTCTTACAAGATATTTTATTAACTTTATGTTTTTACTCATCAGGTAAGATGAATCTGGAGTGCTACAATATAAATTTTATACCAGAAACTTGCACTTAGGAACATACGTGGTTCATGGGGTCTGTGTTTCATTTACTTTGATCACAAAAAGCATCTTTTAACAGAGAATTTACAAATTCAGTTGCATAATGATGACTTTTATTAAAGATTGAGAAGTTGAGATTTATCTACAGTAAACCATAGACAGCTTTTCATACCCTTTTATACTTATTAAAATTACATGAAGAATTAATCCTTCTAAGTATTTATTGGAATGTGTGTTTCTTTTCTTGGAATTAAATAATAATATTTCCCAATGCTTGCTAAGATATTTTAAGGTAAACATAGTGCTTATTTCTGTAGATTAAAGTCATTATGTTTTCCTGTCATGGGAGAAATTGTGATTAGAAAGGGGGAAAGTCAAAATTGTCCTATTTCTTGTTCTTGTCTGTTGGTCCCTTACCTAAGCATATCCTATTGCTTTTTTCTCCCTCATTTTCCCCATCTTCTGCCACTTTGGTCATTAGGATGAAGGAGCAAAAGTTAAAAAGAAAGTAGTAATATAGGAATAGATTAAGAGAGGAAAAGCTAAAACAGAACTGGATAACTTTTCCTCTCTTCAGAAGTGGGGTGAGGTAATTCAATGCATGAAGCACTTATTTAGTGTCTTCCATCTATAAGAGAATAAGAAAAACGATCTGCAAATGTCAAAAGTAGGGCATAAATCCTTACTCTCCACTTGTCTCCTCTCCTACCTCCCCAAACATACTTCACAAACAACATTCCATATCTCTGTTTACAGAAACAGAATTAAGGTCAAATTAAATTCTGCTGACCTACCAAAGACAGTCTTAGAAAAACTGAAGCAGTGAGGTCTAATTTTGGCAAGCTTTGGCTTGACTTTATTTGTGTACCTTTCTCTCACCTGGTTCTTTTCCAACAAGCCTGAAATTTCACAAAAGGCCTAGATGCCCCTCAGCTACACTTTCTCAGGCTCACCCTTTCCACAACTCCCCAGATAAAATTTATCTGTAGGCCATCTACCAATGATCTCTCTGACAGGAGTGAATAAATGAATGAGCTACTGTATGTTAATCTGTTCTGTGCTCAAGAAGAGATTTAGTGTGGAAATGTGTTAAACCAAGCAAGTGGCTAAAATAATGATACCATAATGAGAATGTAAAGCACTAAGATTAACCAAATGTAAGAAAAGATTTGACTTTGAGGAACCTCTTAAATCCCAAAGTACTAGAGGATACATCATGCTCTGTCACAGATGACTGACTAGTGCTGTAGCTTGGGGAGCTTTTGTCCTCTACAGCAGGGGACTGCAAACTATTCCTCTTAGACCAAATCTACCTAGCTGCCTGTTTTCATAGATAACATAGTATAAGAACACAGTCGGCCAGGCGCGGTGGCTCAAGCCTGTAATCCCAGCACTTTGGGAGGCCGAGACGGGCGGATCACGAGGTCAGGAGATCAAGACCATTCTGGCTAACACGGTGAAACCCCGTCTCTACTAAAAAATACAAAAAAAAAACTAGCCGGGTGAGGTGGCGGGCGCCTGTAGTCCCAGCTACTCGGGAGGCTGAGGCAGGAGAATGGCGTAAACCTGGGAGGCGGAGCTTGCAGTGAGCTGAGATCCGGTCACTGCACCCCAGCCTGGGCGGCAGAGCAAGACTCCGTCTCAAAAAAAAAAAAAAAAAAAAAAGAACACAGTCATGTCCATTCTTCAGTGTTTCTGTGCTACAGTGGCAGAGTTGCAGCAAAGACCATATGATTCACAAAACTTCAAATATTTACCGTCTGGTCTTTTCAAGAAAAGGTGTGCTGACCTCTACTCTATAGGAACAATGACATGAAAAGAGGGGCAAGTCTTCTATCTTATTTCTATTTCTTTCTTTTTCTTTTCCTCCCCCCCACCAATTTTTTTTCTTCAATTATAAAACAGAGCAATTCAAACTTTCAGTTTGACTACTTAGCAAAAGCTAAAACTAATGAGTTACAGTTATCTTAAGACATCTTCAATTTCTGCTGCTTTTACACTGTAGACATAATTGAATGAGCGCTTGTAGTGATTGTCTTGCTTTGGTTATATAACTCCAAATCGATTCCAATTTAGCTTCCTTTAATCACTTCTAATGACTGCTGATTTATCACACAAGGAATTTACCTCTAATACAGTACAGAAAAATGCATATTGTCTTCTTATCTTACACCACTAATGCATGATGTGCATAAAGGAGGCACAGATGTTTAGAAATTATAAATATTTTTGTGATGATATAGACTGTAACACAAAACCTAGGCCATCACTCTTTGATTGAACTTTAGAATTACAAAGTGCTGGGTGTGGTGACTCATGCCTGTATTTCCAGCACTTTGGAAGGCCGAGACAAGAGAATGCTTGAGCTCAGGAGTTCGAGACCAGTCTGGCAACATAGCATGACCTTGTCTCTACAAATAATAAAAAAGTTAGCATGGTGGTGAGCGTCTGTGGTCCCAACTACTTGGAAGGGTGAGGCGGGAGGATAGCTTGAGCCCAGGAGGTCAAGGTTGCAGTGACCTGTGATCACGCCACTGCAATCCAGCCTGAGAAAGATTCTGTCTCCCCCCAAAAAAAAAAAAAAAAAAAAAAAAAGCACAATAAGATACCATTGCATTCTTCCAAAATAAAACTAGTATAGGAAAAAAATTATAAAGTCGCCAATATTTTTAAAGTATGATTTTTTTGTAGTGCATCAGTAGCCCATCTCCCTACGTTTGCATTACCCAAAGCATGTTTCCCAGAAAGAGTTCTAAGTAAGTAGGTTAAGAGAGAAAAAAATAAGGAGGTCAAATAAGCTTAGTAAAGACAAAGTTAAATGGATATCCTCACTGTACAACTTCTCAGAAGGTTTAATGCAAAATGTCCATTATTAATTGCAAACAGAGGATAGAGTACACTTTGTTTTTTAATTTATTTATTTACCCATTTTTTCAATAAATATTTTCTGAGTGCTTACTGCCAATCAGTTTTCTAGGTACTCTGAATACAGTATTTCAAAAAGTTCAAAGGTTAGGAAGAGTTGGAGGATATCATGTAAATTTAGAAAGTTTTAGAAAGAATTCATGAAGGGAAAGGACTCTGAAAAATGAGTGGAATTATGGTATGTGGAATTGACTAAAGGAGCTGTGTTCTAGTAACTAGAAATATGACTAGAGATATACATAAATGGGGGCTAATATACACTTATTGGATTTAAATGAATTACATGGAATGTGACCACTGCAATAGTATGATGAAATATTCTGCTTTGAGAATGGCACCTTGAATATGTTAGTTTGTACACACACATATTCTTACATGCTCACATACACACAAGATACTGAAATAGACTTCATTTTGATGCATCCCACATTTAGCAGATTAATAATATATTTAACATCCCACTGTCAATATTAGACAGATCAACAAGACAGAAAATTAACAAAGATATTCAGGACTTGAACTCAGCTCTGGATCAAGTGGACCTAATAGACATCTACAAAACTCTTCACCCAAAACCAACGAATATACATTCTTCTCAGTGCCACATTGCACTTACTTTAAAGTCAACCACTTAATTGGAAGTAAAACACTCCTCAGCAAATGCAAAAGAGCTGAAATCATAACAAAGAATCTCTCAGACCACAGTGCAATCAAATTAGAACTCAAGATAAAGAAACTCACTCAAAACCACACAACTACATAGAAATTAAACAACCTGCTCCTGAATGACTCCTGGATAAATAATGAAATTAAGGCAGAAATCAAGAAGTTTTTGAAACCAAAGAGAACAAATAGACAATGTACCAGAAACTCTGGCACTCAGCTAAAGCAGTGTTAAGAGGGAAATTTATAGCACTAAGTAGCCACATTGGAAAGCTAGAAAAATGTAAAATTGACACCCTAACATCACAGCTAAAAGAACTAGAAAAGCAAGAGCAAACAAATCCAAAAACTAGCAGAAGATAAGAAATAATGAAGATCAGAGCAGAACTGAAGGAGATAGAACACAAAAAACTCTTAAAAAAAAAAAATCATTGAATCCAGGAGCCAGTTGAAAAAATTAATAAAATAGACCAGTAGCTAGACTAATAAAGAAGAAAAGAGAGAACAATCAAATAGACACAGTAAAAAGTGATAAAGGGGATATCACCACTGACCCCACAGAAATACAAACTACCATCAGAGAATACTATAAATACCTCTGCACAAATAAACTAGAAAATCTAGAAGAAATGGATAAATTCCTGGACACATACACCCTCACAAGACTAAACTAGGAAGAAGTCAAACCCTTAAATAGACCATTAACAATTCTGAAATTGAGTCAGTAATAAATAGCCTACCAACCAAAGAAAGACCAGGACCAAACAGATTCACAGCCAAATTCTACCAGAGGTACAAAAAGCAGCTGGAAATATTCCTTCTGAAACTATTCCAAACAACTGAAAAGGAGAGACTCCTCCCTAACTCCTTTTCTGAGGCCAGCATCATCCTGATACAAAAACCTAGCAGAGACAAAACACCAATAAAAAGCTTTAGGCTAATATCTCTGATGAACATTGATGTGAAAATCCTCAATAAAATACTGGCAAACTGAATCCAGCAGCATATTAAAAAACGTATCCACCATGATCAATCAGCTTCATCCCTGGGATGCAAGGCTGGTTCAACATAAGCAAATCAGTAAACATAATCCACCACATAAACAGAAACAATGACAAAAACCACACGATTATCTCAATAGATGCAGAAAAGGCCTTCGATAAAATTAAAATCCCTTCATGTTAAAAACTCTGAATAAACTAGGTATTGATGAAACATATCTCAAAATAATAAGAGCTATTTATGACAAACCCACAGCCAATATCATACTGAATGGGCAAAAGCTAGAAGTACTCCCATTAAAAACCGGCACAAGACAAGGATGCCCTCTCTCATTACTCCTGTTCAACATGGTATTGGAAGTCTCAGCCAGGGCAATCAGGCAAGAGAAAGAAATAAGGGTATTCAAATAGGAAGAGAGGAAGTAAAATTGTCTCTGCAGACAACATGATCCTATATTTAGAAAACCCCATCATCTCAGCCCAAATGCTCCTTAAGCTGGTAAGCAACTTTAGCAGTCTCAGAATACAAAATCAATGTGCAAAAATCACAAGCATTCCTATATACCAACAATAGACAGGCAGAGAGCCAAATCATGAATGAACTCCCATTTGCAATGGCTACAAAGAGAATAAAATATCTAGGAATACAGCTAACAAGGGATGTGAAGGACCTTTTCAAGGAGAACCACAAATCACTGCTCAAGGAAATGAGAGAGGACACAAACAAATGTAAAATATTCCATCCTTATGGATAGGAAGAATCAATATCATGAAAATGGCCATACTGCTCAAAGTAATTTATAGATTCAATGCTATTCCCATTAAACTACCATTGACATTCTTTACAGAATTCAAAAAACTATTTTAAAATTCATACAGAACCAAAAAAGGACCTGTATAGCCAAGACAACCCTAAGCAAAAGGAAAAAAAAAAAAAAAAAACCTGGAGGCATCATGCTACCTGACTTTAAACCATACTACAAGGCTATAGTAACCAAAATAGCATGGTACTGGTATCAAAACGGACATACATACCAATGGAACAGAATAGAGACCTCAGAAATAAGACCACACATCTACAACCATCTGATTTTAAACAAACCTGACAAAAACAAGCAATGGGAAAAGGATTTCTTATTTAATAAATGGTGCTGGGAAAACTGGCTAGCCATACACAGAAAACTGAAACTGGACCCCTTCCTTAAACCTTATACAAAAATTAACTCAAGATGGATTAAAGACTTAAATGTAAAACCCAAAACCATAAAATCCCTAGAAGAAAATCTAGGCAAGACCATTCAGAACATAGGTATGGGCAAAAATTTTATGATGAAATTGCCAAAAGTAACTGCAACAAAAGCCAAAATTGACAAATGGGATCTAATTAAACTAAAGAGCTTCTGCACAGCAAACGAAACTATCATCAGAGTGAACAGGCAACACAGAGTGGGAGAAAATTTTTGCAATCTACCCATTTGACAAAGGTCTAATATCCAGAATTTACAAGGAACTTAAACAAACTTACAAGAAAAAAACAAACCCCATCAAAAAGTGGGTAAAGGGTATGAACAGTCACTTCTCAAAAGAAGACATTTATGTGGCAAACAAACATGAGAAAAAGCTCAACATCACTGATCATCAGAGAAATGCAAATCAAAACCACACTGAGATACCATCTCGCACCAGTTAGAATGGCGATTATTAAAAAGTCAAGAGACAACACATGCTGGCGAGGCTGTGGAGAAATAGGAATGCTTTTACACTGTTGGTGGGAATGTAAATTAGTTCAACCATTGTGAAAGACAGTGTGGCAATTCTTCAAGGATCTAGAAGCAGAAATACCATTTTATCCAGTAGTCCCACTACTGGGTATATACTCAAAAGAATACAAATCATTCTATTGTAAAGTTACATGCACACATATGTTTCCTGCAGCACTATTCACAACGGCAAAGACATGGAACCAACACAATGATAGACTGGATAAAGAAAATGTGGTACATATACACCATGGAATACTATGCAGTCATAAAAAGGAATGAGATCATGTCCTTTGCAGGGACATGGATGAAGCTGGAAGCCATCATCCTCAGCAAACTAACACAGGAACAGAAAACCAAACACTGCATGTTCTCACTTATAAATAGGAGGTGAACAATGAGAATACATGGACACAGGAAGAGGAACAACATACAGTGCAGCCTGTCTGCAGAGGGGAGGGGAGGGAAAGCATCAGGATAAATACCTAATGCACGTGGGGCTTAGTACCCAGATCACGGGTTGATAGGTGCAGCAAACCACCATGGCACATGTTTACCTGTGTAACAAACCTGCACCTTCTGCACATGTGTCTCAGAATTTCAAGTAAAACAAACAAACAAAAATCCAAATGCAGGCCCATTTGCCTGCAAAATCTGCATGCTTTTCCATTCACTCTCCCATAACGAAAACTTCAACATATAGATTATTTACAGTAAGCCAAGCACTGTATTAGGCATATTATATACATATGTTAATTGTTTTTATCCCATAAGTATTTTATGAAGTAGATATATCCTTATTCTATAGTATGGTGGTTACCCGTATAGAGTTTGGAGCCAGACTACTTGGGCCAAATTCCAGCTTCACTTATCACTAGCTATGACCTTGGACAAACACTTCTGGGTCTCAGGTTTGTGTAAAGATAAGTATTCTAAAATTGGGTGGGGGTAGGGGTGGGGGAAACCTGTCCTTTCTGGTTGTTTGAATTCCAAGTAAAAATAGTCTTTGCCTATTTTAGGGCATGATCTTGCTATAGTTTGGGTAAATCTAGCCATAGTGTTTATTCACTCATATTTATCAACTTTGTGCTGTACACAGTACATAAAATAACCTTATGTATTTCAGCAGATCATTTGGGTATTAATGCCAATTTAAAACTGTGCTGAAATAAATGTAAGGGGGAAAAAAAAAAAGAAAACCTCTCTCATGTGGCCAGATGAACCTGGCAGGGAATCTGAATAATATTATTATCCAACCACATCATTAACAAATCCTGCTCAGGCCGCGTGGTTGGCTTTGCTGCTGTGATTATGGAAACAACTTTTTCACTTACTCCTCCTCTTCCTCTTCCTCCAACTGGCCCGCATTTTCAGTTTTAAGATGTGGCATAGTGGTATTCTTGGGATCTTAGAGAGAATATTGAAAATTTAATTCATAGTCTTTATCTTTAAAAGCAATAAGAAAATATTTATTAATATTTATTTCAATTTATTGTTTTTTATTTATTAATATAGATGATGCTGGTGCTCTCACTAGAGCCTTATGTCAGAAAGTAATCATCATGTATGCAAGGCATCCTAAGGGAAGATGGGTGTGTCATCACGCCAAAGGTTGGAAAATTGTCCCCCACCTGTTCTCTTTCTGCCTATAATAATGAATTTATCTTTGTATGACTGATAACATGAATTTACAGGTTATATTATCTAGTTTAAACTAAATTCACTCTTATCAAATGGACACGTGGCTTAAGAAGCTTCCAGCAAGGAAGCTGCAGATGTAAGATCATACTAACAATGAAAGTAAAAGCAAAATACAAAAAAATGGTAAAGCAAACGTTTCTTCTACTCTGTGTACAAGTGCTTGCCTTCTCAGTCATATTGTGAAATAAGAATGACGACCTAATGGTATGTGTCAAGATGTCAGCAAAAAAGTTGAAATTATTAAGAAGAACATTGAAACAGGGATATTTACCAAACATTGTTAATGAAAAAAAAAAAAAAAAAAAACCTCATCCTAAGAGTATACATTGTCTTGTACACCAGTTAATGATAATAAATGCACACTTGATTGGCAGACACTTTAAATCTGAGCATCCAGAAGCTATTTCTCACGACAACTCAAAAGTGGGTTTTTTTGGTATAATTAAAAATAAAATAAATAATGATTTAAAATAAGTTTATCTCATCCTTTAAAAATTCCATATTTGTACATGGTTTATAATGCACATTTTCCATAGAATAGGACATGTCTATAATTTATAAATAAATTTTTAAATCCCGTATGTTAAGGGTAACATGCTAAAAATTTGTTTAGGGATGGGAGTCAGCAAGTTTGGAAGACACCCTGGGGTAAATGGTAATTTTAGGCAAGTAATAGACATTGTATATAAGTTTTCTTTTTTTTAATACTTATCGTGACTTTAGTTGATACAAAAGAAGCCTTGTTTGGCACATATTTTTTCTAGGTTTCTCCAGACGCTCAGAGTAAGTTTTTAATAAGCTCAGGAAAATATAGTTAACCAGTTGAAAAATTATCAAATGGCTAATGCTCTTTTTGTTAGGAATTAGTCTCCTCATAAAGACTTTAAAGGCCTATTTCTTTTCTTCACATACGAATGAATGTAATTGTACATTTTGTTATAAATAAAGGCACTAGAGAACGTTAGCAGGCTGAGTTTTCCATTAGCTCTTTTCAAATTCTCTCAGCCCTGCAGTGAAACCCAAGGTTCATTATGAAAAGAGTGATTTGCCACTAATCAGCAGTTCCAATGGCAATGAAGATGTGTTTTTGTGTTCTAAGGCAGCTTAATTAGACTGTACTCTAAGATTTGCCTCACAAACCAAGCTAATAAGATTATTTTGAAACATGTGTTGAACTACCAGGCCTCATTTATTTAAAATTAGTTAGAACAATTTATATTGTAGGATAAATACTCAGTAATTTACCAAAGCTACTCAAAGTATCTTCTTTTAGCATGGCCATTGCAGAGGTCAACATGTGGTAAAATATATGAGAAAAATTGCATAGAGATATTAATACATATCCTAAACAAGTCCATCCCCCAGTAGTGTTGTCTGGGGTCTGAAATAGCACTGACAAAGGCTTTTTATTATAGCTTTTTCATATGTATGTGTACCTGTTGCAGGTGCACAGTGGAAAAAGTCTAGGAAACTAAGATTTATTTATTGTGCAATCTTGGGTAAGTTATTTAAATTACCAAGCTTAAGTTTCTTTATCTTTGAGCTGAAGACAATAATGATATTTTTCTATAATATAGTTGTAAAGATTATTAAATGAAATAATGCAAATAAATGTCTTATTGACTAAATTGTTAGCTGTGAGTTTATATTTAAAAATTGGAAATTATGTCATTATAAATAATTTTAATGGTATACATAACCAGTTACAAAGAGTGATGTCATACTTAGTATCAGGGCTTAATTGTGAAACATCAGAGATCTAGAGATTTTAACATGTGGTGACATCAATCTGAATACATGCCTTTTACCCTCTATCAGGAGACATTAGTTTAAACAAATAATGAATAATTCAAAACTAAAACATTTTACCAATCAATGTAATATTTCCCTTAATTTTTTCTAAAATTGACCAATGACTGAAATAATTTATACCAGGAAGATGGTCATGTGTAGAAAATTTCTCTCTAATGCATGAAATTAAAATAACTGATCTAAATTATCAAAGTAAAAACTGCCTTCAAACTCAGCTATGATGCCTCACCTGTTCATTTTTGTTTGTGTTTCCTAAACCAATGTTATGGTAAAAGAAATGAAGCTGAAGAAGTAAGGACATAGACGTAGAGCCTAATGTTTGCTGTTTAAATAATATATCATCTCTTGAGTCATAGAGGGTGATCAAAATTGATAATGACCATCCTGGCTAACACGGTGAAACCCTGTCTCCACTAAAAATACAGAAACAATTAGCTGGGCATGGTGGCGGGTGCCTGTAGTCCCAGTTTCTCAGGAGGCTGAGGCAGGAGAATGGCATGAACCTGGGAGGTAGAGCTTGCAGTGAGCCGAGATCGCGCCACTACACTCCAGCCTGGGTGACAGAGTGAAGACTCCATCTCAAAAAAAAAAAAAAAAAAGAAATTGATAATAAACATCAAAATCTAAAATATCATTGAAGAAGAGTATTTCTGGAAATGTAGATAATCCCTTGAAAGTTTAAGTAAATCCAATTCAACCAAGATACTTCAACAACCTCCTGGGTCCTGGCTATTTGACTGTCTTTGGGCAATATTTTAAAGTTGGTGATGCTGAGAGCAGCAGTTCAGTTAGCTGGTACTTTGAAGGTATAAGTTTCTGGTAAGAACCACATCTCCTTACAAACCAGAGGGAAGACACTTACCTTGAAATGCCACATCAGTAGAGGACAATGGAACAAAGTTCTGCACAAGCCTTTCTTCTAGACTTTTATTTCCATGCAGATTGAGGCCATTTAGAAATTATACACTGGAATGTTGTACTTCAGTGGCCAGCAATGAGTAACCAGCAATAGCAATTCTGGAGTGCCAGCATCTTCCTAATGACACTGTCTTGCTTGTCTGTTTTTGGTATTTAGTTGGTAATTTTTTTTTTTTTTTTTTTTTTTTTTTTAATTTTTGAGATGGGCAGGTTGGAGTGCAGTAGCACAATCTGCTCACTGCAACCTCTGCCTCCCATGTTCAAGCAATCTTCCTTCCTCAACCTCTCCAGTAGCTAGGATTATAGGCATGTGCCACCATGCCCAGCTAATTTTTGTATTTTTAGTAGAGACAAGGTTTCACCATGTTGGCCAGACTGTTATCGAATTCCTGACCTCAAGTGATCTGCCTGCCTCGGCCTCCCAAAGTGCTGGGATAGAAGGTGTTAGTCACGACGCCTGGCCTAGTTGGTCATTCTTTTTGTCCAGCTCTTCTTGATTCCAGGCCACTTTTGAGCCTGTTTCTAACATTACCATCCATTCTGTGAGGATGTGGGACATTTCTTCCACAATTTCCTTTGTGACTTAATTCTAACCCACCAGAATTGACCTTTACTTTTCTTTCTAGACCCATCTCTAATTACAGTCCTCAACAAAAACCATATTACTAGCAACCTGCTTGTCATTCTCTGAAAACATTCTACAACAAGCAGTTGTTCTCTCTTTCTCTGCCACGCCACCTCTTGATACATCTTCCATTCTTCATGTCCCCATGTGAATCTAATCCTCTCCAATTTGGAATTACTCTTTCCCTTACTAATGGGAAGGCAGCATCATATAGTAAAAGAGAGTCATTGATTGGAACCCTGTCAATTCCTCTCCACTATGCTTTATAGTCTGTACTGGATTTTATAGTTCATCTTTCTTCCAGAGAAATATTTTAATTTATTTAAGGTAGACCAGTTCAAAAGCAACATATGCATTCATCCAAATGAAATTATTCCCTGCTATTCTAGGGATAAGGAAAGAATTATTGAAACAATAACATTTAACATATCAAATTTAAATTTATAAAGTGAAAAGTAACTGATAGTAAGCACTCATTAAGTAACTAAGGTTTGTTGAGAAAAGTAGTTGTATTAGTCCATTCTCATGCTGCTATGAAGAAATACCTGAGACTGGGCAATTTATAAAGAAAAAAGGTTTAGTTGGCTCACAGTTCCATATGGCTGGGGAGGCCTCAAGAAACTTACAGTCATGGCAGAAGCACCTCTTCTGGGGGTGGCAGGAGAGAGAATGAGTGCCAAGTGAAGGGAGGAAGACCCTTATAAAACCATCAGATTTCGTGAGAATTCACTCACTCATGAGAACAGCATGGGGGAAACTACCTCTGTGATTCAACTATCTCCACCTCGTCCCACCTTTAACATGTAGGGATTATTACAATGCAAGGTGGGTGGGGACACAGAGTCAAACCTTATCAGTAGTGAAAAGAGGTGAGGCTTTTTAGCCAGAATCATTTTCAGTTGTTTTGCAACCAGACATCCTAATGTGAATTTCTGCTCAAGGTTCTCCTTAAAAATTACTCAGCTTTGTATTGCATAGAGAATCAAGTCAACAGTAATTAGTTTGATTTTGAAAACCACATACACCTGAAAAAATATCTAACCATTTAAGATGGCACTGCAAGATCTGACAAGGAAACTAGAAATCCAAAACCGTTGCCAATAATTAGCGTTGTCAATCTTCTCTTGCAGAACTTTTGTTATGATCCTTGAAGTTAATTGACAGCAAGTCTTGATGAACTTATGGGGAGGAGAAGATAAAAAGTAATAATAGAATAAGAAAACAGAAAAGAAGTGTGATGTAAAGTAGGTATACCAGGCAATTATTTTAAAATCTTTGGTATGTCTAAGGTTCTAAAAATGCAATCTCTTAGAAAGTTGATTTTCGGCTATAAAAACTATTTGGTTAAAGAGTAGAGTTTTGGCTTTCTGTTGGGTATAGGCTAATTATGCTAGTTACCAACCCCCATCCCCAATGTGATTACTAAGTTTTATTGTACTGGAGTGAAGCTGTATTAGGGACTTTCTCTAAAAAACTCATTTTTATATAGGACCTATTAGTATAGAGATCTGCTTCACAAATTAAATAAATAGTTATAATCGAATAGCCCTGCTTCATCATTCTTCTCTACCCAGCAAATTCACAAAATGTAATTCCAGGAAGAGATGGGTACTGGGCATGTGTAGGGTAAGATAGAGTGATGAGTATGTAACCTATATTATTAGATTGACTTCCACTGTGTATTTTGGTATTGATTTTGTATTATCCTTATATAGAAATCCTATATGAAATGTTCTGGTTTTGGAAGGATATGATTATATCCCTCCTGCAAATTGCTAGAAGGTAAATTACTTTCTACTTAATACTGAAGATTGAAATATGTCTCTCTGTGTGGTGAACTTAGCTGTAATGCAATGGCCTCTGACAGGTTTTAGCCACAGGACTCTTTATTTACATGGAATTGTATTCTGAAGATTTGATGTAAAATTTATAAAAGTGGAACTCTTTGTGGCAGTGTAGAATATCAGGAACCTCCATTCTGCTCCTTCTCAACCTGATGTTTTTTATGCTACAATTGTCACTCCTACACAGTCACTCCCAGGAAACTCATAGGTGATCTAAGAACTGAGGGTTCCAGAAGTCTGAGTTTAAGCTAAATGTCTTAGTATTTGAATATAGATGTATTTTTAAATTAATTTATTATTATGTAATGCAACATAGGCAAGTAAGCAGTGCACTATGTATACATAAAACATGTTTTAATATAGACTGTTGTCAATGAAAAATATGTTTTCTACTTTTTTTTTTAACATATCTTTATCAAGTTTGTTTGTTTGTTTTTGTTGAAACTATCTAGATAGAACTCCTACTCTGATCATAATTCAAAGCCACTAAGAAGTTAGAAAAAGAGAGAAATCACAGGATACCGCAGTAGGAGTCTCACATCCGGAGCTGACTTCCTGGCCATGTAACCTTTGGATGCATCTCCTCCTTTCTGAAGAAATGGAGCTGGGCTCAAAGTTTCCATATTTTCTAAAATTTCCTAAGGATAAGGATCATCTGTGGTACTTGCATTGCTAAAAGCACAAATTCCCAGACTTATTTCAAACTCACTAAATCAGAACTTCCAGGAGAGGCCTGGGAAGCTTGCATTTGACAGGATCTCCAGATGATCTGCATCATTGAGAGTCTGGCAACCAATGAACTCAACATCTCAAACAACCATTCTGATTTTAAAAGCCTATGATTCTTTGTCTTTGTAATAAATGTTGTCAGTGAAGCCATGGAGTTTGGAATAGAGAAGGTGGCAGAAAGAAAAAACAAAAACTCATCTTTTAAGATAAAAATGGTATTGAATTTAGCATTTTCCGTGAAAATGTTAAAATAATTTAAAAATGTTGAAGAGTTATAAGCTAGATTGATTGATTGATTGATTGATTTGATTTATTTTTTTGAGACGGAGTCTCGCTGTGTGGCCCAGGCTGGAGTGCAGTGGCACGATCTCAGTTTGCTGCAGACTCCGCCTCCCGAGTTCACGCCGTTCTCCTGTCTCAGTCTACCGAGTAGCTGGGACTAGGCGCCCGCCACCATGCCCGGCTAGTTTTTTGTATTTTAGTAGTGACGGGGTTTCCCCGTGTTAGCCAGGATGATCCCGATCTCCTGACTTCGTGATCCGCCCACCTTGGCTTCCCAAATTGCTGGCATTACAGGCATGAGCCACTGCACCCGGCCTGTAAGTTAGATTTTATCTTCAAGTTTCTTCTTTCAGTTGGTGATTCCCTGTATTTTTTTCTAGGTCCTTATTCTGTTTGGGGTGTTGTGGGGACTAAAAAACAGATTGTCATCTGGCTTTAAAAAGCATCTGTTCAGATTAGTATCTGCAGAGGCATCCATTGGCTTCTCTGGAACTTAGTTATCCGTCAGATGTTAACAATAAGATGTCATTCGCCCTTGGTACCACGGCTGCCTCAAGGCTGGCTGCTACTTTTCTTGTTTCTCCTCTGCCAGTCCTGGAGCATACAGATTCTTCTACAGCTCCTGGGGACCAGGAAACTTCTGTGAACTTGTCTAAAGTCCCATGTGACTACACATAATGTACAGTTATTTTCTTTTTGCAGTCTTGCCTTCTTGTATATCCACCCCACAAGTAATGCACAGATTCCTTTTACTCATGAATCCCACAAAAATTGCCTGGGATTTTTATTAAACAGCTATGTTAGAATGTTGTTTTGCATTTAATTCGGTTTTAAAAGCAAACTAGCTGAAGTATAGATGCAAGTGTGTTACAGTAACACTTATTTGTAATATGTAGTAGACATAAGTACTTTTCTCTATCTAAATCTTAATTGCAGTAAATATATAAGTCCCTCTTTTTAAGAATAATAACTGTTTTTCCCATGTTAACCTGGATTGCTAATTTGTTAAATAGACTCTCTAAAACTTTATTCCAAATACTTCAAGGATTTTTTCATAGCTTAAATATAACAGACTATTATAATATATGCCGGTAGTAAGCAATCTAAGGATTAACCAGTTGGTTTATCTCAAAATATTTTTTGAAATGACTTCAGGATAGAGAAATTAATTTCACACATAAATTGAATATACAAGTATCTGTTTCAAAACCATGTAAATATTGTTATTGTCCCCCTGTAAAAATGTCAGTAACATTCTGAAAAATTCAAAAGATTGCATCATTTGTTCCACGGCTTCCTTTTTGAGTTTATGACTTTACTTACGTTGTCTTCTTATTGAAATTTATTTTGTGTCCCATGACATTGCAAGCAATTACTTTAATCTGTTTTATTTCTTAGAGAAATTCCTGATGTTTTTCTTGAAATGTTGAATTTTATTTCATATCTTACAGCTTGTTTGTGATACTAGAGACATCACATTTTTAACTGAACTAAACATAATGAAAGCAACTAAATGCCTTATGCCATAAATAAATAGTTTCCATTTTCTACTTTTCAATTTTTCCCATATGGTTAAATAAGTGTACTTCAAACAATAGCATGTATTCCATTTTTTAACACTATATTATAATATAAATCCTTTTTGTATTACTACTTGCTCTTTACAACCATATTTTTAATAATTATGTAATATGCTGACGGTTGCTTTGCCGTAATTTAATCAGTTCCCAAATTGCTAGGCATTTGGCAAAATCCATTTTAAAAAATATTATAAAGAACCACGTATATAAAACCTTCACATAAATACATTTTAGCCAGAACTAAAGAGGATGATACTACTGGGATAAAGAGTGCTAACTTTTTTTACAGCTTAAGCCATCTGTAAATGACTTTACAATTAAACCACCAATTTTGAAGTGTAATAATTTTAACTTATACTAACAAGAATACTTTTGATAAATTTCATAGCTATAAAATGATGTTTTAATCTTCTTTTAATCTTCTCTTTTAATCTCTTTTTATCTCTTTTAATCTTCATTTACTTGATAACTATTCATAGTAAGCAACTAATAGTATCTCCTACTCTGTGAATTAATATTGGTTTCCTTTTATACTTAGCATAGACGTTGCTATAGAAATTCTGATATAAAGAGGCAAAATATGGGACAAAATTAAATGCATATTAAAACAACCATGTGGAAGTGAATAAATATTAAATTATTATATATGAATTTTTCTTTACTTTAAACTTACTTTTATATTTGAAATTTTTCCTATGTAATTTTCTAGTCAAACTTTAAAAGATATTTTTTGTATAATTTCCTCTTATTTGAAAATCATCCATGAAATTTTCCATTTATAGTACTCTGTCCTAAGTGTTGAGAAAAGTTAAGGTGATAAAGTTGGTATAATTAGTATAATTATGATTCTATTGAAAATAGATACTATAGTATGGCTGACCATCACTTTAAAAGTCAGCATCTTAGTTTTGCCTTTATGCTTACTTTTAACAAATGCTTTACCTCACAAATTGCCTTTCAGTATCAGAGAGTTAAGCTGTCAAATGTCCGAATTAGATTGGCTTGACCGCCTAATTAAATACAGATTCATCTGGAAAAGTGTTCTCCTGCTCTCACGTTTCAGTCTAATATCCGCTCAAATTCATGATGACCCTTATGTGGCCTCAACTTTAGAGCAAGGACAAACAGACAAAAATACCAACCCTCTCCTGTGTCGTTGCTTAGTCAGTTCTTTACCAGAAAAAAGCAATGGTATATATGTGAAGACAAGTGTGAAGGGAAAGGGGCACGCCAAAATGGGAGAGGCCTATACTGTCATAACTCAACAATAGGGAGTCAGAATACACCCATGTCTCACTCTCTCAGTGATCCCCACTACTTTTCAGAACTGTCACAATGCATTGAGAAGGAGATGAAAGTGGTTGAAAGTGGTGACTGCCAGTTTTTAACATTCTTCCTTAATGACATCATGCAGAAATTGGGAGGCAGCTGGAACTGAGAGGAAAGAATGCTTTGAGTCAGAAAATGTGAGCTCCAGCTCCAGCCCTGCTCCTCACTCACTGCATGGTGTCAGAGAAGCCCCTCCACTCTTGAGAATGAATTTTCTTTCCCTGAAAAATGAAGGAGTTGATCTTCATGAGCTACAAGATGACTCATGATTCGAAATTTCTGAGATTCTCTGATCACCAATAGATGAAAATTTCATTTATTCAGTGTTTTGGCTAGCTTTATGACATTGTGAAAAATTACAGCAAGGCTGAGATGCATCTATGAACACAATAAGCTCAGCTGGTTCTCTCTCAGGCAGTGAAAGAGGCAATGCATTATCAATTGACCTAAAGAAAAATCTATCATCTACATGATGTGTGTAAAGGGTAAAGATTAGGAACAAGCTGGGAGATGAGAAACACTTTTAGGAATGGCAAAAATAAAGTCACCCAATAGATAAGATATTGAGTTGTATGCCACCACTAGTAAAGATTGTTCCTGAGAAGGTCACATTTTGACAATGCAGTGACCACACTCAGACATGGCCAAGGACTATTCTCTTTCTGTTAAACTACTAATGGTAGAGAGGGCACCACACAAAGAAGGAACTTCTACTGTGTGTCTTCTATACCAGGTGCTGGGCTAACCACTTCTCAAAGGTCAAGTCAATTATTAGATTTAAAATTTTTCAAAATAAGTAAGTTATTTGCATGTACGTAAGAAAGCTAGCAAAAACTTAGTGTCTATCTTGAAACATCTTATTTCAACATTTTATTGAAAAGAACAAAGTAGAAACCACCCAAGCATATATTTTTCTTACTTTCAGTGAGTCAGAGGTGGAGGGGAGGGAGAAAATAATGTGTTTGACTTGTAAGTAATGACTAATCAAGAGCTATGTAATTGCTAATTTTGTATAGTTCTTGAGCAAAAGAAGGTATTTTTACATTCATAAATCTATTCAGTTTTCTTTAAATACAATGAGTGAAGGTTAGATATTTTTATGTTTTAAAATGAATAAAGAATTAATGTTTATAATACATGAAATTATAAACCACATGCATATTAACAAATGGCAGGCAAATCTTATGCTACGTTTACTCTGTCCTTGTTTACAATTGACCTCTACTGGGCCTTTTTTTTCCTACTACAGGCTATTCCAGTAAAACACAAACTTTGAAAGAATTTTTTTAAATATATATAGCATAAAATGCAAAGAAAAATATTCACTAAAGACCTAGGGCCTACTGGGAGCATAATATGTAGATTCCACAGCATTAAAAGATTGTGTTGTAATAATGATAATGGTATGGAGTAATTCAGTAAACAAATGTTCTGCATCTCATATAGAACAATTAGTTGGTAACTTTGCTCTATTGAATGGTACACTGGACCCCACTTCTTAGGATCTGTATGAATGTAGATAACTTATTTCTTCTTTCTGTGCCTTAAGTTTTTATTTTTGTAGAACAAGTTTCATAGTTAGCTGAAATATATAGGGTTTTTATGAGGATTAGATGAAATCAACATGGAAAGTCTTACAATTGACACATATAAAGAATTTAATTAACAATGCCTTTTAAATAAAATGAAAAAAACTCACATCAGCTAGAGGTCTCCAAAATCTCAGCTTGGTCTTGTACCAACATTACAACCCAGAAGAAATTACTTTAGCTCTTTGACTTTAGATTTCTTATCTGTAGAATGAGTTAAAGATATCTAGCTTGTAGCATTGTTTCAAGCATTAGTGATAGTACATGTGAAGCACTAGCTTGACATTCAATAAATGCACTTTGTAGGTGTCAGCAAAATATTACACATGTATAAATTCATGAAAATGAAAATGTGCAATTATAAAAATTATTAAAAATCTGTTTAGATTTTTACACTCTGGGATTTAAAGTGCTTTAAATATCAGTGCATCATTTTAATATTTATGGTTATTTTTATTATTTATCTTTACGAATGAGGTAAGATTTTTATAACATCATTAAAATGTAATAATTCAGTCTGGAAACAATCTCTGCAGTTGGAAAGGAAATAGATGAGGGTTAGGCTTAATGATTTTTTCCCCCAAAAGTTTTCTTATATATTAATGAATCTTTAAAAACAAATAGATGAAAACAAAGTGAAGAAGAGTTTAGTGACTCATATTTATTTGTATTTGCTAAACAATATTAGCATACTGTTTCCATGTGAGAGAAGGTTGGGGCTTTTGGTGTTTGCTGTTGGCTTAGCAAGTGGTTGGGATTCTATCCATGGAAACAATGTATGTCATCTCACATGCTACTCTACACACCTGGCTTGGTGTTTCAATGTATTATCTTTGAATTGCACTTAATGATACCACAAATTTCCAAGCAAATCCACTGGGTTTTGGGGAATCTTGTTACTTTCATCTAAGCAAGAGACTACTCAGATCTGTTATTTTCCTGGAAATAGGTACCAATAAGAAACGTGATGCTCACACACCATTGTAATAAAGAGCAAAACCAATCTAAATTACAAATTTTGTGCTTTACTGATTTGGTCCAAAAAATTATAATTATAAGTGATTCTAAATTCTTTCCTATAATGATGGTTCTCAGACCGGGGACCACTTCAGCAAGAGCAAATGATATTTTCTGCCTAGCAACAGGGGTATACATCTCACTTCTCATTTAGAATATGGCAATTATTTCTGTTATTTAGCTAGGCACATTTGATGTCTCATTAAACCCTAACCTCAATTCCAGATTCTTTCTCTGCTAATTGATCAAACCCACTACTACCTAATGATTTGTCCTGATATTCCACTTGGTGGTAATATTGTTTTACATAATCCCATCTCCTGCACATCTATTGTTTTGGTTTACACAATCTCCTCAGCCAGCAATTCTCTTCCTAAATATGTACTTATCAAAATGCCCCATTGCCTTGTTGGCTTCAACTTCAGTAGGGAGCTCGCCTAATTGCCCCAGCTGCAAGTAATTTTTCTGAGTGAGATCCTGGGACACTTTCCTTTGAAAGAGTCTATATTACACAGTTATTCCATTTATTTGTGTACACATCTTATCTTCCCCATTGTAAGCCATTGGGGAATTGCAACAACGTCATATATGTTTTTTTCCTAGCACAACCCCAGCATATATATGGCAATCAATATATAAATGTTAAATTAGTGAATCCCTCAAAATGACATTGTATTAGTCTGTTCTCACATTGCTATGAAGAACTACCTGAGACTTGGTAATTTATAAAGAACAGAGCTTTAATTGACTCACAGTTTCACAGGCTGTACAGGAAGCATAGCTAATCATGCTTAGATACTTTTCCTTTAACATGGGCCCTTTTCCCTCCCCAAATAAAAGATCCTGAGTGACTCCTCTCAGGGAGCCAGATGGGGAACTCTTGCTCCTGTACAGTATCTCTTATACTTGAGCATAAGTCCTCAATAAAGCCTTGCCTAGGGAACTTGCTTGGCCCTGTGTCAATTTCTGTTGTGTGGTATCCCAAGAACCTTGATCAGTAACAACTTTCTTCCTGAATGCAGCAGGATCACGGGATGTGGGGAGCATTTTCTCTCCTGGAGGAGGAGACTTGAGAGCCAGCACGACTGCTGGCTATGATCTCTTCATGACTGAGGAGTGGCCGCCTGCATTTCTGATTCAGTGTCATTGCAATTGGGGAGTCATCCTCTAGCCTGCCAGGGACTCTTCAGGCCCCCTTGCCCACAATTCTTCTCTTTTCTTTTCTCCTTTGTTCTTTCTGTTGCTTCTTTTTCCCTTTCTCATTTCCTCTTATTTTAACTGGCTTGGCCTTAATAGACATCCATGAGGGAGAGATTGAAATTGTTAGCTTGGTTTTCCTGGTTTGAGCCACCTTAACAGACATCCATGAGGGACAGATTGAAATGGTCGGCTTCCCAGGGCTCATCAACCCAGCATACAGCAGGTTGCAAGTGTGCATTGCACCCTACCCCTGGCTTCCATGTGGTGGAAAAACTCAGGCACCCTGGCTCTCCATTCTGCAACTTTGTTTAAAGCCCCTTTGCTACTTCACTTCCCTATGTGGCACTTGGTGAGGAAGAGAGGTCTGTGACCTTTTTAGTCCTTTGTTGGAGCATACAGTTCTGTCATTCTGCATGTTGTCTTTGTGAGAACAGAAGAGACAGTACTTGGATTCAATTTCTGAGCAATTCCTGCCCTGACCCACTTTCTCTTTTTGTTTGTCTAATGCATAACTTTATTCATTGTCACTTGGTTACTGCAGACTATGGGTTTCAACTCAGTAGGACCTGGACCAGGCACAAAGTTGAGGAGATAGAGAGGACTATCCAAGCCTGTACTCAGTTTTGGGTGGGAAGTGACTCACTCTCCTCCCTTGACACTTTGGCCCTCTTGCATGACTTATAGCACTGTGTTGTGTGGGGCCTGGAGTGATCTCTCTGCAATCACTTGGTCTCAGAGTCTACATCCAAGCCCTGGTAAAAATGGGAGACTGGAGACAGAAAAATTATGTTTCAAGAAAAATTTTAAAAAACTGTAGTATACCTGTTTTTAGATCCTAGTCTTGTTCACTGTTTTGAGGGTTTTTTAAATTATTATTTTCTACAATTTGTACTGAATCTTGAATTCCTTCTGGGCTGAAAGTCTCCTAACTTACGTTTTCATATTTTTCTAGTCTATAACCCCTTGGGGCTCCAGGGCCTCCAATTCTCACCCCACCCCAACATTTCAGGTTACATATTGGGTCAAATTCATACATCTTCCAGGACAACTCCAACTGCTACTCTGCTTTTTAAAATGTGAAATACCCACCTACGATCAACAGTTAAGCCCACCTTTAAATTCATGCAAAGCCTTTGACCCTAGAAAGGAATGGTTGTTACCAGTAAGTAAAAATGTCTGGAGT